>NC_059341.1:68419551-68743479 GCF_018350155.1 Leopardus geoffroyi
GAGAGGTAGAGTGTAAGTGCATCGGTTGTTTACTCTTGTTATTTTGTGGCTTGCGGCCACTCCCCAGCATTAAGAAAGAGTATTGTACTCTGCCTGAGAAAAGATCAAAATTCAAAATTTGAAGTATGGATTCTACTAAACGTGTATCACTTTCACACCATCACAAAGGTCGAAAAATCGTTGGTCGAGCCATCTGAAGTCGGGACCCTCTGTGGTACTTAATCTAAGTTTCATTTCCTGCCACTTTCAGAGTGTTGACTTGCAATGTGTAATGTTGGAATGATATTTATACAGAGTCTTCAAGACAGTTTATACTTAAATAGACAGTATAAGATAATGTGCATTTAGTGAAGGAAGTTTATAACAAAGAAAAATTATTCGGTAATCATTATTGCTGGGATATAGTTATCTTCCCACATAGAGTAGAAAATCAGTTGTAAAGCATATTTATTAAGCTTTGGCATTGCTTTGTGAAATTATGTAATAATTTTGTCAGTGCTTTCCGTCCCTTTGCACATGATGGTGTACCTATAAATAATGTTTGTACAGTTCGCTGGGATGAATGGAGAAGGTAGCTCAAGGCTGAAGGCAGCCTGACATGGTTCCAGCCCCTGTCCCACCCTACTCCCCCTGCCCCCGCAAGGTTTGAGTGGATGGTCAGTACCTGCATGCACCTATAACTTATTCCCAGCTCACTAGTGTCTAACGTGCCTAGTAAGTCTGTGTAAGTGCGGTTATTTTGTGACACTGTTATAAATATTAGAATGAAATGTAACTTTCATTCTTATTTTGGAGGGCATTATTTTAAAATATTTTCCTGCAAAAACACTCCTGTCACATGGATAGGATTATATTGGAACCAGTCTTGTCTATGAATAAAACTTTAAAAATCAAAACCTCAACTGAAATTGTGAATAAGTGTGAAAAATTGAAAATGGTGCACATTTGAAAGATAAACATTAATGATCTTTAAGTTGCAGTGAAATATAAATTCTACATGTACTTTTCTATGAATTTGGACTATCTTAGCATTTTGTGTCTACTGCAGAATTATGAAAGTGTGCTTTTATTTCTATGAGTAACGTTAAAAACATTTTATAGTTAATTTCAGAAAAATCCTCTTGTCAAAAGGAATATACCTGAATGTATTGGAGTTAATGCAGAAGCATATACATTCTCCTGAGGTTGCAGAAAGCGGATGTAAAATGCTAAATCATCTTTTTGAAGGAAGGTAATACAGATTCATGAACTTATGCAGAATATATAAGGTTGGGCCAGGAATATATCAATGTTTCAAGCATATTTCTAAGAGTTAAAAGAAAAGCATAAGACATTTGCAGATTGAAACATTGTGGAATATAATCTTATATCACCAATACTGTAGATTTATTTTATCTGACTGTGGAAAGGGATGGCAGAGATTGTAGAAACATGTTGAATTGGCTTTTGTACTTTGTGGTTGGTGCTGACCACATTTTGGAAAATGGCAGTTGTACAATTAATTTTTCAAATTATTGTGTATGAAAGGCATGAGATAAAATCAGAATATGGCTTCTGTTTTTTTTCACAACAAATATTTATTGCGATTCTTTCATTTGAATTAACCTGGTCTTCTCTTCCTGCTCTCATTCCTTAGCTGGGAAGTCCAAAGATGTTAAGATTCCATGGCTGGTTAGAGGCACAACAGGACCAGATCTGGGGGTGGACGATAGGGCAGGGTTGGGGGGGTAGAGTGGTGAGTGGGGGGGCTTAAGAAAAACCTGTTTAAAAGGCTAAAACTGAATTATGTACAGAAGGTGCCTACTGCAGGATACGCTCAGTGCCTTTTTGCATTTTATTAGGCCAAAGAATGGGAAGTAACTTTGGCCTAATCTGTGTGAATCTCAAGCAAAAAAATAAGCTCTCTAGGAAACTGTAATGTGTAAAAGAAAAAATAATTAGCACAAATGTTGCAGTAGAAAATGATTTTGTGTCCTGGCTTTCCCACTAATTTGAGCCAGCCATTTGATGTCTAAACATCAGGTTCCTCTTTGGTAAAGAGGGATAAATAGTAATAACCTCATCAGTTGTAAGTTTATAATGTAAATATTAAATCACTTACTTCTTACAAAGTTAAGATAATGCCTATACATTGTAAGCACTCAATAAATCACAGCTATTATTATTAATACTGTTCTTAAATATGAATAAATGAAATGCAAATAGCATGGTAAAATGTATGTAGCACATTGGTAGGCTTTTAAGGAATAAGGTTATGTTGTTTTTAACATCCATCCAGCTAATTTATTTATGTTTATATATATCATATCTTTGAGTCATATTTCTTTTATTTAAATGTTGCTATTGAATATTTGAATGCAAAGTTGATCTCCAATGATGATTTTTATGGTCCCGGAAGTGTGCAAACCTTTATAAATGAGACAAAAACACCATAGAATAATCTACCCTTTAAGATTCTGTAGTTTATGTGCAATTAATGCTTCTGGCATTTCCTCATAGGTAAAATATACAGTTTTAGTCCTGGGGATTCAAAGATAACTATGACAGTGGGCGTGCCACTAAAAAACCCACTGTCTAGTTGGGGAGACTGATGTGTAAAGAGACAGTTACAGTAAATACTGTGTGATAATGCAGTGGCAGGGATGAGTAAGGGCACAGTGGTTAGAGGAGAGTGAATGAAGTGGGATGACCAAACAAGAGAAGCTTACCGTGACCACAGAACCACGTGAAGTGAGGGCTTGGTTGGAATAATGCACAGGTTTCGGTTAACATGGCACTGTGCAAAGCAAGGACTGCCTGTTTTACAGTTTGTGGTACCTACTGAAATCTAATCCAGTGGCATTTCTTCATATGGAAGAGAAAGAATAGCCAAAATACCTTAGAGAAACTTAAGACTTCAACGCAAATGAAACTAATTAAGAATACCATACAGGGAGTCCAGTGGTGTTAATTTGGAAGAGGCAGGTTGGTATGCTCTAAAGATCCCTGACCTTGGAGCTCTGACAGTTTTTGTGTTCCAGTCCTGGCTCTGTCACATTCTAGTTACAGGACATTGATACGTCACCTCTGTCAGCCTAAACTCTTCATCTGGAAAATGCAGATAATAACACCTACCTTCTCAGGGTTGTTGCCAGTGACCCATGTGCAGATCAGAAGGGAGATGTGTCTTGTGAAACTAAATAAAAGAATTCCCAGGTTATTAGGAATTCCACTTCTTGAGGTCAGGGTTTAATTAAATAATAATTAAAATAGGTGTGCTCATACTACTGAATGTAAATGCATTTCCATATCGCCTTTTCTGGTAAAATAGAATGGTTCTGTTTTCCTGTACTTGTTTCAACTGGGTGTTTGTACAATGGAATAAGGTTGTACTTTTAATAAGTGTTTCAATCTTATATTTCCAGTAATGCTTCCATGGATACAATGGTAGTAGTGGCCCCCAAAATAATAACAGTTATGAAATATCATGAGGCATCATTATCAGTGCAGCTGGAGGCACTTCGAGCTATTTTACATTTTATAGTTCCAGGTAAGTCACATAATGGATATGGGAAGAGATGGCACTTTCAATGGATTTTTTTGACTTTTTCTGAAATACCAACTTTCTAGGCAAAAATGAAAGGACCAGCTTTTCTCAACCAAAAGCAAATCTTCCTGCTAATCCAAAAGTAAAAAGAGAGGAAAAATGATGACGTGGAAGGGTCAGATTGATTTATAAGGAAATTGGATAATTTATTTATACAAGCAATCACTATAATATAAAGTATGAAGCTTTGCTTCCAAGGAGAGTGTCAACCTCTGATAATTTTTTCTATTTCTGTTGCCATCCAAGTTTTGTTTTGTTTCTTGTCTGAACTATAAACATAGCTAACTAATTTTCACACTTTCTCTTTTGCCTCTTTCCGGTCCTTCTTTTACTCTGTGGTTGAATGAATCGTTCTCAAATATAACCCTGTGGCTTTTATTTATTAACCTCAGTAGCTTCTGTTCTCTCCCCTTTACCCCCTGCTTACATCTGTTGTGACCTCACTTGTCCTTCCAAGCCTGTTTATTTTGTATTTATTTATTTTAATTTATTTTATGTTTTATATTTGAGAGAGAGAGAGAGAGACAGAATGTGAGCAGGGGAGGGGCAGAGAGATGGAGACAGAATCTGTAGCAGACTCCAGGCTCCAAGCTGTCAGCACAGAACCCGACGCAGGGCTTGAACTCGCGAATGGTGAGATCATGACCTGAGCCGAAGTCAGACACTTAACTGTCTGAGCCACCCAGGCACCCCCAAAGCCCATTTAAAACAACTGCTCCTCCATTCATTCCGTATATATTTATTAAGAACCTCCTTCGTTCTAAATATTGTGATGGCTGCCCAATGATGAAAAATGAATGAAGAAGGCATTATGGTACTATTATTGGAGCTTAGAGGTAGATGGATATGTAAATAGATAATTACCAGACAGTATGAGCAGAGCTGTTACTGCCATAGTATAAAAGGCTGTGAGAATATTGGTGGAGGCACAAGTAATTTAATCAAAGGAGTAGGTCGAGATTGAGATATTTGAAGTTGAAGGGTGTGTGAAGCTGACCAGGTAGGAAGGTTGGGCAGGACCCTTCAGGCAGAAGGACAGAGTGCACATGGTCTTGGGTGAGTAAGGTGTGAGGAGATCAGTGCCTGTGGATGAATGTGGAAGGACTGGCGGAGGCCTGAGGTTAAGGGCCTGACCACAGCACTGAGCAAGTGTGTGGCTTTTTTGAACAGAAGTCATTTCAGATTTATGGAAAGTGTTCAAAAACTTCAGTGTCATGAACAAGTCTGCAGTTTATAGTGAAAGCGCTGTGCTGTGGAGGATGATTGGCAGGGAGAAAGCCTCCTCCAGGGAGATTGCGTTGGAGGCCATGATGGTCAGGTGAGACATGGTGGGGGCCCAGCGATGGAAGCAGGGGAGACGGTGGATCTGAGAGACAGTGAGGACATACGTTTGATAGGACTTTCCGACTGCTGAATATCAGGGACGTAATCACTTTTTGTTGCTCTGTAAAATTCCTATTCTTTTACAGCCCAGGTTTTTTTTTTTTTTTTTTTTGTACACACTGTTTTTAAATGAAATCCTCATAAATCTACCACTATCTTTAATCATAATCGTATTTTATGTTTCTAAGAATAAAAGTATACTCGGTACAAGAATATACATTTTTTCAAGGAGGGGGCTTTCTTCAGTCGTCGTCGTTGTCATTGTTGTTTTTAATCCCCTGGCATATTGAACTAAAATAGCTGTTCAATTAGTAGATTTTGAATTGAATCATGATGTGCTATTCATAGTTGTCATGCAACATTTAAGGTATAATTTAACAGACATAATTTTGCTTGAAAATATTATTACAATTTTTTTTTGAACTTTGTAGATTGTAAAAAACAAAACAGAACCATTTTGATCATCCTTAAAGGTGCCAGCCTTAATCTTTTAAATTTTAAAGGTAAGCAGAAGACTTTCAGAACCAAATCTGTTAGTTAATAAAATAATATTCTTTTGGTTAAGAAACAAGTTTTGGGGGTGCCTTCAAGGCTGTCAGTTAAGTGTCCAACTTTGGCCTATGTCATGATCTTGCAGTCTGTGAGTTCAAGCCCCACGTCAGGCTCTGTGCTGACAGCTCAGAGCCTGGAGCCTCCTTCAGATTCTGTGTCTCCCTCGCTCTCTGCCCCTCCCCCACTCTCTCTCTCTCTCTCTCTCTCTCTCTCTCAAAAATAAATAAATATTTAAAAAAATCATACTGGGGTCGCCTGGGTGGCTCAGTTGGTTAAGCGTCCGACTTCGGCTCAGGTCATGATCTCACAGTTCGTGAGTTTGAGCCCCGCCTCAGGCTCTGTGCTGACAGCTCAGAGCCTGGGCCCTGCTTCCATTCTGTGTCTCCCTCTCTCTCTGCCCTGCCCCACTCACACTCCATCTTTCTCTCTCTCAAAAATAAATAAACATTAAAACATTTTTTGAAGATAATTTTTTTATTGTTTTTAGAATTGACTCTGAAGCCACATTGATAGCAATAATCATTAGATGTGTGAACTTATGTATTTAAAAGGTCAATTAAATGATTTTCTTATAATGATGTTTAGATGTATTAATGGGTACCCTTGGAAATAATTTTATAATTTTAGGGTTGTATTTCATGTGTAGAAATACATATTTGTTGACACATTTATAAACATATCATTATATAAATACATTTCTTTATTGTTATCTATTTTATTCTATGCTCCCATACCGTATTACTATACCATACTACACCGTAATTTGCTATACTGTATCTTAACCATTCTATGTATCAATGAGTTAACTATAGTATCAGTACCCCAGTAGTTTTGAGGTTGAGTATGATTCTGGTTTGAGCATGTTAAGTTGAGGTAGGTGCCTATAATATCTCAGTTCATTTATTTACTAGCCCATATTCAGGTTCTCTTAATTGTAACAAAGGTGTGTGTTATAGCAAATTTATATAATTCAGTGTCCAGTTCAGGCCCACATATGCATATGGGCTGTTAGGTTTCTTAAACTTCTTTCAATGTAGTAGTTTTCAATTTTTCCTCTTTTTTGGAACAATAAGTTACTGAAGTGATTGACCCGGTAGCTTTGTAAGATTTGTTTTTTTAATGTTTACTTATTTTTGAGAGAAAGAGAGGCAGAGCACGAGCAGGGGAGGGCAGAGAAAGAGAGGGAGACACAGAATCCGAAGCAGGCTCCAGGCTCTGAGCTGTCAGCACAGAGCCTGGGGTGGGGCTCGAACTCACACACCACAAGATCATGGATGCTTAACTGACTGAGCCACCCAGGGGTCCCTCCAGTTTCTTCATTTTTTAAGATGAAGTAAACTTCACTTTACTCTACCCAAACTCCTTATAGTTTCTACAAATCTTGGGCACCTGACTTCATTTCTTTTGGTCATTACTTCTTCTTTCCCTTTTATTATTTGCATACACCTCTATTTTGTTAACCACTATAATAGTTTATTTACATATGTGTTCTAAAGCTAAGCATTGGGCTCGAGAAAGGCAGAAACTAGGTCTTCCTGTTCTATTTCAGCTACTAACACAAACCAGGATGAGAGTAGACCCTCAACTGTCTCTTTGAATGAAATGGTAGAAAGCATATGTGCAAAAACAGAACTTTTAGCAACTTTACCTATTACCCTTCAGAGGTACAAGATCAGAGTTGATATAATTTCTCTCTTCATTTTATTTTTTTATCAATGTGGACTGAGCTTAAAAAATGGAAGTCTAAATTTTTTTTTTTACATTTTTTTAATGTTTATTTATTTCTGAGACACAGAATGTGAGCGGGGGAGGGACAGAGAAAGAGGGAGACACAGAATCCGAAGCAGGCTCCAGGCTCTGAGCTGTCAGCACAGAGCCCAGCACAGGGCTTGAACCCACAAACCACGAGATCATGACCTGAGCCGAAGTCAGATGCTCAATGGACTGCGCCACCCAGGTGCCTGACTCTGTGGCTTTAATAAAATGATAAGACAGCTATTTTAAGAAAATATTGCATTGGTTATTTTTCTTGACTTGGTGTCAGATCTAGAAGGAATAATGTAAAATTCTTTAAGAAAGGACTTATGCAAATTGGGAATTATATAGAGGAAGGTGATTATGAGTATAAAACCACATCTGAAAGAACATTAAGAGAAACTGAATTTGTTTAATCAGGAGATGGCTTAGGATGCTATGAAAACTGTAAAACACCCCATTCATTTGTAGTTAGTAACAGTATGCTGAAAAACATGAAGAATTAAAATGTGTCAGGCATTGTTCGAAGTGCTTGATGTGTATGAATTTTTAAAATTCTCATAGCAACCCATGAGGCAGATACCTGTTTTTGTGTGTGTGCCATTTTACACATGATGAAACAAGCATGAGAAGTAGAGGTTTGAAGGTCACAACTTGTATAATGGAGTCAGGTATTCAACCTATGCAGCCTGACTCCTGAGTAGGCACTTCTATATATGTATTTGTGCAACAAGCATACATTGAATAACAGATCTAAAACACTATGATTGGAACTCTTGGTGATCTGGAGATGATTAGGTTATGGATCCTGCCCTCAAAATTTTGCAGTATGTACAATTTAAAGGACTGTTACATGGAGAGGAAATTATATCCTTTATGGATAGTAGAAACTCAAGTGATATAACAAAGACCAGAGATGAAATTTATGGTAATGTTCATTTGGCCTTAATGTAAGAAGGATGTTTATTAAGACTTATTACATGTGATAAAGTTTTTATTACTCAACAGGCCTCCTCTTAGTGGTTACATCTGCTTGCGATGTAATCGGCCGTTTCAGAAATTAACGTGGGCTTGGTTACTGAAAATAAGGCAGAGAGAGTTTAAGCGACTTGCCTAAGGTCATACAGCTGTAGTGAATGTCTGAACCTGTCTGAATATATTCTAAAATGAGGACTGAAAGCTCCAGGAGGGTGGAGATCCACCCAGCCTTTGTTATTCATTGTGTTATTCCCAACATGTAGCAACAACTCTGGCATGTAGTTAGCATTTAAGTTTTTTTTGTTGTTGTTAGGTAAATGAAAAGCTATATATGCAGCCAGTTAATAGTTTGGGTTAATAAAAATAATTTAAAAAAATATTTTTTAATGTTTACTTTTAAGAGAGAACGAGCACAGGGGAGGGGTAGAGAGAGAGGGAGACACAGAATCGAAAGCAGGCTCCAGGCTCCAGGCTATCAGCACAAAGCCTGATGTGGAGCTGGAACTCAAGAAACACGAGATCATGACCTGGGCCAAAGTCTGACGCTTAACTGACTGAGCCACCCAGGTGCCCCTATTAAAGTGAAAGATTATAGAAAGAACTGCTTATTAATAATTATTTCTATAGGCATAGGTTTTGGAGACATCATCCATTCATAATAATTGTAGTATGTAGTATCAATTAACCACTATTTTTTGACTTCTTATTTTTTAACAGTTTTCGGATAGTTTAATTACCATGTAGCTTAATAAGGAATATGTTTCCTGTGAGTAACTTAATACTATTATACAGCCTTAGAGGACTTTTAACAAAAGTACATGCTCTTTACCACCATAACACTGAAACTGAAATCTTTTTTCTTTTCACTGTTGTTCCAGCTGTTCTTTTATGTCTGCATTTCATATCTGACCTTTTTATGTTGTAGCCCAAATAACTGAGCTTTGCTCAAGCTGTCCATTGTTGCATAAAAATCTTGTATGAATACAGAGTATTCATACAAAAAAAGTATTGTTTGCTCTAGAAAACCTCTCCAGGTAGTAGCTCTTGCTATTTTAAATTCAGTAAACACCCACACACGTTGCATCTATTTTACATTCAATGATAAACTTTTTATAATTTCTGTAAAGATAAGGGTTGTTTCTTTGATAAGGAACTATGCATTAGAAAATAGTACAACATGTGTATGTATTGTTAAGTTAATTATGATCATTTCTAGGAAGTGACAATCTGCTCAGCCTAAATCTTTATGAGAAACTTATTATTTATTTGTTTACTTATTTAGGCATGCCAGAAGAGTCCAAGGAAGATACAGAATATCAACATAAGCTGCATATGGTTAAAAAACAGTGTTTCAGGAATGATATTCACAAACTGGTCCTAGTAGCGTTGAACAGGGTATGTACAATATAAGTTTTCTGCCTTTATACCATTAACTGGACTATGGGATTTGGAGAAATAGAAGGGCTGTTTCAGTTTCAGTTTTCCATCTTCTGTTTACTATGATAGTAGGAAGTTATGTGGGTGGAGATGTAAGATGCCAACAGGGATGCAAGGTGTGAAGAGATGTACCATTCCAGCTGAGGGGAGTGTACTATTGACCACGCATGTGGACAGGTTCTTTAGATTGCTGGTAACATAAATCCACTCCAGTCTACTCAATCAGAGAGAGAACTAAAAGCTAGATGTTAAGCTAAGCCTCATGAGTGATGTCAGGAACTGTGGCTGCTGTTGTCTTTCTTTTGGGTCTTTTCTGGTCTGAAAGGTTCAGTCCATGAAGACACAGGGCACAACATTAAAAGCTTCTTGGATTGCCTGGGCTCACTTTCATTGCTCTCCTCAGAGATAACCTCTGAAATGGTTCGGTGTGCATTGTTTCTGCCCATTTTTAGATATTTACATATCTATATGCATTTACATGTATTACATATATTTACATATCTATCTACATTTGCAATAATATAATTACTATAATCAACAATCATACTAAGTATGAAAAAAGCAGGGAATTAAATTTACATTGTGAAATGCAAAAGGAATTGATGGAATTAAGATGGTTTGGAGGCTTAATGTAAGATGAATTGGTCTTTATAAAAGATACAAGAGTAAAGATGTAAAGAATGATTAGAGTTAATGTTTTCATGAGAGGAAGAGAGCAGTCAAGATGATTAATGGAAATGATTCCTTGTGATTTAGTATACTTTGAAAAATGTCATAAATCAGAATAGCCTGTAGAGAGATCTCCTTTAACAATTCAATTTAAACTGAACTTTATAATGTAATTGTCTATGATACATTTGAGTCATTTGTACTGAAACCTTAGTATGATTTTTGAGTATAGCAATATAATGGCTTGAATTCAATTCCAGAAATATTTGATGAAAACAAGTATGTGGAAGGAACTGTGTTAGGCACTGGGAAGACAAAAATGAACATGATTTGTGCCCTTCTGTCTTGGATCTCACAGTTGGGTGAGGGGAATAACAACAACAGCCATGCGTAAACCACATGTTCTGCATTGGGACTTACGAACTATACTGGCTTTATGGAAAATAGGCATGTAGAGGAGGGGGTGGTTAATTTTATTCATGGTATATGTTGGTGAGAAGCAAGAGGTACCAGAACAACTTTACAGGTAACTGTAGCCCATCTTTTCTAAAGTTATTGACTATAAGTGTGATATAGTAGAAGGAGTCAGCGATCAGGAGACCCCACCCTGTCAGTAAATACCGTGACGCCAAGAAAAGCACTCAGCTCCCAGGTCTTCCTTTCTTTTGCTTGCTACTTCCAGAAGCAGTGGTTGAGAAGCCTACCACTGCCTCCCCTATGTGTTCCGCCATTTCAACAGCTGAGCAATGACAAGGCATCTCACTAAACAGCGACTGTCATTTGGAGTTAAGGTCAGGGGGAAATAGAAGTGACAGTGTTTAAGTTTTAAAAACCTCCCCTGTTTTGAATTCCTAAAAGTTATTCCCCTAATTCCTCACCACTTTTGAGGGAAAAAAAATACTCTAAAAGAGGAATATAAGTATTTCTTTAGGTCTAAAATTCTGTGATTGCCTGTCTCACTCTGAATAAATGTTACAAAGCATCAGAGATTTTGGGCCCAAATACTGCAGACACCTGAAATGAATCACCTTCAAAAGTAAGTCTATTCTTGGAAAGCAGAATTCCCAATTAGATAGAATTTGAGATTCAACTAAGGTTACAATGCAAAGACTCTTAAGAGTATTTATTTACTTATTGGTTTTTATTTTTTTAATGTTTTAATGTTTTTATTTTTTTACTTTTGAGAAAGAGAGAGAGCAAGAGCGGGGGGGGGGGGGGGGGCGGGCGGAGGGAGGGAGAGGGGGGCAGAGGATCCGAAGCAGGCTTTGCACTGACAGCAGAGAGCCCAGTGTGGGGCTGAAACCCATGAACCAGGAGATCATGACCTGAGCTGAAGTTGGACACTTAACCGACTAAGCCACCCAGGCGCCCTGGAAAGTATTTATTAAAGTGAATTTATGTTTGGATATATATAAAACTCCAGTAACATTCAGACTGAAGTTCGAATCTGTTGTTCAAATGCTTTATATTTGAACTCTTGAAAAAATAGTTTGGTTGGGTGTAAAATATTGGGGTTTTTTTTCTTTAAAAACTTGTAGGCATTTCACTGTCTTTTAGTGCTGAATGTTTTAGGGGAAAAGTCTAAAACCAGCTTGATTTTTTTTTTCTCACTTTAAAATGAGTGATATTTTCACCTGGATACCAAAGGATTCTTTTTCTTGAAATCCAGATATTTTATTACGTTGTATCTTAATTTTAGTCCTGGACTATGGTGTCTTCTTTTTAGCTATACATTCCATATTTTTATTTTTTCTGGGAAGTTTTCTTGAATTGCAGTTGACGTAGCTGGCAGCTAGGAAAGAGACTATTTTTGAACCAGGTGACTTGAGCTGGCTAGCTAGCTCATTGAGGAAACCATTTTAATTATTTATGTATTTTCTGAAAAACTTGGAAAATTGTGGGGCATAGGCAATAAGATGTTTCTGTTTAACATCTGTATGTGTCCTTCCACTGGCATTTCCCAAAATCTCATTCGGATAACATTGCTAAGTATAAACTAGTAAACTGATTTTAATTTCCATTTGAACAGCAATACATTATATCACTATTTTCAAGACAGAATATTTGATAACTGAAAGAAAAGACTACTGTAAGCTTGTAAATATAAATATATACATGTAACATACTTTTATAAGTTTATTTGGTGGCGGGGGGAGAGGCTGAGAGAGAGAGGGAGAGAAAGAGAGAATCCCAAGCAGGCTCTGGGCTGACAGCGTGGGGCTTGGTCTCACGAACTGTGAGATCATGACCTGAGCTGAAATCAAGAGTTGGGAGCTTAACTGACTGAGCCACCCAGGTGCCCCTGTATAAATATTTTCAGACTTATGAATCGGTCAGAAGTCAAATACCACTATTTTAAATTATCCAACAGTTTATCTGCGCTGCATCGTATGTAGTAATGTGAAGCTGTCATTCTCTTTGCATGGACCAATCACAGGTTTCCTGATGTAGGGGAGTCGTTAGTCATCATCCAACTGTACCTGAAATAAATAGTTCAAGATTAGAGGAGTTTAAGGTAGCAGAACCAATAGTTGAGTAGAAACTTGTTAGAGGGATGGTATTAAGAACAAATATGTATGCTTTATAAATATCTTTTTGATTTAATTTTTAGCATAAAAAAATAAGCCTATGATGCATTTTGAGGTTAGGACTGGCTACCTGATTTGTGGGGCCCAGAACAAAATGAAAATGCAGGACTCCTTGCTTAAAAACTAAGAATTTCAAGATGGTGGTAGCAGAGCATTATACCGAGTGTGGGGCCCTTGGAAGCACAGAGAACTATGGCTGCGCAGGTGCGTACGCAGGAGGCTGGCCCTGCCTAGGAAGTAGGAAGGGTGGTACTATTCACCACACAGAAAGTTCAGACAGTCTACAATCTAACATTTTCCTTTTTCTGCTTTCCTGATAAGTTAATAAACTTTTAGCTTTGAACATCCGAGTTTAAGATACTAGCGTCAAGCGTAAAGTAATGCGGGCTTAGAGCTTAAGAGACTTTAAACTTGTGCTCTGAGTTATCTGCTTAAAGGATTCCGAGTCTCAATTTTTTTCATCAATGACATAGGGCTAATCATGGTGTTTCTACATTATAGGGTTATTGTGAGGATTACATGGGTTAATATATAAGAAGCGCTTAAAAGGATCTCTGGCACATAGCGAGTGCTGCATAGATTTTGGCATTATTGTTGTGGTTGTTGCTATTGTTACGGTGACATGAACCATGTTAGTGTACGAAGTCCCATCCATAAATAGAAGGGTTTTAAGAAAAGAACTTTGGACAAAGTTTGACATTGAAAGAAGAGATTGTAAAGGAGATGGGCAAATGAATGGTTTTAAAGTTTGAGAATAATTAGGGGTGTACCATGTCATGGAAATTAAGGGAGGAAAAAGCAGCAGTTTGGTTGTTAAAGGACTTTTTTCTTTGAATGGTTTTAATTCAGAGTGGTAAGGACAGAAGTCTGATTATATGAAATTAAGGGGTAGGGAGAATGTGGAGACAGTGGGTGTAGATGTTTCTATTAATAAGTTTAGAAATGGAGGAGAAATGGTAGCTTGATGGAATGGAAGACCAATTAAGGGACATTCTGTCTCCCGTTAGAAGTTTTTCATCTATGAGGAGGGTGGTTAGCCCAAGGCCTGAACCGTGGCCATCACTCAGGGTTTGTTGCACAGACAGTGAGTCATCTCATTTCATCCTCATAACAACCCCCGATTTTTAGGATCAGTTTAAGGTGAGGAGGCAGAGACACATGAGCCATCCCTCCAGCTTCACTTTGAACTACTTTGAATTTCTTTTCATTTCTTGAATAATACCTTCTGAGTAAATACCACTTCTGAGTAAATGTTATTTCATTAATTTTTAATGGAACTATTAAGTGAAAAGAGGCAGAATTTAAACCTAAATTTAACTGGCTCCAAATTGCTACCCAGAGAGTTGGTAAGATGGAAACAATGACAGGAAAGAGTATGAAGCGGGGCAAGGATATGAGTGTGTTGTTGAAATGATAGATGAACTGATGTCCAAGCTGAGCAATTAGGGTGGAAGAGAAAGGCACAGGATGACAAAGTGATGCTTCTCCTCATACCCTATAAAGAAAAAAAGATGCTGAATAAGGACAATTGAGAGGCATTGGAGGACTAGATTGGAAAGGAATGAAAGTCTGTTCGTTGACAGTATGGAAGTGAGAAAGGTTGGAGGGTAGATGGCTTTGGTTGAAAAAGCTGTAAGAGAGCTTGAGATCTGACTTGAAGCTCTCAGCTCCGTGGTGTATACCCACAGTAGTGCCAATCACACATTTGGAGTAGAGATACCATGAAACCAGTGTCTGTGTAAACAAAAGTGCTGTGAAGGATAGCATTGTAATTTTTGAAAGGAAAGCTATTAGGTGGGCATTCATATCATGGAAAACATTATGGAAAAGCAGAGATGGCCCATCCC
Source organism: Leopardus geoffroyi (assembly GCF_018350155.1). Taxonomy (NCBI): domain Eukaryota; kingdom Metazoa; phylum Chordata; class Mammalia; order Carnivora; family Felidae; genus Leopardus; species Leopardus geoffroyi. The sequence goes on from NC_059341.1 coordinate 68,434,347, forward strand.
ATATAAGAGTTAGCTATATGTCACGGGCTTTTAAGAGAGAAGGTGTAACTGTGATTGTCTGTGGTTGGAAAGTGTATTGACTGTTTCTTCTTAGTTAATAAGTAGGATAGTTTGGAAAAAGAAGTGGCCTGTATTAGGATACCAGTAAATGATGTCGAATCATCTGGAAGAGTTGAGGTTAAAAAGTTGGAAGAGGTAGCGATTAACCTCCTGTGCTTTCTTTTCTTTTTCTTCTTCCTCTTCTTCTTTTTTTGTTTTTTGTTTTTGTTTTTGTTTTTGGCTCCTGAGTTTTTAAGGGAGACACATTTATATTAAAGTCCTAGACCTGACACATACTAGCTTTGTGATTTGAGCTCTTCATGTTCCCATATCTTTGAAATTTGGTGAATCTATCACATGAGGCTGTTGAGGGGTAATAAATGAGACATGACATATAAAACACTTAAAGAGTAGATTCTCGATTAGTATTTTCTGTAGGTGAGTGTCAGCATTGCATTTTACTGGCTAAATACACAGTATACAGGTGAAGGGCTCCAACATCCCTGATTTGGTCTCATCTCAGCAATGGACAATCTGTGTGACTTTAGGAATATGCAACCCCTCTAACCCGCAGTAAACTCATCTGCTATTGGGAGTGATATTAGTATGGACTTTAGATTCGTGTGAAAAGAAAATGCGTGTAAAGTACTTAGCATGCTGTGTGGCACAGAAGAGGTACTCGGTATTAAAATGGTAGCTCTTGTCCTTAATCATAATTAAAAAGTAATTAGTAATGTAAGGCAAAATCAAAGGTAATAATCTTTATTTGGACTAGTTTGTATTTTGTCAGTCTGTAGCTGGCTTTAACTGAAGTAAGTATTAATAATTCATTTTAAATAGAAAATATCTATTGTCCTTTTGATTTCAGTTCATTGGAAATCCTGGGATTCAGAAATGTGGATTGAAAGTAATTTCTTCTCTAGCACATTTTCCTGATGCATTACAAGTATTATCCCTGGAAGGTGCTATTGATTCGGTACTTCACACACTTCAGATGTATCCAGATGACCAAGGTTGGTACCATTTGAAGTCAGGATTTAGGATAGATTTTTTTAATGGTTTTATTTATTTATTTTTGAGAGAGAGAGACAGAGAGACAGACAGAGAGAGAGGGAGACACAGAATCCAAAGCAGGCTCCAGGCTTCAAGCTGTCAGCACAGAGCCCGATGCAGGGCTCGAACCCATGGACCACAAGGTCATGACCTGAGCCGAAGTTGGATGCTTAACCGACTGAGCCACCCAGGCACTCTTAGGATAGGTTTTTTTTAATGTTTATTTATTTATTTTGGAACGGCAGGGAGGGGCGAGCGGGTGAGGGGCAGAGAGCATCCCAAGCAGGCTCCCTGCTGTCAGTGCAGAGTCAGTGCAGAGCCTTATGCAGGGTTCGATCTTGTGGGTGAGATCATGACCTGAGCCAAAATCAAGAGTTGAATGCTTAACTGACTGAGCCAGGCACCCCAGGATTTAGGATAGATTTTGTATAAGCCTTTAGCTATTGGCTGGGTATCTTCAAATTTTTTCTTTAGTTTTGAGATTTAAAACCACTAATTTTATTACTTTTTTCTTTTATTTTTCTAGAAATTCAATGTCTGGGTTTAGGTCTTATAGGATGCTTGATTACAAAGAAGAATTTATGCATAGGAACTGGGCATCTGCTGGCAAAAATTCTGGTTTCCAGTTTACAACGATTTAAGGATATGGCTGAAGTACAGATTAAAGTATGTGCATTATCTTGAAAGGAATTTGGGATCTTGTGAAGATTTCTCTTTCAGAGCAGCTGGTACAATTCCCACTTTGCATTAATGGAGATAGTCTAGTTAATTGAAACCTATTTATCATTTTGTAGTATTTTAATTATAGGTGAAGAGAATTGGATTGAATTGCAGAGATCCTGTGATTTATTATTAAATCTCTAAAATCAGCATATTTATTTGCCATTTGTCTTTTTCATGAAAGGGCAGAGAATGTGCTAGAGAAAGTCCAGCCAGCTGAGCTTTACTTGTTTAGATTTTAGGTAAATAGAAGTTATAATTTTTCAAGGTTTGTCATTCTCAATGTTTTATTATGGGATGCTTACCTCTAGTAGTTTTTCTCCTTGATATTTTTTTTTTCTTGCAGTAAAATATTTTAAGTATTTTTCATCAAACAACATTTCACATGTGATATATAATAAGTGTTCCTTATTAAGAATGAAAGATGTTGACTTAGGGGAGATTAAGAAAGAAATTGGCTCAGATTTTTTTCCTATCACATATTTATTTTTATTGAAATATAATTGACATACAATATCCTATTTTTTTGTTAATGTTTATTTATTTTTGAGAGGGAGAGATCATGACCTGAGCCAAAGTCAGGTGCTCAACTGACTGAGCCACCCAGGCGCCCTGACATACATTATCCTATTAATTTTGCATAGTGATTTGATATTTTTATATATTACAAAATGATCTCCAATTTAAATCTAGTTACCATTTATCATCATATAAAGTTACTACAAAATTATTGACTATATTCACCATGCTATATGTTATATCCCCATGACTTATTTATTTTATTACTGGAAGTGTGTACCTCTTAATCCCCTTGACCTATTTCACCTGCCCCCAACCCCTCCCCACTGTGATACCGACAGTTTTTCCCTTTTATCTATGAGTCTGTTTCTGTTTTGCATTTTTTGTTCATTCGTTTTGGTTTTTAGATTCCACGTATAAGTGAAATCATATGGTATTTGTCTTTCTCTGTTTGACTTGTTCCACTTAGCATAATACCCTCTAGGTCCATCTATGTTGTTGTAAACGGCAAGATTTCATTCCTTTTATGTTTGAGTAGTGTTCAATTTTGTGTATACGTGTGTACCCCATCTTCTTTATCGATACATTTGTCCATCAATGGACACTTAGGTTCTCATATTGGCTATTATAAATAATGCAGAAATGAACATAGGGATGCATATATCTCTTTGAATTGATGTTTTTATTTTCTTCGGGTAAATACCCAAGAGTGGAATTGCTGGGTCATATGATATGGGTATCTTTAATATTTTGAGGAACCTCCCTACTGTTCTCTATAGTGGCCACCCTAATTTACATTCTCGTCAACAGTGTACAAGGGTTCACATTTCTCTGCATATTTAAGAACATTTATTTTTTGTCTTTTTGATAATAGCCAATCTGATAGGTGTGAGGTGATATCTCATTATAGTTTTGATTTGTGTTTCCCTGATAATTAGTGATGTTGAGCAGATCAGCATCAACAGACATTGACCACATGTCTGTCTTCTTTGGAAAGATGTCTATTCAAGTCCTCTGCTCATGTTTTAATTGGGTTGTTTGTCTTTTTGGTTTTAAGTTGTATAAGTTCTTTATATATTTTGGACATTAACCCCATATTGGATGTATGATTTACGCATATCTTCTCCTATTCATTAGATTATATTTTCATTTTGTTGATGGCTTCCCTAGCTGTGCAGAAGCTGTTTGGTTTGATGCAGTCTCATTTGTTTATTATAGCTTTTGTTGCCCTTTCCTGAAGAGTATGGTCCAAAAAAATATTGCTAAAGCTGATGTCAAAGAGTTTACTGCTTGTGTTTTATGGTTTCAGGTCTTGCATTCAAGTCTTTAATCTATTTTGAATTCATTTTGTATGTGGTGTAAGATAGTGATCCAGTTTCATTCTTTTGCATGTAAGCTGGTCCAGTTTTCCCAACACCATTTATTGAAGAGACTGTCTTTTCCCCATTGTGTGTTATTGGTTAATTAATTGATCATATATACATGGGTTTATTTCTGGGCTCTCTGTTGTATATTATTGACCTATGTGTCTGCTTTCATCCCAGTACCATACTGTTTTGATTACTATAGCTTTGTAGTATAGTTTGAAGTCAGGGAGTGTGATACCTTCAACTTAATTTTTCTATCTCAAGACTGCTTTGGCTATTCAAGGTCTTCTGTGGTTCTATACAAATTTTAGAGTTCTTTGTTCTAGTTCTGTGAAAAATGCCATTGGTATTTTCATGGGGAATGCATTTAAGCTGTAGATTGCTTAGGCCAGTATGGATATTTTGACCACATCGATTATTCCATTCTATGAGTATGGGGTATCTTTCCATTTATTTGTATTTACTTCAATTTCTTTCATCAGCGTTTTATAGTTTTCAGTGCAAAGGTCTTTCATCTTTTTGGTTAAATTTATTTTTAAGTGTCTTATTCTTTTTCATATAAATATAAATAGGATTCATTTCTTAATTACTCTTTCTGATAACTCATAATTAGTGTCTAGACATATAATCAATTTGTGTATTTTAATTTGTGTCCTACAACTTTACTGAATTCATTTATTCTAATGGTTTTCTGGTGGTGTCTTTAGGGTTTTCTATGTATAATATCAAATGATCTGCAAGTAATGACAGCTTAAATTCTTCCTTTCTAACTTGGATGCCTTTTATTTCTTTTTCTTGTCTAATTGTGGTGACTAGGATTTTTAATACTATGTTGAACAAAAGTGGTGAAAGTGGGCATCCTTGTCCTGATCTTAGAGGAAAAGCTTTCCGCTTTTCACCATTGAGTATGATGTTAGCTATGGGTTTGTCATATATAGCTTTTATTATGTTGAGGTAGGTTCCTTCCATATCCACTTTGCTTTGAGTTAAAAAAATTTTTTTTAATGTTAGCAAAACAAGTAGTCTCTTTAAGAGTTTCTGCTTTGGTTGTGTTTTTTTGTTTGTTCGTTTGTTTTGTTTTGTTTTGGTAATGGAATTTGCAGCTTTCATAAACCACACTCAACAAATGTTTTCATAAATGGCAGAATTGACCAGGAATAAAAAAAAAATCCAGGCTATAACCTTGTCGCAGACATTACTAGTAAATGAGATACTGTATGTAAAGTTTTTAATTATAAAGTGCTGAACATGCAGCATTCTTAGATTAAAAACAATAATGTGCTATATAAATCTGATTTTTATAATGTGCCTCAGGCAAGGATGACTAAAGCCAAGCCAGAACTGATTAAAAGTAATCCTAGAAAAAGGAGATAAATCTGTACAGCTATAGAGCTCTCAGTTTACTCCGGTATTAATACATAAAGGTGTAAATGTTAGGATCTCTGTAGTAGAGGTTTTCAACTATTGACCAGTCTGCTAAATTTGGCCTGTCAACATATTTTATTTGGTCAGTTCAGTGTTTATAAGTTTTTATTTTGAATTATGTGCCTTGTGCACATTTGTATTACTTGCTTTTCTGGTGCATTCATTTGAATTTGCAGGGACCTCTAGTCTAGTGGTGGGTGGACCACATGTCCCTCAGACCTGCAAAAATTAAGACTACTTCTCTTATCAAATGTTAGTATTTGTCGAGATTCAGCATCTTAAAACCACAAAATAGTAACTATTAGACAATTTCATTAACATATTATATTGAAAGATAATAAAAATTTTTTAGGTTAAATTGATCTTTGATGAGTTTACCCAAGCTAAATAATAGTAAATTCCAAAGCTCATTCTTTCCTGAAACTCTCTCACGTGTGGAGAGCCCAGAAAACTCTTAGGAATATGCTTGAGGTGGTTCTGAAAAGTAATGATGTGACTGACTAGTTCTTTATAAATAATTTGCTGCAGAGGTGTAAACCTCAGACTGCCTTTAGAGCTTTTCTCAACTATATTCAACATGAATGAAATCTAGGAGCTCATATTCATCTTTTGCAGCTGAAATTTCACAAGAAGGCACCAAAATGTTAGCGAAATGCTAGGCTATCTAGAGAACCTAATCTGTAGTCTTGTAATAAGAAATACACTTTGCTGGCTGATTTGGGTATGTCGCTCTGCTGATTCAGCTCTTCTAATATTAATTAATATCTTGCTTTCATCCTGTGAGTATGGCTTATTTTTAATTCATTAGGGATTTTTTCTGCCTTGCTAGACAATGGCTTGTTAGCTTGCCTTTTATTCTCTGTGTGCCTGCTCTATTTGTTAGTAATGAGAGAGCAAGGTTTGCTTATGGGAATGTTCCAAGATTTATAGCTTTTAAGTACAAACCCAATAAATATTATCTAGTTAGTTATCACATACAAATTATCTGTTTTATACTATTTATTTTTTATTCTTTTGGCCCAGAATTGCTTATGTTATTATTTTGGTCCCACTTTCAGGGATTTCAGACAATCTTAACAATACTGGAATTGTCAGTGTCTTTTTCCAACCTGCTGGTGCATCATTCCTTTGATTCGGTGATATTCCATCAGATGTCTTCCAGTATCATGGAACAAAAGGATAAACAGGTACAGTGTTTCTCACCTGTATGCTAACTGTTAATGGATTTAGCTCACTCTAATCCTCGTTTCCATTCTTTTTAGTTTCTAAACCTTTGTTGCAAGTGCTTTGCAAAATTAGCTATGGACGATGAGTTAAAAAGCGTGATGTTAGAGAAAGCGTGTGATCAGAATAACAGTATCATGGTTGAATGCTTGCTTCTATTGGGAGCAGACGCCAATCGAACAAAGGAGGCAACTTCTTTAATTTGTCAGGTAAATATTCAAGGCCTAACTTTGGTCTTTCTCTGTTATTTGACTCTACCATTGTACAGCTCTTGCTTACATCCTGTTATTCTTTACTACAGAATTCACCAGTTTATTTCACAATTGCTTGTGATTTGTAGTAGGAATTTAGATTCACAGAATTTCAGAGGTAATAGGGTCCTTTAGGCATATCCGGTATAATCCTTCATTTTTTTTTTTAATTTTTAATTTTTTTTTTAACGTTTATTTATTTTTGAGACAGAGAGAGAAAGAGCATGAACGGGGGAGGGTCAGAGAGAGAGAGAGGGAGACATAGAATCTGAAACAGGATCCAGGCTCTGAGCCATCAGCCCAGAGCCCGATGCGGGGCTCGAACTCACGGACCGCGAGATCATGACCTGAGCCGAAGTCGGCCGCTTAACCAACTGAGCCACCCAGGCGCCCCAATATAATCCTTCATTTTACTTGTTTACCTACCTTGTTATATTGTTAATAACTTTCCAAATGTGTCTCCTACAATGCATCTCTGTCCAAATTCTTTTCCAGGCACACTCCACACAACATACGGTTCGGTTTGGTAATCTTTCAACCGTTTTCTCTCTGTTTCCAGTTTCTCTGATAGCAAATTCTCTCCTCAGTTGTACTGCATGTGGCCATGCAGGCGGTTACTACACCCCCTTGGGGACACTGTTCACGTTGGCATCCCCTGCCATTGACCACCCCCTTGGTTGTGTAGCACTGTGGTCCTGCCTTCCTTCCCTCCCTTCACTCATGCACTGGGCAAGCACCTCTATCTAAATGTTCTACTTTACCTTCAAAATCCAACCCAAATGCCCTTTCCTCAATAAAGCCCTCCCGGCACCCCTGACCTCCATACAAAATAAAAGATTTACTTCTGTTGAGTCCATGACAATATATGTGATATACACAATATATCTTTTATATTTTGTTAGTTGTATGAAAGTGGAAATGTACAGTGTTCATCTTTATGTCATTTAGAATAACTAACTCATTGCTTTACATACAGTGTGAATTTAGTAAGTATTTATTAAAGTGCATTACATGTTATTTCAGGGTTATCATTGCATAAATTTCAGTTTATAATAGCATTTGGGTAGCACCATGTATATTTTCTAGAAATTAATAATATTTCTAACAAAGCAATTATGCAGTGATTTAATGTACATTATTAAATAACCAACAGAGTACTGTACTTTCCAGTAATTTACTTTAAAAGCCTTACTTTATTTAATTTCCCACTTGCCTATGGATTCAATTCAATTTGTCAACTGTAAATTAAGTTAGTACTAATTAGTACTCTACATAAAAAGAAACTGAACCTGTAACTTATTTTCATGCACAATTAATGTGTACATTAAGACCAAATAAATAATCAAATTACTTACATTTAGTCAAATTTCATTTAAGAAATCCACCTTAAATATAATTGCTTCTCTATTATTAAAAGTAATTAAATTATTTCCCTCAATAATATAATACATTTTTATTGTGTATCTTTTGTGTGATCTGCACATCTTTGCACTAATATTACTGGAATATGCCAAGGAACTAAAAAGAAATTTCCCCTTCAAATTTTTTTTAGGGAAATAGCGTACCCAAAGCACCCGAGTGTAATAATTTTAAATCTCTGACAGGAAATGCTTCCTGCTCTTCTCTCAATTTACCTAAATCTTTGTATAGGAGCTTTTTATTTTATTCTTCTTCTTGCATTCTTTTGGATTTAAGCACCTATTTATATATTTTTAAGCAAAATCAGATCTTTGCCTCCATGGGTATGTTAAATTTAAAGAATTTATCATACTTGTCAGAGATTATTTGCCTCAAAAAAATATTGATTAAATTTTGTGGATAGATTGAACATACATTATTTTAGATACCAGTGTAAAATGAGGTAATCACTATTTATGTACCAATGCTGTTTAATTAAGGACTATTCGGAGCAAAGATGGAGTTAATCTTGTTAGGCTTTCTGAGGAGAATTTAATGATGTAATATACATGATTCATATAGAAGAATATGGAAGACTGATACTGGGCATGAAAATACATGGATAGAGATCCAAAGATGAAAACCATCAGATCATGGTAGGAAGAACAACTGTGATGAAGTCTGAATAAAAGTAATAACAAACTGTTGTGGTATTCATTACCACCTGGGCACTGCTCTGAGTCCTTTACACAATTTAACCCTTGCAACAACCTTAGAAGTGGGTTCTAGTATTATTCCCATTTTACAGGGAAGGAATTGAGGCACAGAGAGGTTAAGTAACTTGCCTAAGGACACTCTCCTGGTAAGTAGTGGAAAGTCGGCTTCCCAAATGCATGCTTTAATCTCGTCTATACCATAGATTCTTGGTAGTGGTGGTGATAGGGAGGGGAGTAGGGAGAGTTGCTCACTGATTCTCAAAGGCTAGTCTAAAATATTTGGTTTTGGTCATGGGCTGCATTATTGATAAATTTGAAGATGAGAGAGAAGATTGCAAAAGATAGTAAATTATACAGTTTTTAAAAGTTTATTTATCTTGGGAGAGAGACAGAGCATAAGCAGGGAGACAGAGGATCCCACGCAGGCTCCAAGCTGTCAGCACAGAGCCTGACATGGGGCTTAAACTCATGAACCATGAGATCATGACCTGAGCTGAAACCAAGAGTTGGACACTCAACCAACTTGTCTTTTGTCTGATACACTTTCTTATACATCTCTGGCTTCATCCCCATGTACCTAAAGTCAGCTGGGATCTTTTGGGCCCTCAAGGAAAATACTCTTTAAAAGTGTATTGAGCAATTTCTAGGTGGAGGGCACAGTGCTAGATAAGTAGTAAAGAATATACAAGGGTTTTTCTGTTTCTGGATGGTTTCTTTCTAAGTGTGTATTGGGAAAGGAGAGAGGATAAAGTGTAAATCATTTTAATATGAGGTAGGCAGTAAGTGCCAATTTAGACCTAAAAAATTTGCTAGAACACAGAGAGGGCATTTGTGATTGAGTTTTTTGGCCCCTCTGTCCCTCCATCTTCCTTCCTCCCACTCCTTTTAAATTTCCTGTGGGCTTTTAAATAGGATATTAGTGATTTGTTAGTTAAATGAAATATATTTCCTAGGCATTGTACTAGGCTATGGAGGTACAAATTGAATTGCAATAGCATCCAAGCCTTTCATTCTACTTTTAAAACTGATAGGCGTTTTTGGTTTAGTGTGCTACGTGCTATGTGTAAGCAAATGGGACAGGAGTCTGGAGGAGGAAGAGTGTGTGTGGCTTGGGAGCTTAGTAGCAAGGACTTACCGTACAAGAGATTATGAAGCTGTTCCTTCAAGAATGAACATCTTTTGGGGTGCCTGAGTGGCTCAGTGAGTTGAGCATCCACATCTTGGTTTTCGCTCAGGTAATGATCCCTGGGTCATGGGACTGAGCCCTGCATTGGGCTCTGCACTGAGCCTGGAGCCTGCTTGAGATACTTTCTCTCCCACTCACGCTGTCTCTCTCCCTCTCTCTCTCTCTCTCTCTTTCTCAAAAAAACAAACAAAAAAACAACAACAACAAAAAAAGGAATGAACATCTTTTTGCTGGATGCAGAGTAGAATTAGATATTTAGGGCAGTAGAAATAGTATAAATGAAGGTAATGAAGTTTTAGAAAAACCTCATGTTGTGTTTGGGGGAATGTCTTAGAGCAGAGGGGTTTAGAAGATTTCCGGGCAGTGACCTCCTCATATCTAAAGTAGAAAGGTATGATAGTGGCTCTGGGGAGAATGGGTTGAAGGTAGGTAACCTGGAGACTGGTGGGCATTGAGTTGGTGCCATGGAACCACAGAATGATCCCCTCAAATCTCTTGAACATACATTAATTCTAGAGAATTCAGGAATTTCCCCCAGTCTCCTTCCCCTCACCTGGTACCTTAAATCTTAGGGCCTTGTCTTGAAAAGAAAGAAAAGAAAGGAGAAAAGAAAAAAAAAAAAAGAAAAGAAAAAAGAAAAGAAAAAAAATTAATCCTTAATTGTGGGCAGTGAAAGGAGCACAGGCTTGGCTTGAAATCCAAGTCTGTTGTTGATTACCTCTAATAGGTTTGGAAAAATCACATACTTTTTCTAAATATTCATCTGTAAAATGGGGATAATAATTTTTATGACATAGAATTTTTTTTAATGTTTATTTTGAGAGAGAGACAGAGCAGAGAGAGAGGGAGACACAGAATCTGAAGCAGGATCCAGGCTGAGCTGTGAGCACAGAGTCCAAAATGGGGCTCAAACCCATGAACCGTGAGATCATGACCTGAGCCGAAGTCAGATGCTAAACTGACTGAGCCACCCGGCGCCCCTGACAAAGGGTTTTTAATAAGGATTAGAAATCAAGTGTATACAGAATTTAGCACAGTTCCTGACATACAATATTTCTATTATTTATTACTTTGATCTTCTTGTTAGCAGACCATCATTCCTTCACCTTTTAGAAGCTGCTTCTGTGTAGGCCAGTATGCTGTAGGTTGCTAAGCCTTCCCTCTGCTTACTGTGGTCACTGTAGTTTTTGTAGCACCCAGCACGCGAACCTACCTTGAGCACATGCTCTGAAAACAGCATTCAGGGGAAGGTAGAAAACAGATAGGAAATTTCTTTGTGGAAATTCAGGGTCTTGTGCTGGAAAGCCAGAAGCCTTTGTATGTGGCATTTACAAGTTTTATGATGTTCATATTCTCATTTAGATATTCTATATCATGAATGAAGGCAGGGCAGTGGCCTTTACTGTGTATGGTACTAGTTTCCCAGATGTCTTACAAGGAGCAGACGGAATCCCAGAAGGTGTAAGCAATGTGTATCATTGGTGAAGCCTCAGCTTTCTTAAGTCAGGTGTTAAGAGCTTTTTCTCCATATGATGGTGTCTTTTTCATAGTACCTGACTCATGTGGCAGATTATTTGGCTTCTGCTACTCTGATATTTGTGGTGCTAACCTTACTGTATTTTCCTAATCTATTTCAAGGATGAATTTTGCCTTATTTTATTTTATTTCTATCTAAATGAGGGTGTAGAGAAAAATCACACCAAATTCAATTTACATGTCTACCAAAAGGAAGAAATACAGGCTTTTAATATGGTCACCTTCTTTTTTCCTTTAATAGGTATGTGAGAAAGCAAGCAGTCCCAAATTGGTGGAACTGTTACTGAATGGTGGTTCCCGTGAACAGGATGTCCGGAAAGCTCTGACAATAAGCATTGGAAAAGGTGACAGCCAGATCATCAGCTTACTCTTACGGAGACTCGCCCTGGATCTGGCCAATAATAGCATTTGCCTTGGAGGATTTTGTATAGGAAAAATCGAACCTTCATGGCTTGGTCCTTTGTTTCCAGATAGGACATCTAATTTAAGAAAAGAAACAAGTGAGTATTACCAGGACGATTTTGTCCAAGTCTGGTTTTTATTAGTATTTAAAAAAATTTTTTTTTAACGTTTATTTATTTTTAGACAGAAAGAGAGAGCATGAACGGGGGAGGGTCAGAGAGAGAGGGAGACACAGAATCAGAAACAGGCTCCAGTCTCTGAGCTGTCAGCACAGAGCTCGATGAGGGACTTGAACTCACGGACAGTGAGATGACCTGAGCCGAAGTTGGATGCTCAACCGACTGAGCCACCCAGGCGCCCCTATTAGTATTTTTTTTTAAGTCACTAATATTTTCATTAGGTTTATTTCAATTTGGTACAACTTAAGCCAAAAATATTGTGAAGGTTTGGGTATCTTTTTGTTGTTGTTGTTGTTGTTGTTGTTGTTGATATCTTTTTTTTTTTTTTTTTGGTTATGAAATGCTTGAAAGTGATATTGTATTTAATTCTTTGTTTCCTAGCAAATGTTTTATAAAGATAGAGTGGGACAGTGGGATGTTTCTGAGCAGTTGCTTTTTAAAGAAACATATATTTTTTTATTATAAAACTAATCCATGCTCATTTTAAGAATAGGAAAACACATAAAAACTATAAGAAAGAAAATGACTATTTTGTCCCTTATCAATGTAGATTTTCTTGCCAGATTTTTTATATGCTTACATATACATATGCATTAAAATGTATATGCAGAAACTTATACACATATATACTTTGAAAAAAAATTTTTTTACATTTATTTATTTTTGAGAGACAGAAAGGGACAGAGTATAAGTGGGGGAGGGGCAGAGAGAGGAGGAGACACAGAATCTGAAGCAGGCTGCAGGCTCTGAGCTGTCAGCACAGAGCTTGACGCGGGGCTCGAACTCGTCAACCATGAGATCATGACCTGGGCTGAAGTCGGACATTTAACTGACTGAGCCACCCAGGTGCCCCACTCATATATACTTTGCATCTTCATATTAACATATTTAGTTTTCAGTTTTTCAATATTTCAGCTAAAAAGGTACTTTCTTGAAATTTTTGAGTTAATATATGTTTTGTACATATTAAATATATTAATGACAAGTTAGCATCATCCTCTGTTAAGATTTCTGTCATTTCAGATGTCAGTCACTCACACTAAATGTGTTCTTAAAGTTTGAGCTCCCTATTTCCCTCTGTTAAGTTAACTTCCATGCCTGCTTCCTTCCCTACAGTGATCTTCACCTTAAGTACTCTCTTGTTAACAACATGTTAGCTTTCCTGTCATTTTTCTGGTGCATTTACCTGGCAATATCCTATTCCTGTTCAGTCCAGTGGTCTGCTTTTTCCCTTCCCTTCACCAAGGTTGCTGAAAATGCTGCTGGAAGAAAGTATCCATCCATGCTTATTAGTGCCTCTACAAATTCCAGGTTTGCAACATTCTGGTGGGCCCTAGAAGATCCAGTCAGGCTAATTTCCCTAAGTTTCTCTCTTTTTTTTTTTTTTTTAAAGTAGGCTTCATGTCCAGTGTAGAGCCCAACACGAGGCTTGAACTCATGACCTTGAGATCAAGACCTGAGCTGATATCAAGGGTCAGATGCTTAACTGACTGAGCCACCCAGGCTCTCCTTCCCTCGGTTTCTAAAATGTGTCAAAAAATGTGTCTAAATGTGTCATGTGTCTTCCAGTGTTAATCTAGCTACCTGCCTGCCTTACCTTCTGTCCACTTGTCTGTCTCTTCATTTCTATTTTTTTTTTTTTTTTTTGCTTCAGCCCCAAATCACTTTTTAGAAGAAAACATTCCTGCCCATATGAAGTCTGTGTGGAAGACCATCCCCCATATTCCTGTCGCACCTTGTTTCTTACCTGTAGTAGCATTTATTACATTATATAATTGTATTTTTTCTTTTTATGATCTACCTTTTGGTAGATTATATGCATCATGAAGTCAATGTCATTTTTTTCCAGTGTTGTAACTTTAGCATCTAACTAGTACTGTGCATATAGTAGGGCTAATTAAATATTCATAATATTGGCAAAAATAAAAAATTGGTAATTGGGTAAACATAAGTGGAAATAGGCATTTCACACATTATTGATATGAATTCAAATTATCCTCTTTTGAGGACAATCTGGCAACATCCATTAATATTTTAAATGCACATCCATGCTTTTTTGACCAGCTACATACTGATAGGAATCCGTAATGCAGGGGTGCAAGGGTGCACAATAAAATATTGTTTATAATAGCCAGAGATTAGGGGAAAAATTCTAAGTATCCTTCAAAAGGAAGTATTTGAATCAATCATGGGACATTCATGCAGTGGAATGCTTTGCAGTCATTGGAGAAAAAACCATCTAACAAATCCAAATGGTCAGATAGAGAGTGCATTATTAAGTAAAAAAAAAATAAAAATAAAAAAGGACAGAGCAGTGTTTTTAGTATACTGATGTTGGTGAGATATGGTAGTCATAAATGTTTGAATATGAAAAGACTCTGTCACAAGAAAACCCCAGAAATGTATTACTTGGTTTCCCTCTGGGGACTTTGGAAACTAATGAAATATGATTAGATCCCATGTTCTATCACTTCAGTCTCCTGCCAGCAACCTGTTTACTTAAATCTCTGATTTCTGATGGACACTGGAGAGGGAAGAAGGGAGATTTCCTATCCACTGTATTCTCTTTGTTCTACATGAAGTTTTTTACCTTTGATAAGTCTCACCTAATTAAAAAAATACAGTCATGTCATTGGTTGATTGGAGGGTATGACCGTAATTATATTAGCGGTTCGTCTGAGTAAAGAACATTTTGAATTCATAGCTTCAAAACATCTTTCAGGTACTACTTGACTGAGTCTCATACACGTCAGTCATGTGAGCTATGGAAGTAATATTTGAAGAGATTTTCCAGGCTGTACATAACACAATGAGAGTTCTGCCAACTAATTTCTTCATAACCAAGCATAATATAAGATGTAATAAAATAGGATGTTAACTTTTGAATTTCGCCAAATTTCCCAGTAGAATGAATCACTTAGCAAATAGTTTATAAAAAAGTAACTATATCATTTATTGAGCGTCTTCTGTGTTCTAAGCATTGTGCTAAGTAAACATTTTATTTGCACCATTTCCTTTAATCTTTTCCATAATCCTACGTTGTCATCTCCATTTCCCAAGTGAGGAAACTAACACTCAGAGAGCTTATGTAACTTGCAAGTGCTGTTACTGTTATTTGAGCACAGGTCTGTGTGGCTTCAAAGCCCAGGCTCTTTCCCGGGTCAAGTTCGTGTCATAAATATTCAGTTTTGTCACTTCCACCAAAGCTTTGAGTAAATTTTTATGATTTCTAAAAAATTTAAATTCACTGCCTGCTTTTTATGCAATATCATGGTTACAAAGTGACTTTGGAAAGAGGAATAAAAATTTCTCTGGAAAGAACTTTGGTATGATTTGTGTTTATGTTTGTTGATTTGTAACTTGCTGGTGTATCTTTTTATTGTAGATATAGGATCCACCCTAGCAAGAATGGTGCTCAGATATCAGATGAAAAGTGTTGTGGAAGAAGGAGCAGCCTCAGGCAGCGATGGGAATTTTCCTGAAGAAGTTCTTGATAAATTTGATGAATGGACCTTCATTCCAGACTCTTGTGTAGACAGTGTGTTTGGTCAAAGTGACGACCTGGATAGTGAAGGTATGTATTCCAAAGAAATATTCCCTTAATGTTTTAAAACATTTACGCACTGGTGTTGAACGACAGAAACTGAGACAAAAATCTGATTTAATTCATTTGTAAAACTTGAGGAAACATGTGTTCATCATTGGAAATAGTTAATGCTCACTAATTCCAGTTAAGGCAATGACTCAAGAAAATGTATCTGCACTTCCAAAGTATTAGAATATTAACCATGATCAGTTAATTGTGACTAATGTAGTGAAAACACTGAATCAGACTAGAATTGGATTCCATGTTCCATCATTGACAAGGTCCCTTTGTGGGTTTATATGCTCCTCACTCTTATTGAAGATAGTGTTGCAAATCTTCCAGCACTAGAAAAAATGTAGGTAAAATGTCTGGGAGAGTGCTTGCCAAATAGGAAATGCTTCATTAAAACATTTTTACCTTTAGAGGAAATAAAGTAATTTTAATATTTTAATAATTCCTCTGAAATAACTTAAAATAATTGACATGGCAATATATTTAATGACAGTAACTAGGGTGGACATATTTAACATTATGCAATTTGGTAAAAATGGGGTGTAGTGCTTTTTTATTAACAGTATGATTGAAAACTTTGGGTGACCCATAAAGGTATTTGAGAGGGCAAACAGTAAGAGTTCTCCCCAAATCTCAAAATCTCTGGGCCACGTATTTTCTTTTTTGGCCCAAGTATTTTTTAAAACCAATTTTATTTATATATAATTAATATGAAATAAAATGCACCCATTTTAAGTGTGTGTTTTCATGGGTTTTGAAAAATTTGTACATCCATGCAATCATCACCACTATTAAGTTATGCAACATTTCTATCATCTATAAAAGTTCCTTTTATGCCTTTTCACAAATCCCCCAATCCTTGGTCCCTGTAACTACTGATCTTTTTGTCACTATAGATTAAATTAGTATTTTCTTAAGTTTTATATGAATAGGATGATACAGTATGTTCTCTTTTATGTCTGGTTGTTTTCCAAAGTAGTTACACCATGTACATTTCCTTCAGCAATATGAACTCTCTAGTTGCTGTACATCTTTGTCACACTATACTGCTTGATATCATCAGGCACTTTAATTTTAGCCGTTCTAGTGAATGTGTAGTCCTAACTCATTTGGGCTTAATTTTCATTCCCTGATGACTATAGATATTGAGAATATTTTCATGTTTTTATTGACAATTCACATTTGTTTTTGCAAAGTATCTTTTCAGAACTTTTGCTGACTTTTAGTTGGGTTGTTGTCTTACTATTGTATTATAAGAGTTCTTTATGTCATAAAGAGTTCTTCATATTTAGGTAGAATTCCTTTGACAATATATAAATTGCAAATATTTTCTCCCTGTCATAGTTTGTCTTTCATTTTGTTAATGTTATTTTTTAAAGAGCATAGATTTTAAATTTAGATAAAGTACAGGTTTTGAGTTTTTTCTTTTATGGTTTGTGTTTTTTATTACTTTTAAGAAATATTTCCTATCCCAAATTTGTGACTATTTTTCCCGTGTTTCCTCATAGAAGTGTTAAAACCTTAGCTTTTACATTTAGTCTATAATCCATTTTAAGTAATTTTCATGTATGTCACTGAAGGATTGACAGTACTTTTTTTTACATATGGATATCCAGTTTTTAAACATCATTTTGTGAAAACACTATATTTCTTCATTGAATTAATGGCATTTTTGTCCAACTTAATTGACCATGTAAGCGTAGTTCTATTTCTGCATTCTTTATTCTGTGGGATTAATTTATGTCTTCATCCTTATGCTGATGCCATACTGCCTTGATTACTTTAGCTTAATGGTAGGCCTTGAAATCAGATAGTGTAAATCCTCTGGTGTTTTTTGTTTGTTTGTTTTTTCCAAAATTGCTCTCACTATTCTAGGTTTGTTGCATATCCATATACATTTTGAGTCAACAAATTAATTTTGTGCTGGAGTTTTTATTAGAATTAAATACATACATTTAATGTAGAATTACCCTATTAATTATATACTATTAATATTACATAATATAGAATTAACACATGAATAATTTCTTCAGATAAATCTATAATAAATCTAGGAGAATTGATATCTTAATATGAGTCTTTTGACATATAAATGTATATATTTTCATTTATTATTTTAAGTTTCTCTAACCAATTTGTTTTATTGTATATTTTCTGATGGTATTGTAAATAGTATTGTATTTGAATTCCAATTTCCAATAGTTCACTGATGGCATAGAGAAATACAGTTGATTTCTTTGTATATTAATACTGTATTTTGTGGACTTACTTGTTTAACGTGTGTCTCTAACAGCTTGTTGTTGACTCCACAGTTTTCTATGTTCACAATAAGGCCAATTGCTAATAAAGACAGATCTCTTCCTTTCTAATCTATATGTCTTTTTTGTTTTTCTTGTCTTATTGCATTGACTAGGACTTCTAGTACTATGTTGAATAGAAGTGTTCAGAGTAGGCATTGTTTCTGGTTTCCAAATTTAGGGGGAAAGCATTCAGTCTCTCATCATTAAGTATGATATTATCTGTAGTTTTTTTCATAGATAGCCTTCATCAAGTAGAGGAAGTTCCTTTCAACTAATTGTTTGCTGAGCCTTTTTATTACTAATGGGTTTTGGAAAATGCTTTTTTGCATCTGTTGAAATGGGCATATTTCCCCCCTTTATTCTATTAATATGGCTAGTTATGTTGATTGACTTTCTAATGTTAAACTAAACTTGCATTTGTGGGATAAATCTCACCTGGTATGATACATTATCCTTTTTTATATATTATTGGATTTGATCGTCTAAAATGTTGTTAAAGCATTTTGCATCTGTGAGGAGTATTGGTCTGTAGTTTTATGTTTTCTTATAATTATGAGAGTAATGCTAGCCTCTTTTAAATGAGTTGGGAAGTGTTTCCAACTCCACCATTGTCTTTAAAATTTTGTATAAGAGAGGTATTATTTCCTTCTTAAATGTTTGATAGGCTTCACCAGTAAAGCTATGTAGGTTTGGAAATTTATTTGAGGGGGGGGGCTATTTTTATCATAAATTTAATAAGTTTAATAGCTTTATGGTTATTTTGATTTTCTATTACTTCTTGCTTCAGTTTTTGTAATTTTCAACTTTCAAGTAATTTGTCCATTTTACATAAGTTGCCAAACTTGTATTTAATGTCATTCATAATAATTCTCCTACTGTCCTGTTAACCTTTGTAAGAGATACCTGATCTTTAATTCTTTTTTTCAAGAACATTTATACATCTTTTTTATTAGATTAGCTTTAAAAGGAATTTGAGAGCTCTTTCATAATGAAACACTGCTTTTCAAATTGCATGACTTTATTGTCTATCTGTATATGAGTCCTGAAATTCTTTACCTGGTGTTGATAAAGGTCTGGGTTTTACAACTGGTTACTGTGTTGAGTTAGAAGCTTCCTCTTCAATCAGGATTAAACATATATAGGCCACAAGTAGTTTTAAATTTGTTTTAAAAGAGTTCTGCTTGGTGACAAGCTAATGGTCCCACTTAAATGAGCAGATTTTAAATGGATATTTAAAAAAAATGGCTATTCTGGATTTCTTGATCCATTCACAGTGATCTCCAAGAAATTAAATAAAAATTTCCAAAAAATACACAATATAGATCTGCCTAGAAAGCACAATGTACGGATAGTATAATGTGACACTTTGTACAACTCAGAGTTAGATATTTGAATGACACAGGGGCTCCCAGATAAAAAGGCTGTTGGAGTACACCTTTGCAATCACACAGACCAGCCCCCGCCCCCAATCAACAGAACACAATTTCTACTAGACCTCAAAATGCTTTAAATCTTGACATTGGTAATTTGTGTCTTTCCCTTTGTATGTTCTTTGTCTCAAGTTTATTAATTTGATTGATGTTTTCAAAGAATCCGCGTTTTGTTTCATTGATTCTTCTCTGTCATTTGTCCATTTTCTTTTTTACTGATTTTTGCTTTAATCTTTGTTTCCTTTGTTTTACTTATTTTCATTTGATTTGGCTTTATCTTTTTAAAGATTCTTTTAAAGAATCTTTTTAAAGATTCTTAATGTGGATGCTTAGAACACTGATTTTTAGACCTTTTTGTTATTTTCTAGTATAAACATTTAAGACCAATACAAATTCTTTTGGGGACCATGTTAGCTGCATCCCACAATTTTTGTATGTTCTGTTTATATTCAGGGTTGAAAATTTTCTGATTTCCTTTGTGATATTTTTGGAGTCATGGATTATTTAGGAGAGTGTTGTTTGTTTTCCATATATTTGGAAACTTTTCCAATATCCCCTTGTTATTGATATCATATATAACTTTGTTGTGGTCAGAGAATCTAATGATTTATAGTCTTTTTAATTTATTGAGACTTGATTTTTGGACTAGTGTCTGATCTGTGTTGGTGAATGTTCTATGTGTCACTTAAAAGAATGTGTATTCCGCTATTGTGGGGTCAATTAGGTCAAATTGGTAGTATTTTTTAGGTCTTCTATATCTTTACTAATTTTTCTCTCTATTGTATTTGATGAATATATGTTGAAATTGTAACCATGGATTTGTTAATTCTTCTTTTAATTCCATCTGTTTATGCTTTCTGTGTTATGGAGCTTTGTTATTGAATGCACAAAAATTAAGGATTGTAATTTTTTGGTGACTTAAACCCTCCATGTGATCCATCTAGTATCTTTTTTTTCCTCTTGAAGAACTCCTGTTTACATTTCTTATAGTGCAAATCTGCTGGAAACCCCTGTGCCAATTACTGAAGCTCTTTTTTCAAGACTCTGCCCAGAGCTCTCAGCTTAGTTAGTCTCCATGAGCATTGATCTCCACCTCTTCATCTCAGGAAAACCATTGGGCTTTGTTTAAATTCCTTTCCCTGTGCCTGTGGCCCTTAATGGTCTTCAGGCAGAAAGCCAGGGTGAGCATAAGGCTTATATAATTTGTTTCCCTTCTTTCAGGCACTACACCATCCTGAACCTTTTGTTGGTTGCCTAGTGTTTGAAATCAGTTGTTCAAAATATTTCTTCCAAGTTTCTAGTTGTCTGTGGGGAGAGTTGTCAGGTTAGCTGTCTGTTACTCCATCATGCCTGAAAGAAGAATTCTCATTATGTATTTTTAAATAAAGAAAAATGTTAGAATTGCTGACATAAAAATAATTATAAAATACCTTTGTTGCTTCTATAAACAATATGCTCATAGAACTTTCACAAACATAAAGTGGGATAATTATGAAAATGTAATAATTATAAGATACAAAAATATAATTAACTTTGAAGTCTATTTTATTAAGTTCCTTAAGCATGAAATAATTAAAATTATAGGGTAAATTAAATTTTAATAGTGAACCAAGTAGGAGTATCTGTTTCAATTTTAAGATTTATATAAATATTACAAAATTGATTTTTGGATATGTAGATTTTATAATTTGTTTTGAAACTTAAAATTCATTCTTTATGCTTATAAGATAGAGTGCTAGGATTTATGATCTCATAATTTTTCAGTAATATATTTTGTCCTTAAAAATATATTTATTGATTCTTATTTTGTTGAAAATGAGTAATTTTTTTTTTTTGAGAGAGTGCTAGCAAGGGAGGGGAAGAGGAAAGAGAGAGAGAGAGAGAGAGAGAGAGAGAGAGAGAGAGTGAATCTCAAGCAGTCTCCATGTTCAGTGTGGAGACCGCTGCGGGCCTCAGTTTACAACCATGAGATCACGACCTGAGCAGAAATCAAAAGTCACTCAGCCAACTGAGCAATCCAGGAGTCCTGAAAATCCATAATTTTAAAAGTAGTTCTTCTCAGGGTGCCTGGGTGGCTCAGCTGGTTGGGCGCCTGACTCTTGATTTCGGCTCAGGTCATGATCTCACAGTTTCATGAGTTTGAGCCTCATGTTAGACTTTGTGCTGACAGCGCAGAGCCTGTTTGGGATTCTTCCTCTCTTTCTGCCCTTCTCCCGCTTGCGATCTTTCTGTCTCTCTCAAAATAAATAAATACACATTACATTAAAAACATCTTTTTAATGTGTATTTATTTTTGAAAGAGAGAGAGAGAGCGTGAGTGGGGGAGGGACAGAGAGAGAGGGAGACACAGACTCTGAGGCAGGCTCCAGGCTCTGAGCTATCAGCACAGAGCCAGATGTGGGGCTCAAACCCACAGTGAGATCATGACCTGATCTGAAGTCAGACACTTAACCGACTGAGTCACCCAGGTGTCCTTAAATAAAATTTTTTAAAAGAGAAGTAGTGCTCCTCTCCTCTATCTCAGCAGAATATTGACAACTAAACTCATTATTTTACTTTAACGTCATTCGATAAATGAAACCATATAATATGAAATTTAAATAGAGATGTTGTCAAGATTGCTGAATATTAAATAATTTAGTGTGATCCCAATATTTAAATAAAATTTGAAAATTTGCTAAAAGCATTTCAAAGAAACCAAGAAGAATAACATTGATCAGATTTTTCTGTAAACTTTCTTTGCTTCCTGTACATACATGTATTTATTATAGCATGTAACTATTTTTTTAGTTGGCTTTTCCTACTGTACTATGAACTCAGATGAGGCATGGATTGTTTTTCCTGCTTATCTTTATTCTGCACTTATTCAGTATCTGGTCTAAGATAGCCATTCAGTAAATATTTATGGATGACGAGAAATGTAGCTGAATTTTGAAAATGAAAAGCCAACATAGTTTATTATTTCTATTGTAAAACTGTTACAGTGGGAATTGGGAAATTTCCATCAATGAATATATGTGTTATCTTTTATGATTGTACTATGATACTAGCATCTTATGATTGAGTCAGCATTTCTTATTTGCCTTTATTTTATCATTTAAAAATAGGAAGTGAAGGCTCATTTCTTGTGAAAAGAAAATCCAATTCAATTAGTGTGGGAGAATTTTACCGAGATCGTGCCTTACAGCGTTGCTCACCAAATTTGCAGAGACATTCCAACTCATTGGTAAGTTATGATTAATTGTGATTATGTTGTGTGTTTTGTTATTGGTATTCTCTTGATAACTGAAATTATGTGTCAAGCTAGGAGCTACTGGTACAGCAATTCCCTAATATTTGAAAACTTTATATACAGAATATATATATATCTATATATCTATATATCTATATATATATATACACATATACATATACGTATAAACCATTTTAAATGTACATTTCTTGAGCTTTTGGGACCATATGTGTACTAAGTACACTTCAAAATGATTTATCTTTTTTTTTTTTTTTTTTTTTTTTTCAGAGCTCCGTATCTATGGAGCCCAGGCTAGGTCTCTCTGTCTTATGGTGTGGCTTGGTCCTCTGAGTACTTTTGCTGGAAGTCTTACAGTGATCCTTAAGGAAACCAGATAGGAAACTGTTCTCTTCGCTGCAAGAAATGATAGTGATTTTATTATAAATATCTATTTGTTTAATAGGGACCCATTTTCGATCATGAAGATTTACTGAGGCGAAAAAGAAAAATATTGTCTTCAGATGACTCACTCAGTAAGTATTTGACAATAATCGTAAATAAATAGATATTTTGAGGAGAATACAGTACTTTGTTAAATTTCCTCTGTTCAATTTTTTTGGGTGTTGATTTCATCGTACATAACCTTCAAATTCTGTGTACCTAATGATATCACACACTGTAGAAAAATGAAATACAGTTATAGATTTAAAACTTTACCTTTTACGATGCTATGTAGGACTGACTCTTTTATCCTTTCTACTACTTACTGAAATGTAAATAGTACTGTCACCAATGCAACTCTTCATCTCTTGTTTTTTTTTTTTTACACTACTTATACCATTTTATTAAATATGTATTATTTATTGTCCACCTCTGCCACTGGAATGTAAGCTCTGTAGTTTGTTTTCTACTGAATCTCCAGTGCCTGGAAGGGATCCTGACAGTAGTAGGTGATCAGTAAATATTTACCAAGTGAACTTAAATTACTTGCTTATGTTTCCATTGTTTGTTTGTTTTTGACAAAAGGATCATCAAAACTTCAATCCCATATGAGGCATTCAGACAGCATTTCTTCCCTCGCTTCTGAGAGAGAGTATATTACATCATTAGACCTTTCAGCAAATGAACTAAGAGACATTGATGCCCTAAGCCAGAAATGCTGTATAAGTGGTCATTTGGAGCATCTTGAAAAGCTGGAGCTTCACCAGAATGGACTCACGAACTTTCCACAACAACTGTGTGAAGTAAATTTAATTTATCCTTATAACTCTCAGGATATTTGAAGAGCTTTTGCAGTTTGATCTAATTTGCATGGTTAAATCTTTACAAAGAAGGATCTGCTTCTGCTTCATTGGATAGTAATTCCCCCTTTCTTGTAGTTGTCACATTAGTATCAGTCTGTGTGGTGTTCAAGAACATCTTTGAGGATGGGGACCTGATGAAAAGGATTGCTAGGTTCTGTCCTGATGATACATGTGTACATGGTAGGATGTATCAAGGCTATACATTCAGTTATTTACTTCTAGAAGACAACTTAAACTGTTTAAAGTAGGTAGACTGTTACACCTGGTTTAGTGGCACTGGCTCTGGCTTAGCTACCAGCTGTTTAAAAATAAGTGTTACTTTGGCTGCTCTAAGCTTTCATTTCCTTACCTGCAGAAATACAGAGTCTCAGCTAAACTATCCGTAAGGCATTTATCGAGTTTTAAAATTATATGAGACTTAAAAGTTGATTCTTTTTGCTCAAAGTTCCTATTTTCAAAAACTGAAGTATTAAATGATCTGCCAATAGAATAGTCCTCTGAATATTGACTTTGTTCATCATTTTTATGTACTATAGACAAGAGCCAAAGATACACTGATGAATTAAAATAATCTTTTTTTTTAAATTTTTTTTTTCAACGTTTATTTGTTTTTGGGACAGAGAGAGACAGAGCATGAACGGGGGAGGGGCAGAGAGAGAGGGAGACACAGAATCGGAAACAGGCTCCAGGCTCTGAGCCATCAGCCCAGAGCCTGACGTGGGGCTCGAACTCACGGACCACGAGATCGTGACCTGGCTGAAGTTGGACGCTTAACCGACTGCGCCACCCAGGCGCCCCTAAAATAATCTTAATAAAACATTTAAATTATTAAACTGAATTCTTAGACTGAACTGCAAAGTTTGATGAAAAAACTGTATTTTTCTTCCCTTTTCTTACCTATAAAGCTTACGATAATTTTGAGACTTTTTAAAGCAACATTAACGTTGCGTTTTTTAAGTATATTTAAGTGGTGTCTTTCCTTTAAAGTGTGTGTATTTGGAGAAAGGGAGGACAGTCTTCTTGCAATCCATGTCTGAAATGTATTCACTCTCTCCTTCTCCCCCTCTTCGCCAGTCTAAATCCACCAAGTCACAAGGGTCCTTACCCTTTTCTTTTCTTCTCCTCTTCATCCCTCCAGACCAGGTTGGCTACACACCCGGTTTACATTTCCATGGCATCCATGTTTTTCCCCCAGTGCTCATTCACTTATAAATTTTGATCTAAGGTATATTCTCTTCACTAAATTGTCAACTTCCTGAGAACAGGAACTGTTTCAGGCTTGTTCATGTCTGTTCTCAGTGCCTCATAATGTCTTCCATACAGTAGAGCCTTAATAGATGATTATTGAATTAATTCATGAAGGAATTAATGACTGACACTTGGTACACCTTCAATAAGTATTAGTTACAAAGTAAAATAGGACTAGAATATAGCTTAGCTAAAAAAAAAAAAAAGAGGATTTGAAAAGAGCATGACAGGTTGAAAAACATCAGGGTATTTAAAGACCAGACCAGCTCAGAATCTCTTAAGGAAATTTTAAATTGGCACCAATAGATGGGCAGTTTTTAAAATCACCGCTTGTAGGTGTCTATGCCAAAAAATTTCCTGGTTAAAATTTGGGAATGAATAATGTAAAAATACATTTTTTTTTTTGAATAATCTGGTAGGATCTGAAACAGTGACAGATATTTTGAAACAACTTCTGGGGCAAAGATCCATTAATATAAGCTTTATAATCATGTCAAACTCTAGATTTCTGTGAGGATAAATATATTGGTATATAACGAAGAGCAGAGAGAAGAGATTATTTTTTATATTGTAGCCCTTTGATGACAATCCATACCAAAGATTTAAAACATTGACATATAAATGGAAAGTTTCTTATTGTCATGGTAAAATTAGAAAGTGCTTAAAAATGGAAAATAGAGATTTGAAACAAAAAGTTTTATAAAAAAGAGGAAGTCCTAAAATGAAACCTGTATACAATGACTACTTTTTTGGTTAAGTCATATGTATATTAAAATGTATAGGGGCGCCTGGGTGGCGCAGTCGGTTAAGCGTCCGACTTCAGCCAGGTCACGATCTCGCGGTCCGGGAGTTCGAGCCCCGCGTCAGGCTCTGGGCTGATGGCTCAGAGCCTGGAGCCTGTTTCCGATTCTGTGTCTCCCTCTCTCTCTGCCCCTCCCCCGTTCATGCTCTGTCTCTCTCTGTCCCAAAAATAAATAAACGTTGAAAAAAAAAAAATTAAAAAAAATAAAATGTATAACAGTTTCTAAAAGCTAGTATTTAAAAATGTATTCCCAGGATTATGTCATACTGTTTATTCATTAATTAATTCAAATATTTGTTGAGGCTTATTCTGCTTCCATTTCACTCTTTGCGGGAATAATTTGCAAAAACAAAACAAAACTGAAATAAGCTCTTAACCCTGTTTTTCTGAATTGCTTTTGACAGTTACCTGTTATGTTTTCCTGGTTTTTACCCATTTAATAGCAGGGATGGTTGGATTAGTCATTATACTGAGGCTCTCTTATGGATTGTGTTTTCAGGTTTTTGGAAAATTCTTAATGGTTCTAGTTACCAGCGGTATGGAAGGCAGAAATATTAGCTAATTTGAAGTTTTTCAGATGGTTTTCAGATGGTTAGAGAATTTTAAAATATTGTCTTTCCAGACCCTGAAGTGTTTGACACATTTGGACTTGCACAGTAATAAATTTACATCATTTCCCTCTTACTTGTTGAAAATGAATTGTATTGCCAACCTTGATATCTCTCGAAACGACATCAACCCCTCAGTAGTTTTGGATCCTGCAGTGAAGTGCCCAACCTTGAAGCAGTTTAACTTGTCATATAATCAGCTGTCTTCTTTTCCTGAGAACCTTGGTGATGTGGTCGAGAAATTGGAACAGCTCATTTTAGAAGGGTAAGAAAGGGGCTCATTAAATACAAAAGGGTTGCCTTACATTGAAGTTTCATAAGAGTGACAAAATATGCTGACATTATTTCTATAGTAATGGGTTTTAAACCATAATATGAGAAGAGACTGAAGGAATTAATATTATAGTTTCTATCAGTTGACTTAAATTTTTACAACTAATTTAAAACTTAATCAGTCTGCTTTGATGCTATTCTTTGAAGGCAAATTGTTTTGATTTTTTTCTTCAAAGCATATGAATTTATGCAATTTAATCCTCATTTTGTTTCTTATAACTAGAAATAAAATATCAGGAATATGTTCCCACTTAAGCCTGAAGGAACTGAAAATTTTAAACCTTAGTAAAAACCACATTACATCCCTATCAGAAGATTTCCTTGAGGCGTGTCCTAAAGTGGAGAGTTTCAGTGCCAGAATGAATTATCTTGGTAAGTATCCTGTGGGAATTTCCTTTTAACCAGTATTAGAGGATGAGTCATACATGGGGATAAGGTGGGGATATAAAGGTGGCATTTCAATTTAAATGTAATGGGGGAATTTCAGATATAAAGTTAACAGGTCAGTGATTAAAAAAATGAGTTTTCAAGCCATGAAAACATGGAAGAAACTTAAACGCATATTGCTGCATGAAAGAAGCCAATCTGAAGAGGCTACATGCTATATGATTCCAACTATATGACATTTTGGATAAGACAGAACTGTGGGGACAGTAAAATAACCAGTGATGGTCAGGAGTTTGGAGGGAGGGAGAGAGGAATGAGGAGGTGAGTGGGATTTTTAGGACAGTGAAACTATTCTGTGTGACGCTGTAAAGTGGGTACGTGTCATCATACATTTGTCCTAGAGGACATACAACATGAAGAGTGAACTTTATTGTAAATGATGACTTTTAGTTAATAATAACGTATTAATATTGGCTTACCAATTATAACAAATACACCAAGCTATGCAAGTTATTAGTCATAAGAATAAAAATGTGTGTGTGTGGGGAGGGGGAGTGATGGTGAAGAGAGAAGGGCTTTAAGGGAACTCTTCGTACTTTCTGCTCAATTCTTCTGTACACCTGAAGCTACCCTAAAAACTAGTTTATTTTTAAATTCTAAAACATAAAAATTTTTAATACTGAAAAAATTTTCAATTTAAAAAATTACAGCAGATTGCTGTTGTCATAGACTAAAATGACATTTCTTTGGACTCCCAGAGAGTCCTTTATACTGTGGTTCATTTTAGTCTGGAAAACTAAAAATGCATATGGCTGCATGAACTGGTTGAAGCCAGAATACTGAGTGCCCAACTGAGGTTTACTCAATTTTTTGGATTATAAATATAGTTACTGTTATTATTTCTTTTAGAAATAAAATTAATCAGTTAACAGTTTTCAAATTAGTAAGGTTAATGTGTATTCATTGAGCACTTGCTCTGATACTACAAGATATTCTAGTAATACAGAATATGATCATCACTTTTATTAAAAGTTGGGGAATACTCCATTTTCTCTTAGCATGTGAGATAGCAGGGAATTATGTTTATTTGTAGTCTATCTGAACATTCTAGTATTAAGGGACAAAATACTTTTATGGAAATATATGGGGACTAGGCTCATATCCAGACTGTGGAGACAGGGAAAGGTTTCTGTGTCTCTGACACTTAAGTTGGATCTGGAAAGAAGAGCATCCCAAGAAACCTGAGGCTTGATTCATACGTCATCTCAGCTGAATCTCATAAAAATCCTATAGGGTAGGATAGGTATGATCTCTGATAGACTGAGATTTTTGTGTGACATAGAGGTGTAGAATGAATTAACTAGTTGTAGTGGAAACTTGAATATAACCAAGTTCAAAAATCTGTTTGCTTTGCACTACAACAACTGTGTAGTTTTAGGGTCTTTCATTTGGAAAGATGCCCTAGGAAGGTGATATCTGAGCAGAACCACTAACCATTACAAATAATCCCACATGAAATATAGTTTCAGTCCTTTGACTTTATGAGTATCTTTTCCATACAGCATCTGAACCTCTTAATTCTTAAGAGGAGAATCATTTATTTTGCCACAAATACTTTTCAGATATAGGTAAAAAATAATAGCATGTTCCTTTTCAGCCTCTCAGGAAAACAGCTTCGAGCAGTGTTTTGGAACACTTTGACTCTTGAAGATTTTACTAGAGAAAGTATAACCCATTGAAAATGCTAAGAAGTAATTTCTCAAGCCACTTTCATAGAACCACAGAGCTTTAGATATCTGAAGAATCTCAGAATTCATCTAGTGTAGCTGCACTATTTTACAGATAAAAAATAGGCTGAATGATTTGCTCAGTTTCCAAAATTGTGTCCACAGAGTTTTATTATACTTCATACTGTATTTCCTTTTTGGAAGTTCATAAAATATATGAGAATATTGAGGACGCTGAGATATTTCACCTTCTTTTACTTAAATGTTTCCCCAATCTCTTAAGATCATATGATCAAAGAATACTTTTATTAAGTAACATCCACTGTTGTTGCATAGAACACTCTTTATTAGGTGGTACTGTAAAGAATTTTTATCTTTACGTTGTATTGTGTATTAGTTTTCAAAGTGTTTTGTTATATTTACTTAAGAGTAATATGAATTAATTTATAATTTATGTACACATAATAATATCACATAATTTGGAATGAATATTCTAATAATTTTTACTCTGTACAGATGTTGGGCATAGATTTGTGTTCAGATAATTGTTTAGATTTCAGATGAAAATATTCTTATAAGGATGGTGTATTATTTTAATGTTCAGTGTTAGGAGTAAGGATATTACCTTATTTTAAAAGTCAGCATGAAAATGGAAATTGAATTAAGTGACAGGTCCTTGGTAGCTGTTCTTACTGTCAAATCTAATGGAAATCTAGTTAAAATGATTAAAATGTCCCTTATCTTACTTTTATTTTCTTTTAGCTGCTGTGCCTTTTTTGCCTTCTTCTCTGACAAGCCTAAAATTGTCCCAAAACAGATTTACATGTGTTCCTGAAGCAATTTTAAATCTTCCACAGTAAGTTTGCTATTTTAATTTTAAAACCACATGAGCTGGAACAAAGCCCTCAGAAACATGGTTTTGATTTAGGCATATCAATTGATTTATAATTCATAATTGATTTCTAAAGCTATTCAGTTTAATGTTCTTAAATCTATGAATGTTTGTTTTTTACTAGGCAAAACACCCAAGTTGCTATTTGTGTTTTCTTTAACTTTTATATCAGGATGCTATTGTTTTGAAACAATTTAATGTTAATTAATGTTTGCACCATTACAAACAATTGAGGTTACAGTGGCTATCACTTTAACTTTAAAATTTTGCTTGCTCTCAGAGGTTGATATGCTACTAAGATATTATTAACCTTGAAATTATACTTATGTTTGAGTAAAAACTGGAGAAAGAGTGGTTCCCTCACTAATGAGCAAAGCAAACCCAGTCTCTGTCCTCAGGGAATAAGTAATTAGGTTCAGAAGACAGGCATTCAATAACTAAGCTACATGCTGTGAGGAAAAGTTGAGGGTTATACAAGGGTACCTCGGGGAGGATCTCATCCAGACTGTGGAGGCAAGGAAATGTTTGGCGAAGACATTTTTGGTGAGGATTAGGACAATTTATATAGCTCTAGGTATTTGGGGATGTTTCTAGTTAGTTTCATTAAAAAAATGAAAGCTTCCTACGTTATCTTAAATACCATTATAACTGTGTTGTATATATTATAAACCAAATCCATAAGTGTATATATATATATATATATATATATATATATATATATATATGTATGTGTGTATGTATGTATAGGCAAATAATGCTTAGTTATAATCTAGCCATAGAAGATGTCAAACAGACATATAATAATTTCAATCTGGCTTTAGAATGTGTTAGACACTGTTTTAAGTGCTCAATGGTGGATGCTGCCTTTAATTGTCCTAATAAAACTGGAAATAGGTGCTGTTATTATCTCCACTTTGTAATGAGAATATGATTTTATTAAAGAGATGAAGTAACTTGCCTAAAGTCACAATTCATAAACTCTGGTGGCTCAACCTTCTAGTCTTAACTCATGTATACAGGCACCTCTAGAATACAGGTGGTCTTATATTTTAAACATAATATGTTCCTGGGGTGCCTGGGTGGCTCAGTCAGTTGAGCGTCTGACTTTGGCTCTGGTCATGATCTCATGGTTTGTGAGTTTGAGCCCCGCGTTAAGCTCTGTGCTGACAGCTCAGAACCTGGAGCCTGTTTCAGATCTGTGTCTCCCTCTCTCTCTGCCCCTCCGCCACTCATGCTCTGTCTCTCTCTCTCTCTCTCAAAAATAAATAAACATTAAAAAATAAAAATAAAAAAACCATAATATGTTCCTGACAATGTGTTTGAAAGTCAAATATTTATGAAAGTTAATTAGTAGATATATTACCATAAAGGTTTCTTCCCAAATAACTAAAAATATTATTCAGTCCTTAATTACTCTATACTTTTAGACAACATCTCCAGATATACATTTCTAGCATTTTGTATATATTTCTTTAAAACAATTTTCTGTGAAACAAAAGAATATGCAGTTGGCCAGCTTAAGTTCCCATTGAGGCTAAAAAGGATTGCTTTTGAACAGTCTGGTGATTCTTGGCTTTATCTAAGTTGTATGGTTTGTTAGATATTTACATCTTTTCTCCAAAGCAGTCCAATTAATTTTCTTATTTTCACACATCTTTATGAGATAGTTAGGGCAGAATCCAGGATAATTGTAAAATGAGAGCAAAAACGTGTAGACCTGAATCTTGGTGTAGAAGGTTGTACGACTACGTGAGCTTAGGTAGAACCAATTCATCATGGTTCAGATATGCTGCATGAAAGGGGTCAGTATATAACTGCAAAAGTCCAGGTAACCTTTACATGGTCAAATATATCACCATCACTGACTGTGTATTCTTCCTACACATGTACGCTTATATGTGACATGTGTTTTTCTGTCGTTTCCTGCAAACTTTGGGGAGTGTATTCCTGCATGAAAGCAACCAATTTGCATTGGGCCTACCACATGCAAGACATCATGTTCAGTGTTGAGATATTTATCATACTGAGACAAGCTGTTAAAAGGTTATGCTCCTGCATGTTATTAATTAGCTCCAGGACATAACCTCTGAAGAATCCTCCCAGTAACGAGGGAAATTGAAAAGAGAAGCGGGGAGCTACATATTTGTAACCCTTGTATAGAAGGCATATTTATAAATCTTGTATAGAAATGACCATTTTTGCCTTTGTTAATTATGATTTCTCATGCATCATAAACATTGGTAAACACTTGCTGTTTCATTCTAAGATTGACATTTTCATGGTTCTGAAGTAAGGAAGTTATGCTTCAGTTTTGTTTTTAATGGTCCTTATTCATTTAAATGTTGTTCCTAGTGAGACATACTTTTTTCTAGCCCATATATGTCTCTATGAACACACAAGAACACATGCATACTTAAATATAAATAATGTTAGTTTTAAAGTTGTTTCTCTGGTGAAAATTGCTTGTGATATTATCTCACGTGTTGTGGAAGCACTCATTTGGCTTTTATGTTGACATTGTATTGTTCTAGCTTACGGTCCTTAGATATGAGCAGCAATGATATTCAATATCTACCGAGTCCTGCACACTGGAAATCTTTGAACTTAAGGGAACTCTTGTTCAGTTTTAATCAGATCAGCGTCTTGGACTTGAGCGAAAAAGCACAAGTGTGGTCAAGAGTAGAGAAACTGCATCTTGCTCATAATAAACTGAAAGAGGTAAGAGGTCATCCTATTTGTTTAAAATGATTGCCGATTTAATAATGTGCTTTTGTGATTTGAAAACATCACGGATTGGCCATTTTGAAATATGTTTGATATTTCTTATCTTTGAATAACATCCAATTCTACCATGAAGTAAATGGGCATATTAGCGTAAGTTAACTTTCTTAAAAATCACTTTGTGTTCTAGTTTTGAAGAATTATATGGATATATATATTTAATTATGAATATGTGTAATGCTCTAAGTGTTTTATTTTTCGCTAAATCTCTGATCTCATCACAGACTCACAGATACTCTGTATTTCCCAAGTTGTTGCTGAGCCATACGCAGTATGTGTTTTTCAGCTGACTTTCCTATTTTCTTAAACTTGTGCATGCCTCCATCATGCTGCCCTTTACCCCAGTGGGTCAGCCTTCTTTGCTTCACTCCATTGCCTCTGTTGTAAATCTAAAACTGATTTTTCCATTCATCCGAGAAAAAAAATATGTTTTTGCCAACTTCCAAGTTTTTTTGTATATGAAAGCCAAAAAGAATTAAGTTCAGAAAAACTATGGGGGCATCTGGGTGGCTCAATCAAGTGTTTGACTTCAGTCCAGGTCATTATCTCACGGTTCATGAGTTCAAGCCCTGCATCAGGCTCTGTGCTGACAGCTCAGAGCCTGGAGCTTGCTTCAGATTCTGTGTCTCCCTCTCTCTCTGCCCCTCTCCTGCTCACACTCTGTCTCTCTCTCAAAAATAAACATTAAAAAAATTAAAAAAAAAGAAACTGTGAATATTTTTTGCTACTTTTTTTATTTTGTCAGCAAATCAATGTTTTCTGTTGTAAAAGTAATGCACACTGCTTAACAATTTGGAAGAGGAGAAAATAAAAAGACCTCCTACCAGGATACTACCTAAAGTGTAAACATTTAGTTATATTTTTAGAACATTATGTTGTATGTAAGTTTATAACTAGATCTTTATAGTTTTACTGAAGAACATAGTGTAAAGGAACAGACTGAAGTCACAGATGACTGGATTTAGATAAATATAAAAAATTTCTTTACTTTCAGTGTTGTGAGGAGGAGATGTTTACCAAGGGAGAATGGGTTTTTAAAAGATTATAAATAAGTGATATATATTGTTTTGGGTAAGTCATTTATACTTGCATATATTTGTATTGACAACTATGACAGATTCTGCTGAGAGATTATTCAAGTTGCAGATAGGCTCTCTGAGCCTTTCTCATTTCCTAGTAAGCACCTTGTTTCTTGGCAACACACATTTCTTCCTTCCTACCAACAGGATTTGCCCTTTTTTTTTTTTTATCTCATTAAGATTCCTCCTGAGATTGGCTGTCTTGAAAACCTGACCTCCTTTGATGTCAGTTACAATCTGGAACTGAGATCCTTTCCTAATGAAATGGGGAAATTAAGCAAAATATGGGATCTTCCTTTGGATGAACTACGTCTTAATTTTGATTTTAAACATGTAGGATGTAAAGCCAAAGACATCATAAGGTTAGATAATTTTATTTCCATTTTTAAAATTAAGTTTGCTTCAGATGTTTTCTGGTCTGTGACTTTGATGGGTATAATAGTTATGATTTAGGAAATAATGCATAGTACTGTTTCATGGTAATATGCTATGTGTCATTTGCCTTTTATTTAATAAATGGGTTCATTTGGTGCCACAGAAGAGCTTTTCATTTTCTCCTAGCCAAGCTGATGTGGAGAGAATGGCTTTCCCTTCTTATCCATGCTTTTCATTAGAAATGGACTCTAAAAGGAAATTATGGCTATTTGGTCTCTTGTTACAAATATATGTTCTAAAGAAATAGTGCAAAGTATAATGACTTCTCAAGCTGCATTTCATATAGTGAATAGTTACCATGTGTCTGTTATATCTTAAAGCATTATAGATACTTAAATGATATAAAATTACTAACTTCGATTTTGCCTGTGAGGGTGAATAGCCTACTAACCCTGGTCATTTTTGAAACCACCAAAGCTCTCCAGACATCACTGCTTGTGGTCTTCACACATTATGAACTTCAAATATCTTTGGTAATGGACTGTATCTTACTCTCTGTCACCACTTCAGTGTGTCAGTCTTACTATTACCTACTTGTAAAGTTATTTAATCCCATTTCCACCAAATTACTCCTGTCTATATTTATCTTGCAGGCTTCAGCTCATTTGTCACCTCTCTGTATCCATGACTTGACTATAATATCCAGCAGGGCAGGGACCATGGCTGCATTCACTCATAGTGTGATTCTTGTCACCTAACACAAAGCCTGGCATAAATTGATCATTGTTGAATTACCAGTGAACTACATACTTACTTAATTCTCTTATGCTTAAATTTTCTTAAATTACATTTTACTTTTTATCTTTTTATGAGGAAAGATTTGGTTTTCTGTTCCCCTAGACTTGATTTAATTTGCAAAGAAAGGCTTTGTCACTAGCTAAACTAAACATGACTACCTTTTATTCTACCTGATTGTTTCCCATGATTTTCTCTCCTGAAACTGGATAGATGTTCAAATTAAAATCGGTTCAATTCTTGGTAAACATTTAGCAGAACTACTTTTTAGTGTAATATGCTGTATGATGAAGCCACTATATCTACTTGTAAATGTGTTTAACATTTTGAGTAGGGGAGACTGGAGTACTTTAAAAATTGTAGGCATCATTTCCTTTTTTGAAGGATGACTTTTTCAAAGTGTGCTGACTTCTTACTAGACATTTGGGCCATCGATATTCTTGCTTATTGATAATAAAAACAGAGGGGTGCTTGGGTGGCTCAGTCGGTTGAACATCCGACTTCGGCTCAGGTCATGATCTCGCAGTCTGTGAGTTCAAGCCCCGCGTCGGGCTCTGTGCTGACAGCTCAGAGCCTGGAGCCTGTTTCAGATTCTGTCTCCCTCTCTCTCTGCCCCTCCCCCGCTCATGCTTTGTCTCTTTCTGTCAAAAATATATAAACACTAAAAAAATTTAAAAAAACAAAAACAAAACAGCGTAAGTTGTATGTGAGAAAATGATTTCAATAATAACAGGCACAATATCTGATCTGTCAGGTTGTATTTTCTCAAGCATCGAATTAAATCATGAAAAGTAATGATGCCTTTTGTTCAGATCCTTGAGAATGTTGGTCAGAATCCTATTAGATTCTGGATCTAATGGATCAGTCAATATTCCCTCAAATTGACATATTACTTAATTTGCTCCTTTAATTTTAGTTTTTAATGTTTATTCATTTTTGAGAGACAGAGAGAGAGCACGAGCAGGGGAGGGGCAGAGAGAGAGGGAGACACAGCATCCGAAGCAGGCTCCAGGCTTTGAGCTGTCAGCACAGAGCCCGACATGGGCCTCGAACTCATGGACCATGAGATCATGACCTGAGACTAGGTCGGACACTCAACCGACTGAGCCACCCAGGTGTCTCAGTTTTGCTCCTTTAAATTTAAACTGTGGCAACATTTCAACATAGTTAAAAATATGACTTTCTATATCCAACATATTTTTAAGAACATTTAAAATCTAGTATTAATTTAAAGGTGGTTTGCTTAGCTACCTACACCACTTCGAATTAGTTTCAATTATTTTTTTCATTAAGATTGTTAGAAAAAGGAACATATTATCTGCTGATAGTATAATAGTTTACATGTATTAATTTATAATATAACCAATATGTTCTCAGTTTCCATTTGTACTATATATATGTATGTATGATATATATGATGTATACATTATATATACAATATATAGTATATATACAGTATATATACATACACGCACACACACAGGCACATATAATATATCCAGTGAGACCTCACTATCAAAGTTTAGTATAACAGTATGCATATATACTCTATCTTCATTCTCTGTCATAGGGGCTTTGTAAAATTTTATACCTTGTAATTTTTAGGGTTTTATCTGTGTTATTTAAAGAAATTCATATATATATATATATATATATATATATATGTATACACATATATATGTACATATATATACACACAATGCTAATTACTTCATAATTATTAGCATTCTAATTAGTGTTGCAACATATTTTGATTATTTCTGGTGATAGTATAACAGGTCATTTTTTTTGATAATGCTACCAGTCATTATCAACTACAATAACATCGCTCACAAAATATATGCACTAACAGTGTGTTGAAAGACATGTGCCCTTATTAGGTCCATGAGCTAAGCAGTGTTTGGCACTATATTTTAGAACAGTCTGGTATTTTAAAAATTTCAACACCTAAGAATTCACCTATATGTTAAGTAACAGTGTTAAGCAGCTTATTATTTTACTTTTGTCTTTCAAATACCAGGTTTCTTCAGCAGCGGTTAAAAAAGGCTGTGCCCTATAACCGAATGAAACTTATGATTGTGGGAAATACTGGGAGTGGTAAAACCACCTTATTGCAGCAGCTAACGAAAAGCAAGAAATCAGATCCTGGGGTGCAAAGCGCCACAGTTGGTATAGATGTGAAGGACTGGCCTATCCAAATAAGAGGCAAAGGGAAGAAAGACCTCATTCTAAATGTGTGGGATTTTGCAGGTATTTCTTTCACTAGAATATTTTATTCACATTTATCTTTTACTTAGGAGAGGGATTTAAAAGCCGAGATTTTGTTCCAGTACTGTAGCGAGACCTGGTGGATCCTACAGAATTATTCCAAAGCCATTTACTTTAATTTTACCCTTGCCACCAGGGTGAATTCCATGGAGGGAAATGTTAGGAACCAATAGGAGCCAGCTAAAGCTTAAATACTTGGTTTGGTAGCTGACATATATGCTGAAACTTGTCAATCCCTAGTAAAAACCCAGTATAGTCTTCTAAACATGGTCTGTTGGCTGTTTTCCTCTCTCTCTCTTTGTATGAAAGTGATATTATCACCTAAAACAATGGCTCCAATCTTTATTTAGGTCGTGAGGAATTCTACAGCACTCATCCTCACTTCATGACACAGCGGGCCCTCTACCTGGCTGTCTATGACCTCAGCAAAGGGCAGGCTGAAGTCGATGCCATGAAGCCTTGGCTCTTCAATATAAAGGTCGTCTATTCTAATTGTTTGAAAATAGAAAGTAACATTTATTTTAATCGTTTGAAAATAGAAAATAACATTTATT
Source organism: Leopardus geoffroyi (assembly GCF_018350155.1). Taxonomy (NCBI): domain Eukaryota; kingdom Metazoa; phylum Chordata; class Mammalia; order Carnivora; family Felidae; genus Leopardus; species Leopardus geoffroyi. The sequence continues at coordinate 68,472,075 of NC_059341.1, forward strand.
TTTGTATGTGTAAGGTAATTTATTTTGGACAAACAGTTGCTTCAAACAGTCTCCTCACTTTTTAAAAATGAAGTTGGAAGCACTGAAATTTGGGGGCACCTGGCTGTCTCTCTGTTGGTTAAGCATCTGACTCTTGATTTCAGCTCAATGCTTGGGATTCTCTCTCTGCCCCTCCTCTGCTCATACTCTCTTTCTCTGTCTCTTCTCTCTCAAAATAAGTAAATAAACATTAAAAAAATTTAAAACTAGGAAGCACTAAAATTTTGAGTTGGGGACTTTTTAGTGTAATTAGGCTGTGACAAGAAAATAGTGTGTTCCATATTGATGAATGTTAAAGATACTTAAAACCCTTTTAAGCTACAAAAATTGAAAATATATACATTATATATATATGTGTGTATATATATAATGGATATATATATAATCTTTTTAATCATTTTATTTCCTTTTTAAAAAATTTTTTAATGTTTATATATTTTTGAGAGAGAGAGAGAGAGAGACAGAGAGAGAGAAAGTGAGGGGGGGGCAGAGAGAGAGGGAGACGCAGCATCCAAAGCAGGCTCCAGGCTCTGAGTGGTCAGCACAGAGCCCAATGCACGGCTCAAACTCACAAGCCGTGAGATCATGACGTGACCCAAAGCTGGATGCTTAACCAACTGAGCCACCCAGGCACCCCAATCACTTTATTTCTTAAACGAAGGACAAACCTCCCTAATTTAAAATAAACTACACTAAACAAAAGCAATCCATGAATCATTAGCTGTGCCCTCATTGGCGATTTAGTAGGAAGTCCTTCAGATCTTACACTTTTAAATGGCACCCTATTAATATGCTCTTATATTTGGAATCTCTTTTTGTAATTTTTCCATTTTGTCCCTTGCTGTCATGCTGTTAGCTATTCCTTGATGTAGTACTTACTGGTTGTTAGAATTGAAATAAAGTAGGAGTGATGCTCTTTGAATGAAGCTTCAGTGGACTCTTCTGTGAGTCAAGTCCTTAAAAAGGTTTGTGTTAGGACGTTTTAGCAGATATTTTCGCCGCATACAAGCTCATTTTGTAATTTTGGTAATTTTTTTTAACTTCCTTGTATTGGTCAGAATTAGCCCAAGTGAATAGTGGCAGTGATACTTTAGTGCCTTTTTTTCTTGTTCATGTAGACTAAAAATTGGATGAGTTTAAAATGAATTCAGGAGATTGACTTTACAGATAAGGAGGAGAAAATATAAACCATATTATGTCACTTTGATATGGTCTTGCATTTATTAAATGCTTATTTGGTTTAGAAGTCCAAAGTACACTTAGAGAATAACCCATTTTAAGGCATAAAAGAAAAGAAAAACAGACCACTAGTCTTATACAGGCCACCTGAAAAAATGATAAAAATTGGAATAAGAAGGGGCATAAAAATGACTTCAAAATTTTGTTAAAGTTACATTTTTTCCCCCTAGGTTTAAGGAAGGAAAGACAGTTGACGTTTTCTTCTTCTTGACGTGTTTGAGTTTTTCATTTCCTTTCAGCTGAATTTCATAAAAACTGAATGTGAATAGAACTGTAAGCAGTCTTGATTTTAAAACAAACACAAGAGTATTTTGTATCATTTCCTGTAGGCCCGTGCTTCTTCTTCCCCTGTGATTCTTGTTGGCACACATTTGGATGTTTCCGATGAAAAGCAGCGCAAAGCCTGCATAAGTAAAATCACCAAGGAACTGCTGAACAAGCGAGGGTTTCCTGCAATAAGAGATTACCACTTTGTGAATGCCACAGAGGAATCTGATGCTTTGGCAAAGCTTCGGAAAACCATCATAAATGAGAGTCTTAATTTCAAGGTAACGTGGTTAATGCCTATTGTGGGCTGGTGGGTAAACATAATTTATTAACTCTCATGCTACACAACTGCTTAGAAATGTCAGAAGTCTTGAGAAAAGAACAACTGTCTTAAAATTGTGGTTTTTTCATAGTTGTTAGCATTATTAAAGCGCTTTCAGTTTTAAAATTACTTATGCCATATCTCATTTAAAATGCATAGAAATGAGAATAAACATCATTAGAGGATCCTGAAGGACAAACACTAAGAATGTCTGGGAGACTGAGAGAATGTTTCTGAGAGAATCTGAGAACGTTTCTGATGCCCTTTTTCTGACTTTTTGTCGTGGTGATTCAAAGAATACACATGAATATTGGGATCTTGGGATCATCATCCCTCTGTTGTTCTTTGTTGTTTCACTTGCTCTTTTCTTTCAGAGTTCCTGTTCTAGGTGCTTTTTGATCTATGTGCTGTTCCTTTTGTCTCTTGTCACTGTGACGATACCCATTCCACCTTTTTTCCTCCCCCTCAGTATTGTGAGATGGTTCTTTGATGTGGTTGCCGAGGTCATGAATTTGATTTTCAACAATGCCTAAACAATTTTTAGTACGTATAAACTGGGTTTTCCATTTTAGAAATTATGGTTTGATTTCCAAAGTTCGGGTAAGCCAAATGTAATTCATAGGGTTCATAAAGCACAAATAAGTTGGTTATCCAGGAGAAATGTTATTTTTAATACTTGCAGGAAAAAGAAATCTTTCCTGAGTTCTGCAGATACTGTGGTATAAAATGCACTGAAAATTCCTCAAATAGTTCAATGTGACAAACACAATGGTGAATTTCATTGTTAGTCCCTGGTGGTTTCGTTCATTAGCACTAATGATCAAGGCCATGGCTTATAACTAGGGTCCTGTGTAGCCTGGGCATTCCCAGCATAATTAATAGTGTCCTACTACACTCTCAAAAGCATTCCAATTTGGATGATAAATTACACAGTCACCCTGGTTATAATGTGTTGGCCAGGTAGCTTAGTTCTCTTCCATTTGCACAGATTATGCTCCTATCTAAAACCTAATGAGCCATTTATAAATGTGTTGGTCTTTGTGATGCCCAGGGGGAGAATTTGCATGTTTGTGTCTTTCAACACATTTGTCACCATCACTAAAAGGTTTTTACCAATGGTGGGTCAGTAGTGGCATCTTATGTAAGAAGAATGATACATTATTTATTTGCAAATTTTCCTACTCTCTAATTGGACATAGGATTAGAAAGTACTGTGACTTGTAAGAAACGAATACACAAAATTCAGACATCCAATTAAATATTCTCTTTATGCAGGCGGTTTCCTTCTGAGACTGTACCTATACATACAGAACTTTGTTTTTACTTATTATGTTTTTTTTTTTTTTTTAATTTTTTTTTTTCAACGTTTATTTATTTTTGGGACAGAGAGAGACAGAGCATGAACGGGGGAGGGGCAGAGAGAGAGGGAGACACAGAATCGGAAACAGGCTCCAGGCTCTGAGCCATCAGCCCAGAGCCCGACGCGGGGCTCGAACTCAGGGACCGTGAGATCGTACCCTGGCTGAAGTCGGACGCTTAACCGACTGTGCCACCCAGGCACCCCTTTACTTATTATGTTTTAATAGCTCCTATTTTCATCATTTATGTTGGACCATATATCATATTTTTAAAAAGACTTTTTCAAGAATGAGTTTGTTTTGAAAAAGCCTGAATTTGGTGGCAACAAATAGATAAAGTACGGATAGTTTAGTTGAAGTATGGATAAACTGGTTGGTTCAGCTAGCTGGACTAGTACTGCTTTAGTGTAAAGCAATTTATCACTGTCCATCAACAAGACCTGTTTTCCTCCTGAGCTTATGACTGATCACTGAGGCTGATACAAGGAGGTAAAAGAAATGCTTTGAGAAATGGCCATATATTGCTATGGGTGTATATTGTTAATGGCTGCACCATTCTGGCATTTTGGTTTGAAAATCCATTTGATTGCTTTGTAGAATTCTGGCTTTTTCAGGATCACCCAGAATCAATTAGCCTGCCGGAACTAGAATATTCTTTCCTCCTTGAGATGCTTCAACTTGTATTCAAATAGCAGCTTTGAATTTACTGGAGATCACTTTTTGCCCTCTCATTTGATTTTCATTTTCTCCTTCTCTCTTGGCTCTTCTCTAATCTTTCCCTGTGTTGCCCTTATTAACACGTGCCTTTGCAGACTCTAAAATAGATTTTTTTTTTATTGGCTGTTGGGGACCTCATAATCAAGCTAAAAGGAGAAGTAGGACAAAACAGAGTTCATTGCCAACATTGCCTCTTTCAAACTTGTCCAGCCCATTAGCAGTGGGATCTTTTGCTGGCCCTGTAACTCAGCCATAAAAAGTTCATCCCTTTGCTGTGTAATTTGCTTTCTGTGAGAACCCCTGTGTACTTCCATATGTAGGTTTTCTTTCTTGAGTTAGAACACAAACTTCAATATGAATTTCTATTTTATCTTAATTTACGAATGATGAGGAAGGTGAATATGAAAAGTGAAGATTAGTGAAATTGTATTTAATTTACTAGGAGGGCATTGGATACAGGAAAACAGTGTTCTGAATGACTGTTTGGAGGTGAATATGTAAGTAATAGTATGACTGTTTAAATAAAGCCCCTTAAAGTTCTAGTTAGGAGTAGAAAAAGAGCAAGTTAAATTTGCATGTGTGTGTGATAAAACCCCATTTCTGTTTATAATAAGTTTAAGAAATTAAGTAGAAATTCTCAGGTAAAAAGAATATAGAAGAATATATACATGGGTTGAGAAATGGGGAGAGTTTGCCACCTGGTGGTTTTCAGAGGCATTTTAGTTACTGTTGTTTCAGTGGCATTTCTATTTAAAATTAGATTTTCCTGGAAAAAAGAAAAAATTGGAAAAGATGTTTTATCATAGAAACTATCATCTTAAAGCTATTCTTTAAAAGTTGTTATTTTGTATATGTAAGTAAGTAGACAATGATTATATTGTAAATGTAACAGACCAAAAATCATCCTCTCATGTCAAAATTGTTGGCGTGTAGATAGTTTATTATTTTCCCAAATTTAAAATTCCATGAAAAAGGATTTCTTGGGTGAGGAGATTTTGTGTCTCCTCCTGGGGAGACATGGAATATACACATATCAGGTACATTTTGTAAATAACAAGCACAAAATTTAATGTTTTACTTTGGGGCATGGATATTTTCATCTAATAAATAAGGCCCCAAAGCTCTTGTAATACTTCCTGACTTATTATGGTAGCATATCTATTGCATATATGTTTAATGTCTTAGAAAATAAAAAATCCTTTCTTTATGATTAGTGATTTATCCTGGAGTATATCATGGATTTTTTTGGGTAGTTAGATAAATATTTCCATATTATTTTGTTTGATAGTTATTTATAAATTGGCTTCTGTGTTTATATTTTTTTCTTATTTTAGTATCATTTTATTTATCCTTCACAGCTTAAATAGTTTTACATCACACTTGAATAATATATCACTTTCTGAACAACTATTAGTACTGAATTTACCAACCACCTTCAGGCAGATGAATAAAATGGATTTTTACAGCTTGTCATTTGTAATTACACAGATCCGAGATCAGCCTGTAGTTGGGCAGCTGATTCCAGACTGCTATGTAGAACTTGAGAAAATCATTTTATCGGAACGTAAAAATGTGCCAATTGAATTTCCTGTAATCGACCGGAAACGATTATTACAACTCGTAAAAGAAAATCAGCTACAGTTGGATGAAAATGAGCTTCCTCATGCGGTTCACTTCCTAAATGAATCAGGTTAGTATGTTTGTTACATATTTTTTCAAAACTCCACTGTAGTCATTGTAAAAATGTATCTGAACCTTGTATAGAATTTGCATTCAAAATTTAACAGAATATGGGGCGCCTGGGTGGCACAGTCGGTTAAGCGTCCGACTTCAGCCAGGTCACGATCTCACGGTCCCTGAGTTCGAGCCCTGCGTCGGGCTCTGGGCTGATGGCTCAGAGCCTGGAGCCTGTTTCCGATTCTGTGTCTCCCTCTCTCTCTGCCCCTCCCCCGTTCATGCTCTGTCTCTCTCTGTCCCAAAAATAAATAAACGTTAAAAAAAAATTAAAAAAAAAATTCAAAATTTAACAGAATATCTACAAAATTCTTTGACCACTGACTTTTTCCTTTTGAAAGGTCATCATGTACAATGACATTGAATCATATGTCATGCCATAGGAAAAAAAACATTTAGGAAACCATCTAAGGGCAGTGGTGGGAAAAGTATCTGAGTAGGAGTTAAAACATGTGGGTTCTAGAAATTGACTTAACTACTGAGGCGCTTTGGGACCCCAAGCACAAGCCATATCCTTTCATGGTATCAATTGAATTTACTGTGTGTGGAAGTTATTTATATACTCTAAAGGGTAAGTATTATTGGGATGGTCTAACTGGGCACTTAGAGAATCAGTGGTTACCTGAGACACTAAACCTATTGAATGGCAGATCTTGCCTGTTGCATCACTCATTGTCAGCATGGTCTCACAGATAAAGATGCTTATAGTGGCTTCTGCGCTATTTGTGTACTTGATCAGTATAACCCTGCTAAAAACGTGTGAGTTAATTTGTAGTACTAGGGTAAGTGACTACAGCTGCTTTTAATCCCTAGATTCTGTTGTATGAAAAATTACCTTCACATGGATTATAATCTGTTCCTTTCCCTCCATTATTCTTAAACTAGTAGCTTTCTGCAATATCCTATGTTTCTTACCTATATTTGAAAATAAGATGGCTTGTAGAATATGTTTAGAAAGCCAAAACGTTTTGTGAATTTTTGATTATTGGTAAATATATGAAAGACAGTGCATGCAATTATCTCAAATATGCTTATATATGGTCATTTTATGTAGTTCCAAAAATACTTTCTAATACTTGGACTTTAGGGATTGGAAACTGGGATGCTCAGGTTCTAGCCTCAGCTCTTCTGCCAACAGTGCTGAGGTTTCCTCATCTGTAAAATGAGGAGGTTGGACTAGATTCTCTCCAAAGTCCCTTGATATTTGTATCTTCTAGATTCCATGTTTCACGGTTTGATTTTTACTACAGGGGTCCTTCTTCATTTTCAAGACCCAGCGCTGCAGTTAAGTGACTTATATTTTGTGGAACCCAAGTGGCTTTGTAAAGTCATGGCACAGGTTGGTATTTTGTATTTTTGTGGCATAAGGGCAATGACTGAAGAGAGGAACAAGTGACACCCAGAGAACTGAGCATTATAGAGTTTGTATTCAGTTAAAGTAGAAAATCCTATAAATGTAGACTACTGTAGAGCAGTTCATGTAGAAGACTGCATAAAGAAGAGCTTCATGGAAGAAGGGAAAATGTCTGAGAGTTCACTTTAATGTCTTTGTTTCCAACTTGCGAACAGATGTTGTACCACTCTGTTCCACAGTGCTTTTTCTAGATCCTTATGACCCTTTAGTTTGGTTATTGATATAGTCAGTTGAATGGAAGCTTTGTGAAAATCCTTGGGGCAAATATACATAAGAAAATTGAGTCTATGGATGTAAAACCTTTAACTGGACAACATGGAGAGGAGTTTTGACTCTTGAGTGGATTATAAGCTGTAAACATTTATTGTTTTGAAAACTTTGGGTGGTGGTGGTTATGGCTGTTTTTTCTCCATTTATATTTCATATGGAAAGATTTTTTCTTCTGCCAGTGATAATTACCAATGAGATTATCTTAATTAGTTAGCATAACCCATCTCTACAGGTTTGCCACAGAAAGCCATTCAATCAGAACGCACTAGCTCAGAGTTTCTCAGTGTCGGCAATATTGACATTTTGGGCCAGATAATTATTTGTTGTGCATTATAGGATGATAGCAGCATCTTTAGTCTCTACCCTCTAGGTGCCAGTAGTACTGACCCAATATGACAAGCATAAATGTGTCCAAAGATCGCCAAACATCAGCGGGGGTGCACAATCACCCTGGTTGAGAACAGCTGCATCTAGCTTAATCATGAACTGAAGAGAGCTTGGGGAGGCCGTCTCCAGCACATGTATTCACTGGCAACTATTTTGAGTGTGGGCATAATTTAGAGTTTTGCATGTGACTCCCTGAGACCCTAAAATGATTCTATCTGTTTACATTAGAATCATCTCTTCTAATTAAACCGTAATAGTCATTAAATTCCCTCAGATAATTTTGAATGATAGTTCCTAAATTTTATCTAAAGAAAAAAAAGGCAGGTAGTTTGAAGAGGGAACTCATTTTGGCCTAAATCCTATATCATGGACCTTGAGAGCATATTGAAATGTATTGCAATTGGCAATTGTAATGTGACAGTAATACCTATTTTGGTAGATATTTTTTAAGTAAATTTTCATCCCTCTGAACATATGCCCTGGAAAGTGTGTTTCCACTCATCTGCTAAATGAGAATGGAGCTGGTAACGTTGACTGGTCTGGAGCACAAGCTCTGTAGTCCGCATGACCCGTGTTCAAATCTCTTCTATATCCATCCCAACACTGTGACATTTCTTAATATTTTAAGCCTTTGTTTCTTCACTTGTAAAATAAGGATAATAACAATATTATCTTCTACATTGCTTCTCTAATTCAGTGTAAGTGAGAAGTAACTTAGCTAATCTTATGTTTGACCTATTTAGTAATTTAAGGATATTATTTTAGGTAATAAAAAAATTTTTCAAAATTGTAAAGATGTATCCATGTAGTTTTAGAATGTGTGTCAGGTATGGGGCTAAATAAAACATATGTGTAGGTGGGTGCCAAGGGAGTTTTTAAAATTTTTTTTATTTTTTAAATATTTATTCTTGAGAGAGAGAGAGACAGAGCATGAGCAGGGGAGGGGCAGAGAAAGAGGGAGATACAGAATCTGAAGCAGGCTTCAGGCTTTGAGCTGTCAGCACAGAGCCTGACATGGGACTGGAACTCATGAGCCATGAGATCATGACCTGAGCCGAAGTTGGATGCTTAACCTACTGGGCCACCCAGGAGCCCCAGATATAGCAAAGGGAGTTTTAAATATACCCTGAAGATTTTATTGTCCTGTGTGCCACACTATATCAGAAAATGACTAAACTCTATATAGTCAAGGAAAGGCTAAAGTTGCCCCCCAAAATGATGTGTTTCCCTGTGAATTGGGAATATTTAAAGTTGTACAGATGTGGGTAGTATTAGGGTGTGCGTATCTTCTTCAGTAGAATAAAGAAGTGATTTGTTTCAGAATCACCATCTTCTAACAAAAGCAGCCTTCCACTATTACCACAATACAATTCCTGAAGATTCATGGAGTGATTAAGTTGAAACTCTTATCAGCATAGTTTTACTATAAACATGATAATTTAAGTGAAAATTAAGTCAATAATTTGAACAGTCCAAAGTTATATTGAGAGATAGATCTAAAGAGTCAGTATGATATTAACTTGAATTTTTTAATAATTTTATAAGTACTATATTTTTATTTATGCTGATATATTAAAATATAATGTCATTTTCACGAACACTTGAGGAGAACGAAAGCTATAAATAATCAAATGAAAACAAGAATGACTTATCTGATACCCATCAACAAAAATAAATAGGGGTATTCACCTCCGTGAATCATCAAAGGAAGGGCAGAAATAATTTCATGGTGCAAAAGCTCTAATGAGCCTCCTACCTTCTCTGTGACCCAGACTATTAGGTCACTAAACTTATTAAAGACATTTCCATCACTGCACAGAGAAGTTTACAAAACTCATTTAAATGTATGATAAAAGAAATATGAAATACACTTATTGAGTTAATCAGGTGGAACATTAAAAAGCTTGCATGGCAATTTAATCTTGATAAAAACTTGGGTGAGGAATCTGGAAAATTCTCTTTTTTGCATAAGCGCATAAGTTAGCATTATAAGTTACTAGGCTGAAGGAATATTAGGTCTTTGAAAGGTGATAAAATTAAGGCAGTGTTTTAGTTTTTTATTGCTATGAAACAAGATACCCCAAAACTTGAGTAAACAAGTAAACTTCAGGTAAAACATCAACACTTTATTGTTTCTCACTTTTCTGTGGATTGACTGTGCTCAGCTGGGTGGTTCTGCTCCACATGGCATTGGCAAGGGTCATTCACTTGGCTTCCTTGATTGAGCGAGGCTGGAAAGTCTAAAAATGCCACTCTCACATTTTTGGTATGTTGGTCTTCCTCTGTGTGGCCCCTCATATGACCAGTACTCGCAAAGTTTAGGCCCAGAACTGGTAAAATATCAGTTCTGCTACTAGTGACCAGAGTAACCACAAAGCCCGTCCAGATCCAAGAGGAGGAGAATGGATGGATTTAATTTCTCAAAGGATTGAACACCATGCATGTAGAAGATGAGAAGATACTGATGTGTCTATATTTGTAAACTATCTACTACAAACAGTGGCAGCACACCATAGATCTACTAAAAAATCAAGCACAAACCACCTATTTTAAAATCAATGTGTCTAAATAAAATAAATTAGAATAGTATACAATAATGGCTAACATACAAGGGGTTAGTTATGTGCTAATTTAAACATTTTCTCTTGTAATTCTCAGAACAGCTATTTTAATGGTACTATACTAGTCCCCATTTTGAAGATGAAGAAATTGATGGACAGAGAGGTTAAATAATTTATCCAAAGTTAAACATTCAGGAAGAAGTATTAGGATTTCAAACCAAGTAGTTTGACTCCAGTGTCTAAAAAACTAACCCCAGGATAAAATGCTCCAAACTTCATTTTACCCGAATTTACTCATCCAACAATATTGACTTGACAACTACAATGTTCCTGATATTGTTCTGCAGGGAACAAGTTTCCTGCATTCATGAAGCTGACATTCAAGTTGAAGGAAACAACCAACAACTAAACTCTTACAGTGTCAGATGGTAGAGTGCTATAAAGCAAATATAAAATATGGTTAGGGATAGAGAGTGAGTTGTGAGACAAGGAAACTTTAAGAATGCCAGAACAGGGGCACGTGGGTGGCTCAGTCGGTTAAGCGCCAGCTGCAGTGTATTCTTTAATGACCCATTATATATTGTCATTAGACACCATTATGTTCAGTCAGTCATGCATTCATTGATTCAATAAACATTATATGTACCAAATAGAGAAATAGAGATGAGTGAGACAAGTCCCTGGGCCTAAGGATTTTGCAATCTAGTGTTTCACCCAACTGCATGATAATGTTCATCATGTTTGCTCCTATTTAGCCCTTGAACGTTACAGATCTACCAAAGAAATTACGCACAACCTCTTTTAAAAATTAGTTTGGGTAAATGAAATGTGATTTCATTTCATTCATCAAGGAATATGTGGATGGTAATGGCTGACATATGAGGGCATACTATATGCTAAAAATTGTCATATGCACTTTGCACGCCTTACGTATGTTACCTTATTTCAGTGTTATGGCAGTCTAAGAAGCAGTCACTGTTATTATCTCATTTAAATTGTGGCTTAAGGAAGTTATATACCTTTCTCAAGGTAACAGAGATGGTAGTAGAGCCTGGATATGACCTGGGTTCTTCTGAATTTCTACTTTTAACTCATGATGATAATCAAAGCTCAAAGTATGATCTCTACACTAGAGTCATATGAGTTTCCTGTTAAACAGATTCTCAAGCTTTATCCCAGACCTATTTCCAACTGAGTGGAGTCCAGCAAAATTCTGTAGTTGCTTTGTTTGAGGACCACAAAACTGTACTATACTGCCTCTCTTCCCATTGATAGAAACCATTTCCTATTATATAAACGTAAAGTAACATTTCTGTGGCAAACCTGTAGTGAGAACAGTCTGGAAGATAATTTCCCTATGAATGTATCATTGATGAGACTATAATAAGGATGAGGGGTGTTGGATTGATCTGTTAATTGGATCTAGGAAAGCTTAAGATTCATTGATTTCAGAGGATATCTATAACTTCTGATCTGAATTCACTCCCTTAATTTCATAAATTTTCTGTGGAAGAGTGGTTGTCCCGCTGGGCTTCTAGTAAAGAAATGAGGTCCCATGTTGTACTTGACAATGTTAAAATTGTTCTGATCATTTTCACTGAGCAAAGAGATACAAAATGCTTTAAATTCAGAACTTTTCAGAAAATAAATTGGAGTGATTATTTACAACTTTAAATCTTTCAGATTTTGACAGTGAAAGTGGAAGGCTATCCAAAACATCCTAAGGGAATCATTTCACGCAGAGATGTGGAAAAATTTCTTTCAAAGAAAAAGAGGTTTCCAAAGAACTACATGTCACAGTACTTTAAACTCCTAGAAAAATTCCAGATTGCCCTGCCAATAGGAGAAGAATATTTGCTGGTTCCAAGCAGGTAAACCTAAACTTAAAATTTCAATTACCTTGTGGAAACTCACCATCTGTTATATATTTTAACTGTCAAAATAACTTTTGTTTATGATAAATGTACTAATTTTATTTTGCTTCTGGTGTACACATTCTACTGAAGTATAACATTTACTTTTAATGAAAACACTGCATTTGACATTTTAAAGATACAGTGAAACTTATTTTATGTATATAATTAGTTTGGTTTACTACTGCTTAAATTACTTAAAGGTAAATAGTGATTATTCTGTGTGTGTTCATGTGTGTTCTTACATGGCATTGAGAGATTTATATTAGACAGGTTCTGGGAAGATACTGAGTTTTCATCAGAAGAATTTATGGCAATGAATTTTCAGTGGGAGCGGCAACACAGTGGAGGCCTTGGTTCTAACCTTTTATTATAGAAGGTTGCTTTATATGTTATTAGTAGGAAATGTTATAAGGTATGTGATATTGAAAAGTGTAAATTGCATTGATTGCTACATGATATACAATTCCAAAAATACATATATACTTTTTTTTCTAGGACTTGGATTTTTTAAGTTTTATATAACCGCTTCAAACTTGTCTCTGCCTGACTAATTGTAATAATTTATTTATTAGTTTAAAGAGGATTACTGAAAAAATTTCATGCATCTGAGCATGCATTTGAATTGATTAAATAGCCATTGAATTTTTTGAAGAAGAAAGGACATGTAGCAAAAGAACATTATAAAAAAGTGCAATAAGCTAGAATATTTATTCTTCAACTCATTGATTCTCAAGTTGTAAAGCACTTTGGTTAACATGGTTGGGTGTATTATGAAGCTGTATAATGCTGATGTCCTTTTCTCTTTAGTTTGTCTGACCACAGGCCTGTGATAGAGCTCCCTCATTGTGAGAACTCTGAAATTATCATTCGGCTATATGAAATGCCTTATTTTCCAATGGGATTTTGGTCAAGGTTAATCAATCGATTACTTGAAATTTCACCTTACATGCTTTCAGGAAGAGGTATGTATTTAATGGAGACTTAATATTTGAGAAATTAGGGGGAAAGCATATTAAAATTAATATGTCATTTTCAGAGTTTATTTATTTGTAAGGCCACTGAAAATCAGAAAAGAAGCTCAAAAGACTTCAGAGTAGCCAAGATAAAGACAGATAGGCTCATATAAGTTCATGTTGTTTGTCAAAAAGGAAATTTTTCAGGTCCTCACTCAAAGCCTATTTGTTTTTGTTTTAGACACATTTATAACAAGTATGAATGTCTTGCTTTCCAAGCCCAAGTAGACCATAAGCAACAATTTTAGAAAGTGAGATTACTAGGAGTCATGGCATATAAACACACACACACACACACACACACACACACACACACACACAAATGAACAAAATAAAACTAGAAATGACTGTCACTGCAAAGCCAGGGAGTTTTATTTAACAAGGTAACAGGTTGTGGCCATTCAGACTATTCGGTGTAGAAACAATAATAGTTCTCTTCTGCTGCACCATCCCTGAGGGATTTACAAAAAAAAAAAGGGGGGGGGGATAAAAATGAGTGTTTATAATGCTAGTGCTTCCTTCTAGAAGAAAGAGAGATCTTAGTGCTCCACAGGGAAAAATGCCATTTCGGGGGGTTAAAAATCAGCTTTATGGAGGTACTACTATATTCTGAAATAAGCCTTATCTTGCTTGCAACTGATCAGTATATAAGTAGTTACACTGCATTAAAATGAAACATTCAGGAAGTTTTTATTGTAGCCTGGCCAACAACCTCCTTTTAAAAGTTGTAAGAATTTACTTATGATTCTTTATCTTCTATTAATATACATATTACACTACTTAACATTATGAACCTGAAATCCCTCTTAGGTTACCTACTGGGCATTTTGTTTATTTCATTGCAAAATTAAGGATAAAATGCTTAATTTCATGTATAATAGATACAGATGAGGACTTGTGTCATTAATGATTCCAATACTTTGTTTCAAACAAATATAACTCTATTAGTCAAATGTGGTATGTGCAGTGATTTTTCTGCCCCTTTAATTTATGGAATAGTTAATGATTAATAGATTCATTTGGGTCCATTTAAACTTCTTTCAGAACGAGCACTTCGCCCAAACAGAATGTATTGGCGACAAGGCATCTACTTGAATTGGTCTCCTGAAGCTTATTGTCTGGTAGGATCTGAAGTCTTAGACCATCACCCAGAGAGTTTCTTAAAAATTACAGTTCCTTCGTGTAGAAAAGGTAAGGAAATTAATTCAACTTTGAATTGTACCACTAAAGAAATCTAAACTTTTCTTTTCATACTTACAGATCCTCTTTTCTAGCTTTGCAACATGACAAGGTTCGCGTAGGGTGTTAATGAGATCTTTTTTGGATTATGTAGGCTGTATTCTTTTGGGCCAAGTTGTGGACCACATCGATTCTCTCATGGAAGAATGGTTTCCTGGGTTACTGGAAATTGATATCTGTGGTGAAGGAGAAACTCTGTTAAAGAAATGGGCATTATATAGTTTTAATGATGGTGAAGAACATCAAAAAATCTTGCTTGATGACTTGATGAAGAAAGCAGAAGAAGGTAGTGTTGATACAATTTCACATGTTTTTAAATGATCCTTTTAGTATTTGTGGAATTTTGTAATGAATGTAAAAATAATTCTTACCTCTAAGGTATGAGTTAGAGGATACTGCATTCAATTACAGAGATAGTGGAGAAAGGTGGATTGTATTTGCTACCAAAAAGACCTTTGTGTTCTAGATTCAGAAGCTTTTTGGTTTGAGAGTTTGAATACTGGCTCATTGAGCAAAATAATCTCATCTGTGAAATGGGAATACTAAAACCTACCTTATAGAATTGTTAATGAGGATTAAAATAGATGATGCATGCTTCCATAATTTGGCTATTGTAAATAATGCTGCAGTAAACATGGGGGTGCATATATCTTTTCAAAACAGTGTTTTTATTTTCTTTGGGTAAATATCAATAGAATCACATGGTAATTCTATTTTTAACTTTTTGAGGAACCTCCATACTATTGTCCTCAGTGGCTGCACCAATTGGTATTCCTACCAACATCACTTGAAGGTTCCTTTAATTTCACATCCCTGCCAACACTTGGTATTTCTTGTTTTTGATTGTAGTCATTCTGACAGGTGTAAGGTGATAACTCATTGTGGTTTTGATTTGCATTTCCCTGATGATTAGTGATGTTGAGCAACCCAAGTGTCCATCTATAGATGTTTTTGTAAAGAAGATGTGGTGTGTATACACACACACACACACACACACACACACACACACAGGAATATTACTCAGCCATAAAAAGAATGAAATCTTGCCATTTGCAACAACATGGATGAACCTAGAGAGTATAATGCTAAGTGGAATAAGTCAGACAGAGAGAGACAAATACCATATGATTTCACTCATATGTGGAACTTAAAAAATAGAACAAATGAACAAACAAAGAAAAAAAAGGAGACACAAAAACCCCAGATGCTTGCATACAGAGAACAAACCGGTGGTTCCCAGAAGGCAGGTGGGTTGCGGGATGGGTGAAATAGGTAAAGGGAATTAAGAGTACACTTATCATGATGAGCACTGAGAAATGTCAAGAATTTTTGAATCATTATATTATATGCCTGAGACTAATATAACACTTTATATTAATTATACTTGCATAAAAAATAAAATAGATGATACATAGAAATAACTTACAACTTGTTAACCATATAATAAGTGCCCCCATGAAGGTGGTTAAGAGAATAGATTATTTCCTAATCTATGTCAGATAGTCTAAGGCAGTTCTGAACTCTAGTTTCTAATGAGTGAACCTAGGAATGAGTTTTTAACATTCCAGGTAGGTAGGTATTAATTAAATCTTTAAAACTTTCTCAAATTTTCTAGAGAAAAATAGGATTGGTAAGATAACCTAAGAGAGTGATTAGAAATCGTAGGAAATGTAATTATTTTTGTAAGTCAAAAGCACACATTTACGTTCATCCTTCAAAGTCTGCTTGTAATAAATGTTTTATGTACTTCTCAGGAGACCTTCTAGTCAATCCGGAGCAACCAAGGCTCACCATTCCTATATCTCAAATTGCTCCTGACTTAATTTTGGCTGACCTGCCTAGAAATATTATGTTGAATAATGATGAATTGGAATTTGAACAAGCTCCAGAATTCCTCTTAGGTAACTGTTTTTGTTGGTTTGAGAATAAAAACTAGGATATAATTTTTCCTTATAATCTAGAATATATTCAAATATAATTATATTATCATAGTTTTTAGTGTCTTCATATATTTGTTATAATGGAATGATATAATGTTATCGTTATAATGATATAATGTTATTATAGTGATATAATGATTAATGTTATAATTGGAATGATATATTTTAAAGTAACGTGTCACATAAAGAATTTGATTTGCATACATTCTAATAGACTAGGTTCAAGATAAGAATGGGGCTACAATAAAAGCACACATTTGTGAAATATATCCTTGCATTTGCATTAAGTGCCAGAAATGGGGGAGGGAGATAAGGAGATTTTCAGTTGTGTAATGCAGTCATTTTTCAGTCTCAGACAGAATAAGTAAAGGAAGAACACCTCTAGGTACTCATAGTAGCAGTTTTGTACCTTAGGATAACAGGCATGAATTCTCATAAAAATATTCATAGAACAATTTGGGATTAAAATTCAGAAGCATTAATTTGGTGACATACTCAAGTTCTAAGCCTTCTTGAGAGTCATTGGGAACTGTGAAGAGCACTGATTTAATGTAAACTATTTGAGGACAATTCTGGCTTTACTTTGTAGAACACTGGTTGTTGTCTGTGTATACACTTCATTTTAATAAAATTTCCACAGAGAATGCCTGAAATATGTCAATACATTAAAACTGTTAACAGAGAATGTCTAAAATTTGGGACATAACATGTAAAGGTAAATAAACTGCTTGGTACCTTTATTCTTTACATAGAGAATTTTAGAATGAATGTTTTGGAACTCTGGAAATGAATATATTAGTAGTAGTGGGTTAACACCAAATGCTGAATAGTCAATGCCAAATCCTAGATCTTAACCAACACTAGACTTGACCTGTGATTCAAAGGGTGCAGGTAAATACCACACATACATATTCTTTCTCTGAAGGAGTCTCAAGCCACCAGACAAAGCTCCCCAAAATATCTTTTATTATTGCATTAAGATGAGTTTCATATATAGGACCCTTTGCACAGCATATGTAGAAATGCTCACAAAGTTTGTTTTGAAGCACCTGTGGGATTTTTTTTTCAGTTTTATTGATATAATTGACATACAGCACTGTAGAAGTTTAAGGTATACAGCAAATGATTTGACTTTACATATATCATGAAATGACTACCACAATGAATTTAGTTAGAATTGGTCATCCCATTTAGATGCAAAATAAAAGAAAAAGAAACAAATATATATATTTTTATTTGTGTTGAGGTCTCATAGATTAACTCTCTTAACAACTTTCAACATGTTGTCATGCTGGACATTCCATCCCCAGTATTTTTTTATCTTATAACTGGAAGTTTGTACCTTTTGACCACCTTCAAAAGCACCTGTGTTCTGTATATCATTAATTACACAGGAAGTAAAGTGCTTACATAAGTACTCCTCATTCTCTAGTCTCATGCCCCATAGACCCATAAATTTCATGTTCATTCACAATTTAGATCAGGGTTTCTCAAACTCTGCACTGTTGCCATTTTAGACTGAATAATTCTTTGTTATGGGGACAGTCCTGTGCATTGTAGAATGTTTAGTAGCATCTTTGGCCTCTACCTACTAGATGTTAATGGTATCTCCTCACCTCCCCCTCCCCAGATGTGACAATCAAAAATATCTCTAGACATTGAAAAAGATAGAGGGTAGGGGTAGGGGAGCAACATCACCCTAGTTGAGAATCACTGATGTAAATAAATGAGATATATCCTTCCAAAAACATTTTATGGGGCACCTGAGTGACTCAGTTAAGCGTCCCACTTTGGCTCAGGTCATGATCTCACAGTTCGTGAGGTTGAGCCCCGCTTTGGGCTCTGTGCTGACAGCATGGAGCCTCTGCCTCGATCCTCTGTGTCCCTCTCTCGCTGACCTTCCCTCGCTTGCTCTTGTGCTCTCTCTCAAAAATAAACATTAAAAATATTAAAAAAAAAAACATTTTATAATCAGAGACTCCCCATTCATTATTTGTAGTATGCTAGGGTAATATGATAGAGGTCATTCATTTCCATTTTCCTTGTAGGATGGGAGTGAATTTCAAGCCTTCAGTTGACATTTTCCTTCTGACATAGCAGTTCCTATATGACACTTCTTAATAGATTTGTGTATATTAATAGGCTTGTTTTATGAATATATTTTTAATGTGCATTGTTTCTGAACATAAAATAATATATGCTTACATATACTTATCATAGAAATTAAAATACACAATTAATACAAATACAAAAATATTTTAAAAATGTAAAATATCTAAGCTTCCCATAGATGCATAATTTCACCACTTAGACATAAGAGGTCTCAACATGGTTCTATTTCTTTGTAGATTTTTCTGAGTTCATTCACTTATGTCGATCAAGTGCTTATATTTCAAAGCACTGTATGAGAACCACAAATATTGTACAAAGGCTATACTGTATGTCAGTGAAGAGTAATAGCCCATGGAGCTGATCATGGTTGATTTCTCAGGCCTTGCTATCTCAGTATGTATTGTACTTTATAGACTTGATAAACACTACAGAGTTGAGATGATGGAGCAATGGAGCTCTTTAAGTAACTGCATAACAAGGGCATGGAAGCATGAAGATACCAAGCATGATGAGGAGATTTTGGCTCTTTCAGTTTTCCAGGACAGTTGTCCTCAACCCTGGCTGGTTGGTCATTACTATCACCTAGGGAATTAAAAGAAAATCCTAATGACCAGTAACTCCTGTGATTAATTAGGTCAGAATCTTTGAGGGTGGACTCAGACATTGGTATTTTTAGAAGCTCCTCAGGTATCTCCTGCAGCCCAGACCCAGACAACTACTGGGCTGGAGCCTAGGGAATGAGCAGTAGGGCAGGAAGAGAGCCTCAGGGGAAATTCGGAGCTACAGGTTGGATATGTGCCTGATTTGGAATGTTATTAGGCAGACAGCATAGAATAATTTGTTTTTGAACAAAAAAGTGTCACAAAGTGTAATTATAGGGAGATTGATTTTGCAGGTGAGATAGACTGAGTTGGAGGTAATGAACCCAGAATGCCTCCATGGTCTAGGCAGGAAGAACCAAGGGAGTGGAAATGGAAAGGAGGCACGGGGCAAAGAGCTAAGATGATTTTTCGGTTTTGAGTCCCTAATGACCACAAAAAAAAATTTTTTTTTTTTAAATAAGATATGTGAAATGGAATAAAAACTAGTTTGGAGACAAGATAATGAATGTGGCTTGTGATGGAGCATGGTTGAGATTTGGAAGGGCATGCCAGTGGTCTCCAATGCAAAGTTGTAAATATAGGATAGAGCTCAGAAGTGGCTTGTGGCTGTAAATTAAGATGTGGAAACACTCAACGTATCGGAATTGATGGAGATAGGGAGTCGGTGACATAATTGCGTGGGGAGTGTGTAGATGGAAGACGAGAAGGTTGAAACACAATCTTCAGGTGCATTGTAGTTCACACAGTAGCAGCAGGAAGAGGAAGCATCAAAGGAGACTTGATTCAATGAAACACATGGGTCAGATTTCTCTTCATGTATAAAACATATATAATCACAACCAAAATAATTTATCTAGCTTTTCTGCTTGGACAGATTAACAGAAGTGCTTTGTACTTTTCTTTTCAAAAGGTGATGGCAGTTTTGGATCTGTTTATCGAGCAGCCTATGAAGGAGAAGAAGTGGCTGTGAAGATTTTCAATAAACATACATCACTTAGATTGTTAAGACAAGTAAGAAATCCAATATTATTACATTAAATCGGACATGTTAACCTCCTGGAACTCTGGTTTTGCATGTGTTTATGAAAATGCAAAATGATCACATTTCCCCCCAAAGTCTACCTGAGTTTAGTTATGAAATCCCACTTTTGTCCCCTCTTTATGGAGTAAAAAAAAAAAAAAAAAAGAGATTGTTTTGTTTCTCCTGTTGAAAAACAAAGAAAAGACAGTATTCTGAGAATTTTTGTCCCAGGCTTCACAGTTACCTCCCCCAAGTACAGAAGAAAAGAAGGTACCTCTTTTGAGGTCCTGTGTTTCAAAGGAACCAAATCCGATACGCATTTAAAAATCTCTCTTGGCTTCACTTATATCACATGTTCTTTTCTCCATAAGCACTTATGTCCAGGATAGTGCTTTGCACCGATGGACTTAGGCCTGTGTTACTCAATCAGTCTCTATGGTAACGTGAATGCTATTACTTAGAATATTCCCACCTTATCCCCCGAGGCTGGGGTTAGAGTCAGTTCTTCCCAAGTTCATGGGCTACTGGGGTGAGGATTGAATGCCTCAGCAAAAATCAAAGTACCCTTAGGAGGAAAGAAAAGTGAGTGGATATTGGATGCAAAGCAAACAGTGGTCATTCCAGTACCCTTCTGGTTTTGAGTACCAATGAGGATTTACTCTGTTTTCTGAGTCTTTCCTGACAGTAGGAATGAGAGAGAGAGAGAGGGTAAGAAGAGTGGTAAAATCCAATTCAAATTCTGTAATCTTACGCCAGAACTCAACTATGTTTTTGAATCTATTCATTCTTACTTAAAGAAAATAATTTGTGCCTAAATCTAAAACTAAATGACATGTGCAAACTAAACAAAACAAAACAAAACAAAACAAAACCAGTTACAATACATTAATTATGGATTATGAAAATAATTCCATGTCTGTGTAAAATATCCTGGAGTAATTTTATTAGTAATACCAAAAGCTACACTGTGGCTTTACAAATAAGTTAATAAACATTTTATATATAGAAGCAAGTCTATGAACCAAATCTGGGCACAGTCTCTTTCAATCTGTAGGCAATTGGTTGTATAAATTGATTTTTCAGCCTTGGTCATTAGTCTTCAGTGTATGTTCCAAATTTTATTCAGTGTGCTCAGGGAACCCTGTTGGAAATCAAAACATTAAGAATGTATACAGGACTGAGTAGTGTGTAGGCAGCTAGGGGAACCAAGGAAATGATAGAAGAAATAGTAAGAGCAGAGCGTACATAATGTGCTTCTTTAAAAAAAAAAAAAGAAAGAAAAGGAAAGCACTGCAGTGTTCAGGGCCACATTCTGAGGGTCATTCTACCAGTGGTCATGAACTGGGGCTGATCTATTACAGTCTCCTGCTCCTTTCTCTTTGAAATCAGTGAGCTGCTTTTCTAGGATGGAAAATTTGGATTCAGCTTCTGTCCGTGCCTATGAAAGAAAACGGACCTAACTTGACTGGTTCTCATCAGTTTTAACCAATTGGGATAATCAGACAGAGGCAAAAAAAAAAAAAAAGGTTTTTATCCACTGAGGAAATAAGATTGCAGTCTGAAGCTTTTGTTCTTGGAAAATCCCCGCTCAGGGTATTCAGCCTTTCTTCTTCAGCTTGCAGAATTCTCCACACTCCACTTTCCTGACAAATGCAGTTGGCACTGATACTCCCCATCTTTGAAGCTGGTTTTTAAGAAGCAGAGGTTCTGCAGACAGAAATCACAGTTTATAACATGAATCAATTTAATATCACATGAACTATAAATTTCAACTAAATTAGGGCTTCAGAGTAAAGTGAAATATGCAGAATAAAGTATACATGGAATTCACAAACCACATAGAAAGGAGATTGTAAAGTCTCACAGGATGTGGTCTAGGGAGAGGATTACATCAGAATGGAGACCTCTCTGTTCAAGCTAAAATGGTATCTTTGACTTTTTGGAGAGAGAGTCTTGCAGCTGGGGATTGCTTTAGCGAGGGTGTTTCAAGGCAGGTTACTCTGAGAAAGTAAGAGTATTTGAGCTAAGATCAGAATGATGAGAAGCCTTCAGAAGGGTGAAGGGGTTTCAGAGCATAGAGACCAGCAGGGGCAAAGGCCCAGTGGCTGGAATGAAGGAGCTGGGCATGTGCGGTGAATTGAATGAACACTAGTGTGGCAGAAGGGTGCCGCATGAAGAGGAGAAGACACAGAAGAAGATGGGTTTTGAGAGATGGGCCGGGACCAGATCAGGTCAGGCCATGGAGGCTGTGTGAGTACACGGGGTTTTAATTCAAAAGTAACTGAAAGTTATTAGAGAAGTTTCAAGAGGAGTGATACCATGTATTCCCATGGGCTTAGACACCCTCAGTAAGCCTTTCTAGTCATTAAACCAGAAATGATAGGCAGGTGGTACCTCACATGCCAGTTGCAGTTGATTAGTAGCAGCTGCTCAGAATCCTGGCCTGAGAAGGACGCTGTGGCTAACTAGGATTCATTAGATAAGATTGACGTGACCTGATCGTGTGACCACAGCAGGGGTACTGACCCTGCATTAAATGTTCTGAAAAACGCAAAGCAATAAGGAAAGATAGAACTTAACATTTTCATTCAGAATACGTTTTTAAAACCAGTCGTTTATTCCTGAATATGTGGAAGATACAAAAAAGATTAGAGAAGAAATGGAACATTTGCTATAATCCAGTTACCCAGAGAAAACCACACTCAAAGTGTTGAGACACTTAAGGAAGGAGGTACTGGGGCTATAGTACTCTTAAATGGTTTTTTCCCTTTGTAGGAGCTGGTGGTCCTTTGCCACCTGCACCACCCCAGCTTAATATCTTTGCTGGCAGCTGGGATTCGTCCTCGCATGTTGGTGATGGAGTTAGCCTCCAAGGGTTCACTGGACCGCTTGCTTCAGCAGGACAAAGCCAGTCTCACCAGAACCCTACAGCACAGGATTGCACTCCATGTGGCTGATGGCTTGAGGTAATTAATTAGGTCATGGGTTTTCTACTCTGTGTGTGACAAGAGTGAGCCTCAACTTCCTCCCAGGGCTTGGAGAATAGCACTTTCCAGTAATATCATGTCCCAGTAACATTTCACAAACAACTTGAGGGAAAAACTACCATTTCCGTGAACAGATTTTGTAATTCCATAAAATAAGAGTAGGAAGACCATGCAGAACGTCATAGTTAGTTGAGTAGAATTTGGGGGGCACCTGGGTGGCTCAGTCAGTGAAGCATCCAATTCTTGATTTTGGCTCAGGTCATATCTCATGGTTCGTGGGTTTGGGCCCCACGTCGGACTCTGCGCTGACAGTGCAGAGCCTGCTTGGAATTCTTTCTCTGCCCCTCCTCCACTTGCACTTTCTTTTTCTCTCAAAATAAATAAAATTAAACTAAAAAAAAAAAAAGAATTTGGGCCCAGGAAACCTGTTCCAGAGCTCATATTCTTAAAACTGTAGTGATCTCCTTGCCCTATAAAAATACAGGTTAAATTTCAAAGTGCCAAGGAAAGTGTCAGATATCATGGACAGTTCTAATAAGGAAAGATTGGTCCATATTTCTGAAGGGGACTGGAGTGATTTTCTGTGTCCAAGGCATACCCAATCCTGCAGCCAGCTGGTACCACGACAGAGTGCCGGGGAGGCAGCACCAAAGAGCGGAAGGGCCACGGTCTTGGGAGACAGAGGGACTAGGAGAAGTCATGGCTCCACACATATACCTGTGATTTTATACCTCCGAAACTCATCTGTCAGAGTCTGTAAACTGACTAATACAGTGCGTGACATTTCAAGGACTTTGTGATAATTGGAGACATCCCAGATTAAAGTCTGGATTTCCTTCTCTGCCACTGTCCCCATGTCCAGTCACACACTTATTTCACCTTGGAGTCGTCCTTCCTTCCTTCCTCTCTCTCACATCCCACACCTAATCCTTCAGCAAATACTTTCAGCAGTGCCATCAAAACCTATCTTCATGAAGCTACTCCTCACAGCCTCTCTGCTGACCCGCAGTGTCTGAGCCGCCGTCATGGCTCCTTGTCTAACCAGCCCACTTGCTCTCACCTTTGCCCCGTATTCCTCTTCACATGGCAGTGGCCAGGGGGCTTTTCTACGTGGAAGTTGGCTCAAGTTTTTGTCCTGTTATCAACCCTCTCCTATCTCACTCTTCAGTCACTGTGCTCAGCCTCTTGCTTCTCTGAAGTTTCTCGGATGTGCCCGGGGCTTTATACCAGCTCTTCTCTGGACGAGGAGAGCCCGCCCCCCAGATATCCTCTTGGCTCACTTCTCATTTCTTTCAGGTCTCCTCTCAGAGGGGATGTCCCTGTCCACCTTACGTCTCTCTGGCACCTGTAGCACTGATCACTGCCTGCTGTTCTTTATATTTTCATTTAAAGAGTTTGTTCATTATCTGTCTCTGCTGCTGGGAATCTAAAGGCCGTGATAGGACTTGCCAACTTGTTCACCTTCATATCCCTGGCACCTGGAATGGTGAACCCCCAGTAAATATGGTGGGCAGTAGAGAGAGATGGAGATAGGAGAGAGGGAAGAATACAGTACCTGGCACATATAACCACACAGTGAATGCAAATTTCTTTCCCTTCCTTCCCTTCTGAAATACGGTGACTATTCCTCTCAGGCAGTGTCCAGAAATGTAAATGGAATAGATGGCAAGGAACACAAAGAAACACTGCTCACAAACAAATAAGACTAGACCAGGAAGATACAACTTAATAGTGTATAGAAACTATAAAAGACACATAAAATAAATAGGTTTTCCTTTTTGGAAAGACTCCGGAAACTGCCGAAAATCATACAGATTATTAAACAGTATTGCGGAGGTTTGGATTTGGGTTGGTATATCTGCTTTTGAACACCAGGGGGAACCATGTGTTAAATTAATCCAGATAACAGGCAACAACATCTGGTGTATTTCAGAGCGGGATCAGTCACTTTCCTAAGTCCAGATCTTAGTTTTCCCCTAATTCTTCCACATAATTCCCAGAATGCTTATTTGTAAAATGATGAATTTCTATCTTTCATTCACCACCATGTGAAAGACCTCACCTCTAAGGTAGCTTATTCTAGTTCTCTGAGACCTAATTTAACAACTCCTGCAGTTTCTGATGAAGTAAATGAAATCTCAGCATATTTTGCTTTAATTCACCTGATTTCTTCTCAGCCTAATGCCAAGACAGCTTTCTGGGTCTTGTGCCACAAGAAGCTAGTAGATTTCGGTAGCTTTTAGTCTTCTACCAGCACTAAGTATATTTTTAAAAACTGAGCATTAATGTTTGTTTCCTCAAATTTCAGCATAGAACTCTAACTACAGAGGTAGAAAGAGACAATAAAGTTACACTCCTCTGGAGTCCCTTAAATGATGGAGCTGTTTAGAAAGATATACAAAACTTTTTTCACATTACATATTCTATCTCTTACAGTATTGCCTACGCTCTTAGCTTTCATTCCTAATTCAGTCTTCTCCCTAGAGCTATTTATCGTAATTCTCAGTTACCTGTGAAGATATGGTCACTTGTATTTTCCATAAGTTTCTTTGTTTCATTATTTACAAGATTGAGTTTATTCTGCTACTTCCTCCCGCCATGAATCTGTTCTTTCCCTTGTGTCTTCCACTTGCTGACGGTAATCCCTGTAGCCACATCTGGGCTACCCCTCTCGTCCCAAAAGTAAGTATCCATTTGGCCACCAGGTCTTTGACTATTTCATATTATCTTTTTCATTTATTTCACATTATCATTTCATTTATCTTTATGCCACTACTGCTGCCTCGGTCCAGTACCTCCAGGGAATTATCAGAATATTTATGCTAAAATAAAAATCTAATTATGCTTGAAATTCCCTGGGAGTTCCAAGTTCTTTGTGAAATACATGCAAACTACTTGGCAGAGCATCAGAACTCTGTGTGTATGCTTCTTGCCTTTCCACTGCCCTCACTGTACATTCTGATCATTCTGAGGGTCTTGACTTTTCCTGGACATCCATGTCTTTCTTTCATTTGTCATTCCTCTTTTCACACACTTGTCTGCCTAGAGAATTCATTTTCCTGTAGAATTTGCTCACATACAGTCTCCACGATGAAGCTCTGAATAGATGGTCTCTCTGGCACAAGTTTCTTGGGTTGGCTGTATGCAGGGCTTTGTGTTAGGTGCTGGAGAGGAAAAGGCAGACCTTATGTGTATTATCTTATCAAGGTTGAAAACTTGCAGTTTAGTGGGAGAGTCTGCTTTGCTATATTTAGCTCTCTTTTTCTTGCTCTGGCTTTCCTAGCATTTGGTACCCACTGCAGTTCTGCAATCTTGTTTGATAACCTGTCTCTCCTTCTAGATTGTGACTGCTCAGGAGTGGAGATATAAGGATATAAGAGATATATAAGATATAAGTATATTATTATATCCCCTAGTGACTGGCCCTCATAGACACCCAATACAGATTTGTTATGTGAATGAATGCATCTCATTTTTTAGACTAATTCTATTTAGGATGAGATAAAGTTTACTTTCAATTATAAAGAAAGGAGTTTCTTAGCAACCCGGATGATAATCACAATTAAAGAATGACTAACTGAGTTTGGACCAGTTTATTTTAATAAAATATTTGACAGTGTTCATTGTCACATAATGCATAAATTACAGCTGAATTATTTTCAGTAAGGCAAGATCTGCACTTGTTAATATATCAAAAGCTATTTTGCTAGTGTATTAGAAGCTATTAAAACTGTACTTTTTAAGATTAAATTCTATAATTGAACATTTTAACTAACCCAGTTAATCTTTCCCTCCCACAGACATTATTTCAAATTAAGTTTAAGTATTTTTTTAACCTGTGAGAAGTATTCTGAGAGAGTCTATGTTCTATAAATATTCTGAAAGAGGCATGCATTAGGGAGGATTTGGATGCTATTCAATTATGCATGACTTGGCTTTAACTTTTTTCTTCTTAATCTCCCAGCTTTTCTCTTCAACAGGGCAAGGGTAGATAATGGCCTTTCAGTAAGCCCTTAGTAAATTTTCTCTCGAGTCCATTACTTATTGTTAAGGTCAACTTCATTAGTACGTTTATCTTATTTTTCAGCCAAAAATATGTAGAGCGAAATGAGTAGGCCTAACGTCAAATGTCCTGACTACATCCTGGAAGAGAAAGAAACTTGTGCAGTAGCTTATGCAATTAAATGATACATACACTTCAGGCCATCATGCAATGGAAAGTTTAGAGTATCGCTGCCACTCTGCTCATAATCCCTCTAGCAGTGATTCGTATTAGGTAATGGAGTAAATATTTATTGATACAGTGTGAACCCAAACCAAAAGCTGCCAACAAAGAAAGGATTTAAATTTACCTCTGTTAAGTTCTGTAAAAAATTGTCCTTTCAAGGTAGGTCATAATTTGCCTGGGAGATCACGTGGAGAGCTATAGCAAATTTGACATCATGGAGCAGGGAAGACTGAGCTGGGGGTGCGGGGGAATCTGAACTTTGTGAATATGTAAGGAAAGGTGGTGATGGAATTACTTTACTTGTTGGAGCACAGGAGTAGCTCTCTTGCTGTGTTGCCAGAATAGACATGACCTGGTTCAGATTAAAACTTCATTGTGTATTTTAATCTTTACCTGCAGTGTCCATCTCTAGCACTTATATTTGATTGGATCAGTCTCTGAAGGAGATGACTTTATCATCCGATATCACCAAGACATTGTTTTACTCGTTCCAACTCTGGGTCCAAAATGTTCTTTGTTAGCCTTAATTCATAATAGAATTGGGTTTAAAGTAAATTACATCTTTGAACAGAATATGATATGGATAGCTGGAAAAGTTTCTTATGTTGATTTGTTATTATTGAAAAAGGTGAAAATATTTTCCCCCAAATTAGGAAACATTTTAGTCAGAGAAAAATAAATATCAAAAGAGAAATGGAATAGAGAGAATTTTAGAAGCTAAGATAAACTTCTATATGGTTTTAACAAAATCAGAACTAGTAAGTAAATGGGAGTTACAGCAAAATACTATCAACTCATATTTAACATATTTACATTTTAAACTAATTAAAATAGTCATATGACCTTTGAGAGAATTCAGAATTCCTTTTCAGTAATTATTAAGCGTATGAAAGAAAACTCACTAAAAACTGGTACTTAGCTTGAACTGTTGTGCCTTAAAGTGTAAATCACTCACGTATCAGGATTGACCTGTTTTTCTGTTGGTTTGTTGTTTGGTTTTAAAAGCACAAGCTCATTTTGTAATATTTGGCTTGCATGTTTTCATTCCCTTCTATGATATCTCTTCGCTTTGAGGGGTCAAACTTAGCACAGAATTTTTGATGCTTTGGATAATAGAGGTATGTACATATTTAATGAAATTATGACAAAAATTGTAATAATATAATCACATTTTAATGACTCTGCCTGTGTGTTTTCTGGCAGATACCTCCACTCAGCCATGATCATATACCGTGACTTGAAGCCCCACAATGTGCTGCTCTTCACCCTGTACCCCAATGCTGCCATCATCGCAAAGATTGCTGACTATGGGATTGCTCAGTACTGCTGTAGAATGGGGATAAAGACATCAGAGGGCACACCAGGTACGTGACAAGGTTTGCTTGGTAATTCCTTCCTCAGGATGGATAACCAGGGACTTCAGTTGTAAGTTCAGGAGAATCAAGAGAACGCCATGTCTTATCATGTAGTGAACAGATATTTCTTGTGTGAATAACTGTGGCCAGTACATAGTGATTTTAATCCTTGTATTCTGTAGGGGAGAAATGATCTACTGATATAATTTGCCATGGGGGAAAGTAGATAATGTTTGATGTCAAATTATATTTTTAAAAGTTGGATTTTTAAAACATTTTGATACTCCAGAGGTG
This sequence comes from Leopardus geoffroyi, assembly GCF_018350155.1. Taxonomy (NCBI): domain Eukaryota; kingdom Metazoa; phylum Chordata; class Mammalia; order Carnivora; family Felidae; genus Leopardus; species Leopardus geoffroyi. The sequence goes on from NC_059341.1 coordinate 68,501,090, forward strand.
GTGAAAAGGAACAGCAAAATTTCAATCTAGGTACTGTTCACATTTACCTTTAGGAGACAAACTAAATTCAGATTTCCAAACCATTTCTTGTAACTCTGAAATCCAAAGAACTTGGAAAACCCAAAGAATTCTTTTATAACTGATTTAGTGGCAAAATCTGACCCGACTACTTTGATGCTTAATACAGTCTTTATTTCTCACACGTATTCTCAGTGTGAATATGCGTATGTTTCATGGCAGAAAAGAGCACATTTGAGTACAGGGTGCTGGCCCCAATCTTAATGAGTTTATGGAATTATATGCATTATTATTAACTTTCTTAAATATGAAAAAGTATGAGTTTCTGAATATTTCTGGCTCTAAGAGTTTCAGATAGGGACTTAGGGCCTAGAGTTTTCAGTTGTACTGTTTTTGATACAGGCATACTTTCTTCTTTCTTTCTTTCTTTATTGGTAGATTGGTACAGGAGTTTAAACCTTTAAATCCTGCACTTCAGTTTTCTTTCTTCAAAATTTGTTAGTTGTTAATACTTCAATACCTAAAAACAGCTTCTGTCTTTGGCCCTCTATAGCAAGATGAATCATGGTTACTATGTAAAGTGAAACGTACCCATTCTGGATGCCATTATATCTATTATCTCCAGAAATCAAAGACATCATTTTCTTGCCTTAGATTTGAATGTTGCTTTTTAGGATCATCCACAGCCCCTATTTTTCATGCCTGTTCTAATAATCCTATTACTTCTTCTGTTACCTGACTTTCTACCAGTGAAAATCCACTTTCTGTGTTCTTGTGTTTGCATGGGCTTAATGTTTAGACGTGTTCTTTCACATTACTTTCTACTCCATGGAATCCTGTTCCTTTCTCAACTCCCATTCTCTTTCTTCTAGTCTCGGATTCATCAAAGTCTCAGGTTCTGTTTAGTAAGAAATAGTCATAGGACAGGTGCTCTGTATAGACATCTTGTGTTTTGGCTTTTAGTTTGAGTGGGAATAAAAGATTGAGGGGTTGACTTATGTTTGGGGGAACAGCTCCATTTTCAGAGAATTTTGTATTGTTTATTATTTGTAAATAAAGTTACAGGTGACTTTACATCATCTTGATGATTGTAGCTCAGTTAAAACAGATGCCTAAAATGGAAGATCATAGGGGATGTCTGAAAGTAGGTAAAAATACTAGTTTGTTCTTTAACCATCCCCCTTCCCTCCTACCCCCCCACTTACGTACTTAGATGAGCAGATGGCCCCAGCTTCCGATGCCTGGTTTTATTTTTGCTTCAAATATCTATCCTCCCTTTTGTTTTTCATACCTATGTATTGAAAGTAGAGTGTGCCCTCCTATAAACCTTTCAAAGTACATATGGCTGCATGTGTCACTGGGTTTAATAATAATAAAATAATATTATCTCTTGAGCACCTGCTGTGTACCAGGCTCAGTGCCAAGTACGTTAGACACATGATATCTTAGCCTCATGCCAAGGCTGAAAGTTAGCTTTTATCTTCTCATCTGTAAAATGAGGAAGCTGAGGCTCAGAGCAAGATTCTGTACTTGTAGGAAGTCACGCAGTAAGTGGTCAAGATAAGAACTCAGTCTAAGTGAGAAATGAATCCAGAGCTATTTGGCTTTAAATCCTAAATCTCTCTCCTCGATTACATGCATCTCTAACACGTACTTAAAGAGGCTTAAATACTTCATCTTAGTTACTAAAAAATCAAAATAAAGCAAAATGATGGGGCCATCAGGAACAGCAGACATTGTCAAGTACGGTTTTGGAAGAAGAATCGTGGGGGATGGAATTCCATAGGCCTTACATATTCCCGCCTAGAAAATGTGGGCACAGGATGAGGGGTCTTCTCTTAGGAGATCTGTTCATTACTCTTGTGTGACATGAAAGTGGGCCAAGCCATTCACCTGGGGCCTGCAGTTTGTTCCCCCTCCAACTCCTAATCCGGTAATGGTGTTCATGGAGTAGAAATCCTATTGTTGAAACCTTGTTCATCTTCTTGGACAGTTGTTCTATATGGTCCCTGGTGACTATGACCTGGAACTCAAACCTGCCACCTCCCTCAGTGGGCTGGGCTCAGTTCAACTCTGTTCAGACTCATGGCTTCCTGGTTTTGGTCAAAATTTGCCTGAAGTTCAATATCCAACTACTTTTTCACAACAAGCCAGATACTTGTTACTGATCCTTTTAATCTGATATATCAATGTGTCACAACATACACATGGAGAAAGATCATGACAGAAAAACCTAAAGCCTGATCCCTTCTATTCTGTCCTCTTTTCCCCCGGGCTGCTTAATACGTTGTAAGCATTTTTTTCTTGCTATATCCCAGACCTTCTCTTTAACATTACTGAATTCGTTATTGTTAGAGAACTTCCGATGATCTCAGCCCAAAACTTGACCTCAAATTTTAAATAACAGTAACCGTCACCACTGCTAACCACCATCACCAGACTTTTCCTTCCCCAAAGCAATTATGTTTGAGCAGAAAATCATCCCCTTTCATATGATTTCAGTTATCTCCTGTCTTTTCTTTTTAATGTTTTTTTCCTCTTAATGTTGTAACTTTTAACTTGGAAGCTTCTAGAGAAACAAAAGACCATGTATTTGTTAAACTTGTGTGTGTGTGTGTGTGTGTATGTGTTTATACTACCCTTACAGTGGTGCATTCACTCTGTTGTACGCATGTGAGTGTGGGTTCATTACTGTTGTTTCAGAGAAGATGGGAATGGGAACAGACCTTTTGTGGTATGAACAGTGTGCTGCCTTGTGCTTAGACTTTTGTGTGGGTTGATTATCTCATTTAATCCTTTTGACTGTCTGACATAGGTCCTATTACTATTCCTGGTTTACAGATAAGGAAACTGAAGCCTAGGGACCATTAGAAATGTCTACAGGGTCATACAAGAAGCAAATGCATGCCACCCAGGCACACAGCCCATGCCAGGTAGTGCCAGAGTTGGAATGCAAGTTAGAAACAATTCAGTTATTGGCAAGTACTGACACAGTGTCTGTTTACATTGTGAAAGGTAAATATGGGGTGAATACTTTCAACTGTAAATAACTTGGAGAGCATCAACTTTAACTCAGTTAAATAGATATATTTATATCATATCCTGTCTTGAGTGCCAGTCAATTCTGGGTCCTGTGACAGTTGCATTGTTGACTGAGGTGGATGGCTGAATGATGGCTTCAACCGTGCCAGCATCCATGGAAATACAGTAGTCTTTGGGCAAATAACAATGTTATTCTCTGGCTATACACTATTATCTGAGAGAGATTATGAAACATGCTCTACTCATACTTCTCTGAAAGTAAAAAAGGAAAGAAAACATGTTTCTCTGCATGATGTGATATATAGTCAGACCTAACTTATAAATTTCTTAGATGTTTGATCTATGGATCTTTACCTTATTTCCTCATTGCATTTGTTAAAATGCAGGCTTATCTGAAAAAATGTCTAAAAATTGTCTAAAAATGGTGTTTAGACAATGAATTACATTTTCCCAATTATTTTGATACTGTAATTGTTATGATAATTCCCCAGGGAAAATTTTCTTTATTCTTTACTCATTTATTCAGGCGTCTGGCAATAATTTATTGAACGTTTACCAAATACCAAACTGGTGCAACTGCTTCATAGCTGTGTGGTGCTGATCAAGGTTTACTTTTGGGGGCTCAGTTTTCACTTAAGAAAATTGTGATTAGAAAAAATAATGCCTACCTTATAGGGTTGTATTAAGGGTGAAATGAAATAATCCACACAAATAGCATACAACAGGGCTTGGCATATTGTAGTTGCTCTATGTCAGCAATTGCTCTAGTAGTGAATTTGGGGGAATGTGCGTGAATAAATGTGAATTTTACCCTCCAGGAGGCACACATTTTGCCATGACAAATAGGATTACACAAACCAGTAATCATATTTTGTCAGTTTCAGTAGGCAATCAATGTATAGTGATAAGAGCACAAAGGAACAAGTAATTAACTGAGCTGTAAGTTGTCAGGATTTCCTTCATAGAGGAGGGGATTCTGGAATTATATCTTAAGGATAAGCAGGAAGTTTGAGAAAATAAAACAAAAAAATAATAAGCAGGAGTAGGCATTCCAGGCAAAAGGTACTAAGGTATAATATGACTTGTTTTATTCAGATAACTGCACAAGAAATTCTTATGATCTAAGTAATAGATGGAGTATGGGGGGTTATTTAGTTAAGTGTTTTTCAATTGTGGCTGTGTACTGATGACATGTAGGGCTTAAAGAACGTATCTCCTGGGGTTGTATCATTTACAATTCTATTTTAGTAAGCATGGAGTGGAACTCTCAATCTGGCCACAGCCTAGAAGCTCCTAGAGAATTTTCAAATATATGGATCTCAGGACCTCATTGCCAGGGATTCTGATTTAAGTTCTGTGAAGTCTGGGATGGAGCCCAGATATTGATATTATTAAATATCTCTAGGTAATTCCAATGTGCATTCAAGTTCAAGAGCCACTGGTCTAGAATGAGGGTCAAGAACATCTTCAGTGTTTCGAGCACGCAAAATATTTCTGATACACAGCCCAGTATGACACTTTTCTAGCTCATGAAGGGCCTTTTAAATCATGCCAAATAATAGCATCTTTCAGTTTGGGGAAGTCATTGAAAAATATTCTTATTTGTTAGCGAAAGGTTTGCATCTCGGCATCATGCCAGCATGAATCGATGATAAAATGGGCAACTGAAATTTTGGTACTGTCTCACAGTGGGGGGAAATGTTATTTATAGAAAAACTTTTAACAGGATGATAAGTATTTGCTCTAGATTTTGAAAGTATGCGCCTATGATAGAAACAAAAATTTAAGAGAGTAAATAAATATGAATGGAGTTTGGACTTATATCCAAATTTTTAAAAAGTAATGTCAGCTACCTTCAATTAATCTTTCTCTATGGTGCACATTCTAGGCACCGTAGTGGATTCTGGAGATGGACAGATAGATATGACTTTGTGAACTATTTGGCTGTCTGGAATCTGTTAAACACTGGCTGTGAAGTCAGACTGAGTTGGAATTCTTGCTCTACCCCTTACTAGCTGAGACCAGAGAAATTACCTTTTTTCCTTGGTTAAACAATAGTAGGTAATAACAATATCTATTTAAGGGGATTGCTGTGAAAATTAAATTCATATAAAGAAATTCATAAAAAGCGTTTGGTACAATGTCTGGCACATTCTACCTGCCTTTGCTTTCCCCGACTTTCTGCTCTTTCTTCTCAACTTAGAGGGCACCAGGCTCTGATTTTGTTTCCCTTCCCTGTGCTGTGGGCTGGAAACTCTCTGCAGGGCCATCAGAGGACTCATCTTGTTTGTTCGCTGTCTCTCAGGGATCACTCTCCTGTGCTCCTAGTGTCCAGTGTTTCATGTATTTTGTCTGGTTATTTCATTGTTTTATGCACAATGGTAAATCTAGCCCCTCTTGTTCCATCTTAGCTAGAGGTAAAAGTGACACATGCTTAAATAAAAGACTTATTTGGACAGCCTGACTTAACAAATGCACATTTAGGATGTCAGTTAGTACTTGACATTTCTAGTCGTTGAGGGCCATTGATGCTAAACAGGGTATTCACTTCAGTGTGGTGATATGGTCCATGAGCATCAGAGGTCATTCATAATATTAGACCATAGATCATGTGGCAGTATGGTCCCTTTGTGAAGATGCAGGAGATGTTCCTATTTCTAACTTTTCTCAATGGCAGTTGATAGTAGAAGTGTTCATTTTCTTCCCAAATTAAATTCAGTGGTGAATAAATTGCATAGCTTGAAAGTTCATTCTTCCTGTTACTACTATAGTGACAAGCATAGTTAAATGTAAAGTGAAAACTTTGGAAGTACTTGCAGCTGCTGTTACAGGGGACGCCTCGGTGATAAGGTACATGTAGAATACATGGCTTAAACTGATAATCAAACATCATGTTGGCAGCTTAGGTCCTAACGCTCTCAGTCCCCCTCCTCCCAGTCATTTTGGTTTTGAGGTGAAGGACTCCATGATGAGGCATCTCAGGCCAAGTCATTTTATTTTTTTTTAAACTTTATTTATTTACTCTGACAGAGAGCATGGGAGGGGCAGAGGGAGAGAGGGAGAGAGAGAGAGAAAATCCTAAACAGGCTCCACATTGTCAGTCTAGAGCCCTTTGCGGGGCTCAAACTCACAAACCGCAAGATCATGACCTGAGCAGAAACCAAGAGTCTGACACTTAACTGACTGAGACATCTAGGCGCCCCAGGCCAAATCACTTTAAAGTAATATTTGATTTACAAAACACAAGGGCACAAGGTGAAAGCAGAAAATGCTATTAAGGAGGTCAAAATACGTGTTTCTAATAAATTAGCAGACATAATTCTTACCACTGTCATAAGATAGAGATATATCTGTATCTAGATGCGATTATGCTTAAGTTTTTAATAGCTGTATTGTAAATTCTGCTTTAGTTTTCTTTTTCTAATTAATATTTCATGGACATCTTTCTGTGTCAAACATCAGTTTTAGCAGTCGCGTCGCATTTCATTGCTAGTATGCACAGTATTTACTTAACCACATCTTGATGCATATTTAAATTTTTTTCTGACTTTTTGATATATTGATAGTACTTTAATTGGCATAATTATAAATTTAAATTGTCTATTTATAAGAAATAATTTTTTAAAGTTTATTTATTTTGAGAGAGAGAGATTACATGCAAGCTGGGGAGGGTCAGAGAGAGAGAGAGAGGAAGAGAGAATCCCAAGCAGGCTCTGTACCATCAGCATGGAGCCCAACATGGGGCTCTATCCCACAACCTGAGAGATCATGACCCGAGCCAAATTCAAGGGTTGGCCGTTTAACCAACTGAGCCACCCAGGTGCCCCTGTCCATTTATGAAACTAATTTTTTAAAATTAATTTCCTAGGCATGGTATTGCTGGTGTGCATATTTTGAATTTTGAAACATTAATTGCCTCATAGAAAAGTTAGTAAATTAAAATTCCCTTCATGCTCAAATTAGAGCTCTCATTTCCCATTCAGGGTTTGTTACTCCTTTTAATCTTCATAAAATTCATAATCAAAAATGAAAATGTTTTATGTTTTTGTTATGTTTAATGTTTTTATTTTTAAAGCATTTATTTGCTTATTTTTCATTTGAGGCTAAGCAATCTTTATTATATAGGACCTATTTTTCCTTTCATGTTCTATATGATTTTGTGTCTTTATTCATTCGTTGATTGTCCTTACCATTCATCAATCTGCGTTTAGTCATATGTACTCTTTGCCTCTCTTATATTGCAGGTATTTTCAAGTGTAGGGTTTTTCCCTCAACCTTGATTATGGCATATGCCAATGTAGGGTTTGAATCTTTGAGGTACAGAACTTTTGTTTCTTTTACCTTTTGGATTCTGATTTTCCTGACATGTTTCATCGGTGCTACACCAAGAACAGGGATGATGGGGGTGGTCTGTCCCACTGTAGGCAGTTGTTTATTACTTTTAAATTCTCTAAAGATACTGTGAATTCACCAGGTGAATTTCAAGCAGCATTTAGAAGTGCCTTATATTGTAATTGAGGTATCTCCTGAATATATAAATAAGGATTATGTTCTCCCAGTGGGAATTGTGTCAATGAAGATATTTATTTTGAAAGGAAGAAGATAAGAAGGTTAAAATCATTTCCGTGTTGAAGTCAATATTTCTTTCCATATCCTCGCAATTATCTTTCTTAGCATCCCCTGACTCACTAAGAAAAAAAAATTCTAACCCTCTGTGCAGCTCTAACATCTGTGGATTGATGCCTAGAGGGCTAAAAACTGTTTCAACAGGATGTGCCTTGGATGAGAATTTAGATTAAGTGACCCCTTGAGTTTTTCTGCTCTAAGGTCCCATGATTCCAAATCCTAATGCTTCTAACAGCAAATTTACCAAGAGACAAAATATAGTGAATGTTTTAATAGTCTTTGAATGGTACCTTGCTATAATAGATACCCCAAAAATGTGTTGAATGTATAATAAATAATTGGATGAGATTTATTTTAACCTCTAAAATCCCTTTCACATTCTAGAAAGGTAAGCATAAATATTCTTAATGAACTAGCTAATGTGTGAACAGCTCATTTAAGTACTCTTGAATTTACCATTCATTATCTTTGTGGCCTTAGGAAAACACATAACATTTTTATGTTATTTGTAAAATGGAAAGTCCTCATCTGCCCACCACAGGTGATTTTTGTGCATAGCTAATGAAATACTTAGGAAATTATCTGTAAGGTGCTATAGGAATATGAGTTGGGTATTCATATTTTACATTATGCTTACATGATGTCACAGGTACAGTTTATTAGGGATCTTTTTAAGAACTGTGTTAATTACTTACACAATTCTTGAGTTTAGGGTATGAGTATGAAATTATGGCTATGTAGGAAAATGTCCTTATTCTAAGAAAATACATATTATATCTATCAATTGGTCGATTGATAGATTGATCGATATATATATATATTATATATATGGGAAAATGGTGAGTGTATGTGTGTAGAAAGAGAGAGCATGAACAAGTGTGGCAACATGTTAGCTGGAGAATGTTAACGATTAGTGCAATAGGGATTATCAAACTCAAAGATGACATCCCATCTTTCTGATTCTTCATGTCCTTCCTGCCTGGTGAGGGACTGCTGGGCCTCTCATCTTTTGATGGTGAACTCTCTGTCCAACAGAACTCTTTCCAAATTCAGTCATTTAGTTCTTGAAGGCTGTGAATTCATTATTTCCCTGGCTACATATTTAAACTACAGTAACAATCCTGTATGTTCATTATAGAAAATTTAGAAGTATAAAAAATTAAAAAAAGGTAAATAAAAGCTACCCATAATTTTAACACATGGATAATAATCATTATTACATTCATATATATTTGCAAACTGTTTATTTTGAAAATGTTTAAGTCTACAGAAAAGCTGAAAGTATAGTAAAATATACACCTATATGCCCTTGACATGGATTATTAAACTGTATGCCACACTGTTCTTTCTCTCACTTTATTTGTATATGAATTTGAGACATGAAATTAAATTGCAGACATCATGCTGCCATGCCTAAAAATACTGACATATATTTCCTTAGAATAAGGATGTTTGTTTCCATAATCACAATACCATTATCATATCTAAGAAAATGAACTCAGCTGATTTTTTTTTCACATATTTGATAAATTTCTGTCCTTTAGGATTTATGTCCTACGTGTCATCTTAAAAATGATTTTTAAGTTAATGCATAGTGCACATTTAACCAATTTCCTTAAATAGTTGGATTTCATTAATTGTTGATATTTTTACTATTATGAATCATGTTAAAATTACTCTTTTTTTTTTTTGAAGAATTTAAAAGCAATTTATTTCTATTGTGAAATGAGAAGTTTTATTTACCTTTAAAAGAGTTTCAGTAATGAACCAGCACCTGAGAGAGAGGGCTTTTATTTGTTTTTTAGTCATGGTTTAATTTTTATTTTTCCATTGGGTAGGAAGAGCTGAATCACAAGCCCTGGAAATAATGAGGGCATTGGACTTTAGTCAGGTTAAAGTGACTTGGAGTGAAGTCTAGAAATCTTGTCCCTCCTGACCCCTCCTTTGTCCCTCCTGACCCCTCCTTTGTTTGCAACACTTTCCTGGGAATAGTTATTTTTAGGAATGAGAAAAATGATATAGGTTTTTTCCCCTTATGAAACTTACTTTAATTATGAAACATGATTTAATAATCATTATTGGATGTTTATCCTTATTATTTTTCAAGATCAACCTTGAGGTGAAATGTAGCACAGGGCTGTTAACTGGCTACATGTTTCCTTATAAGAGGACATAGCCTGGTATAGAGCTCATCTCCTTGACTCTTCATCAGCATATATGCCTAAGAATATTCCTTCTTGGGTGTATGGGCTCTGGTGTTGGGCATATATATATATATATATATATTTTAATATGAAGTTTATTGTCAGATTGATTTCCATACAACACCCAGTGCTCATCCCAACAGGATGGGCATATTTATTAATATATCTGCTTCCTTTCAGGGTTTCGTGCACCTGAAGTTGCAAGAGGAAATGTTATTTATAACCAGCAGGCTGATGTTTATTCATTTGGCTTACTACTCTATGACATCTTGACAACTGGAGGTAGAATAGCAGAGGGTTTGAAGTTTCCAAATGAGTTTGATGAACTGGCAATACAAGGGAAATTACCTGGTAAGTGTTATTTTATGTGCAATAAAGATTATTATTTTTGATATCAGCAGCTTTCTTTCCAAGTTATTTTAATTGTGGTTGTAGACTTAATTCATTTCACAACTGATGATTTTTTTGTTTAGTGCATGAATATTCTTAATTCCTGTGACACAATAAAAATCACATGAGAAAGATAGCAGTTTCAGGCTTTTTAAAAATACCCCAAATTCATATTAATGTATTTGGTATTAAATTTAGAAGAATATTCAGAAAAGGAAGTTGCTGTTGGAGCTCCATGCTGAGTGATTTCTGTTCTTATAAAGAGTTACTATGTGCTCATTAGCCTGGAGTGTTTTCATGTTCTTGGAGGGAGATAATTTATATGCAGCAATGGAAGGTTGAATTGTTTATAATAATAATTTTTAGTAGTAAATATTAATAAGAATTAGTAAATGATTGTTTAATGAGATCAGATCTCATTTTGAATGGTTGTCTCATGTTTTTAAGAAATTCTAGGATGTTGTCATTCATTCCTTAACTATTACTTCAGTTCCCCTTACAAAATACTCTTTTAAACGTATGTAGCTGTTTTTCATATTTTCTGCTTTTTCTTTCACTTAAGAAATATTTTTGAGTGTATGCTATGTTCCAGGTACAGAGAATATAGCTTTAACTACCTCCTTTTGGGGGACCTTTAAAGATGCCCACTAAAAGAAAATTTATTAGTATTCGGATAAACTTTCAACACAATCTAGATCATCACCCTTATTTTACCAGTTATCTTTCCAGTGACAATTCCCAGGTCTGTGGTTTATACCAACCAGAAGAACGGCATACCTCTTATAAAAGAGAAATGTGCACAAACTGACTGTAGGTATATGAGGATTAAATGCTTGCCAAATTTAAGTATTAAAATTAAAAGTAATTCCACAGAAGTCTAATTATTATATGCACAAAATTTTTTTCACAGTATTTGTGAAATGCAGGTGTGGAATGAAAATCTGTTACTCAATTGGTATTTGTGTCTTTTTTTTATATAATAAAAAATCAGGAAGTCTTTTTTGATGTCTCTAGTAGAGATAAGGCTAGAAAAATTATCTTTAAGTTTGTGATATAAGTAGATCCATAATAAATATAGAATTACGGAGATCAGAGTATTTCTTTGCATGGTCTGGGCCTCTCATACACAATGAAAGGAAATGAAATAGTTATTTTGATTTGTTTAATGTTCTAGCATGATATGTTTTTGAATGTTTTAGATCCAGTTAAAGAATATGGTTGTGCCCCATGGCCTATGGTGGAGAAATTAATTAAAAAGTGTTTGAAAGAAAATCCTCAAGAAAGGCCTACTTCCGCCCAGGTATGATTATAGTCAAAATTTATCAATATTTTATACAGAACATCAATATATGTATACACATATATAATCTTCACATATATATTCAGATACATAAGTAAACATACACATACAGTTTAAAACAGTCATAATGCAAAACTCCTATATTCCCCACCACCCATGGCACAAAATAAAGAGCATTGCCAACACCCTGGAAGCCCCCATATGCTTCTTCCTGATTGCATCACTCTCCTTTCCCTAGAGATGTAGTCGCTTTCTAACTTTGGAGATAATCCCTGCTTTTCTTTTCCTTATGTTTGCTATCCAGTTTAGTTTCCTGTATTCATCTTCTAGTTAAAATGGAATTGTAATCATGTCATGTACCAAGATATTTTCAGTTGTTCTTCTAACCTTATTTTGTAAGCTTTATGGAGGTTGTTAAACATACCCATTGATTATTTACACTGCTGTTCCATTCCACTGTTTGAATGATCAACAGTATATGTACCCATGGTCATATCTATGGGTATTGGTATTGTTTCCAGGTTTTTGTTATTATGAACAGTACTGCTATGACTATGGTTGTACTTTTCTAGTGCAGAATGTATGAGAGTTGCTTTGTGGTATATACCTGAGTTGAATTGCAGAATCATAGAATATATGAATATCCGTATTATTTTCTGAAGAAGCCGTACCAGCTTAACACTTCTATTACCTGGATGTGACTGTAGCCATTTCCCTATATATTCTCCCTAAATTTTAGTGCTATCTGGGTTCTTAATTTTTTCAAATATACTGTCTTATGTATTGATTTACATTTTCCTAAATACTACTAAGGATGACCATGTCTTTGTATGTTCATTGGTTATATATGTATTTACCCTTCTGGGAAATACCTGTTCATTATTTTGCTGATTTTTCTATGGGATTATTTGCATAGAAATAAAATAAGTAAAAGAAAAAAAAAAAGAAATACTAATCCCTTGTTGGTTATATATACTGCAAATTTCTTTTCTGAGTTTGTAGTTTGTCTTTTTATTTCCTGTAGGGTGCCTCTTGATGAATAGAATTTCTTAATTTTTTTTTTCAACGTTTATTTATTTTTGGGACAGAGAGAGACAGAGCATGAACGGGGGAGGGGCAGAGAGAGAGGGAGACACAGAATCGGAAACAGGCTCCAGGCTCTGAGCCATCAGCCCAGAGCCTGAGGCGGGGCTCGGACTCACGGACCGCGAGATCGTGACCTGGCTGAAGTCGGACGCTTAACCGACTGCGCCACCCAGGCGCCCCTAGAATTTCTTAATTTTAATACAGATAAATTTAACAACCCTTTTAATGGTTATTACCATTATGAGGTCCTGTTTTAAGACGTCCTCATCTCTCCTAGAGTCACACAAATATTTATCTATGGCTTCTTCGAAGTGGTTAAAAGTTTTGCTTTTGGGGCGCCTGGGTGATTCAGTCAGTTAAGCATCCCAACTCTTGATTTTGGCTCAGGTCATGATCCTACTGTTGTGGGACTGGGCCCTATGTCAGGCTCTGTGCTGAATGTGGTGCCTGCTTAGGATTCTCTGTCTCTCCCTCTGCTCCTCTCCCCTGCTCATGTGCTCTTTTGCTGAAAAGAAAAAAAAAACTGTTTTGCTTTTGGCATTTAAGTTCTTAACCCATTAGGAATTGAAATTTTTATCTGGATCCAGTTTTTTTCCATATGGATAACTAAATTTTCCAGCTTTATTTATTAAATAGTTTCTTCTTTTTTTTTCTGTTGATCGTTTCCCCCTAGTTTTACTCTTTAACATGTCAGATACTCACACATCCACACAGATGTTCTCTTCCATTGGTCAACTTATGTGTTCTTCCTCTAATACTGTCCTCTGTTAATTCCTGTCACTTTATAAATCTCATTTCTCTACTTATTTTTCTTCTCTAGGAATGGTTTAGCTTTCTTGGGATTTAGTTTTTCTATATAAATTTTAAAATCACTTTGTCAACTTTTATGAAAAAACCTATTGTGACTTGGATTGACCTTGTTGAATCTGCAGACAATTTGGGGAGGATTTTATCTTCATTACATTAAGTTTTTCTATTCTTGAATGTGGGTTATCTTTCTATTTATGTTTTCTTGTCTTTCAATAAAGTTTTATGATTTTGCATACAGGTCTTTCACATTTTTTTCTTAATTTTCTTGCTGCAAATTGCTTTAAACTCAGTTCCTGGTTTGAGATTTTTTTTTTTTTTTTTGAACTACCTAGGCGATGGGAATCTGGTCTACAAATGTTCATGAGAACAAGCTTTTGAATAACAATTTCTCAGGGTTCTTTTCCTTCCTCCCCCTTTGTCAAAGACAACTTTCCTCATACCAGTGAAAGTGGAAGCATGGGGTGGCTTTATTTCTGGTTCTCATTTACTCTGAATATGTAGTCCTTTGGGGTTCCAGATTTATGGGAACAGGCTTTTATTGGACTCCACTTTGGGAATGCTCTAGATTTAAACTTCTTTCTTGCGGACTGATAAGATATCAGAAACCACACATCAGTTTTGCCTTCAATAGACAAATGCCTTTAAGGAAATATCTGGCTTTAAGTTTCAGTTGACCTCTCTGTCTTTCATTGGATTCTTTCACTAATATTTTGTCCTGATAAGTCCTATGATGTTGTCAGATCTTTAATATTTTTAAGAGATTAAAAAATAATTTCCTTAGCATTTTAAGTTACTTTTAGATGGGTGGTTTGTCCAAATAACCTTTCCCACCATATTATCAGAAGTAAATTTTTTTACTCTGTCTTAATGTTTATTTATTTTTGAGAGAGAGAGAGATAGAGCATGAGTGGGGAGGGACAGGGAGAGAGGGAGACACAGAATGCGAAGCAGGCTCCAGGCTCTGAGCTGTCAGCACAGAGACCAATGCGGGGCTCAAACTCACAGACCGCAAGATCATGACCTGAGCTGAAGTCGGATGCTTAACCAACTGAGCCATCCAGGCATCCCCTTATTGTGTTTTAAACTGAAAAAGATTTTATTGGATCAAAATAAGAGCTCTCTTTATGTTGTGGACTCTTGATTTTGTATCATAATTTATTGAAAATTTTTTGTTCAACTTTAATTTTTTTAACGTTTATTTATTTTTGAGACAGAGAGAGACAGAGCATGAACCGGGGGAGGGCCAGAGAGAGAGGGAGACACAGAATCCAAAGCAGGCTCCAGGCTCTGAGCTGTCAGCACAGAGCCCAATGCAGGGCTCGAACTCACAGAGCGCGAGATCGTGACCTGAGCCGAAGTCGGATGCTTAACCGACTGAGCCACCCAGGCGCCCCGAAAATTTTTTGTTCAGCTTTAAAATGTCTACTCAAAAATTGCTGAATACATATGCTGATTTTATCAAGAATTATGTAATTATCTTGGCTACTTTCCCTACCTTCCCCTTCCTAATTTTATTGAGACATAATCGACATAAACACTGTGTTAGTTTTAGATTTACAACATGATGATTTGATACACGTATGTATTCTGAAATTATTACCGCAGTCAGTTTAGTTAACATTCATTACCTCAAAGTTATAATTTTTTTCTTATGTTAATAACTCTTAAGATCTACTCTCTTAGCAACTTTCAAATATTCTGTGTGATATTGTTAACATTAGTCACCATGCTATACATTACATCCCTGTCTTATAACCGGAAATTTGTACCTTTTGACCTGCTTCGCCCATTTTACCCACTCCCATGCCCTGCCTTTCACAACCACCAGTCCATTTTCTGTATCTGGAAGCTTTGTTTTGTTTATTTTATTTTATTCTTTTTTAGGTCCCACTTATATAAGTGATACAGTACAGTATCTGTCTTTTCTGTCTGATGTATTTTGCTTAACATTATACCCTCAAGGTCCATCCATGCTATTGCAAATGGCAAAATTTCCTTCTTATTTAATGGCTGAATAATATTCCATTGTGTGTATAGGTACACACATACATATATACATATACGTATATATCTTATTTTCTTTATCCGTTCATCCATTGATGGACACTTAGGTTGTTTCCATGTTTTGGCTATTGTTTTTTTTTTTTAATTTTTTTTTTCAACGTTTATTCATTTTTGGGACAGAGAGAGACAGAGCATGAACGGGGGAGGGGCAGAGAGAGAGGGAGACACAGAATCGGAAACAGGCTCCAGGCTCTGAGCCATCAGCCCAGAGCCTGATGCGGGGCTCGAACTCATGGACCGCGAGATCGTGACCTGGCTGAAGTCGGACGCCTAACTGACTGCGCCACCCAGGCGCCCCTGTTTTGGCTATTGTGAATCATGCTGCAGTGAACATGGGGGTGCAGATATCCTTTAAACATAAATGCTTTCATTTGCTTTAAATTTATACCCAGAAATAAAAGTTGAATGGTTTTTCTATTTATAATTTTTTGAGAAATTGCATACTGTTTTCCATAGCGGTTGCAGCAATTTACATTCCCACCAACAGTGTACAGGGAATCCTTTTTCTCCACATCCTTGCTAGCCCTTCTTTTTTCTTGTCTTTTTGATAGTAGCCATTCTGATAGGTGTGAGGTGATATCTCGTGGTGGTTTTGTTTTGCATTTCTGATGATTAGTGATGTTGAGCACTTTTTTCATGTACGAGCTGGCCATTTGTATGTCTACTTGTCTTTAAATTTTGGTTATAACTGGTATTCATCACATAGACTTCTTGTATTTTTAATTTGTTTTTCACAGTAAAATTTCCATAGCTTAATTATTATTTTATTCTTTACTCCTTTTTAAGTTCATTCATTTATTTTGAGAGAGAGAGTGTGACTGGCTGACAAGCAGAGAGAGAGAGGGAGAGAAAGAATCCCATGCAGTTTCCACACTATCAGCACAGAGCCTGAGGTGGACCTTGACCCCCAAACTGTGAGATCAGACCTGAGCCAAAACCAAGAGTCAGACACTTAACCAGTTGAGCAATCTAGGCGCCCCTACTCTATTCTCCTTTTATTTTCAACAATATTTCACCTTGTTTTTTTTTTTTTTTTGTAGTATATGATAGTATTTGACTTTGACCTACCCACTTAATCTTTAAATACAGTATATATTAGACAAGATGGGTAAACTCATTACCTTTGTCAGATGAGACACTGAGAGAATAAGGAGCTTTCTCTGCATCTCATGAGTGGAAGGCAAGTGGCTGTATCGTGGCTCTAATGCCACTCTCCTGAGTCCTGGTTCTGTTTTCTTACAGTTCTCTTCCCCACCCCCACCCTGTCTCTCTTGTTCTTTAGTGCTTCAAGGAAAAGCATGAAAACAGAATCTAGAATTGATTTGTGAATTGCATTACCAAAGATCAAAATTTCTTTTCCCTGCAACTGGCAGAAAGTCTATTCCGTTTGGTGGCCTGTGTTTATCTGTAACATGATGTGGCTCTGCAGTATAGACTTGAGTGTTGAATAGCTGCAGTCTATACTAATTTCTGTTCAGTTGGCACTTTTGGGATTTTCTGTTTTTTCAAGTTACAAAACATACATACAAAAGAGTATATTTTATGCTTAGTCTAAAACTAAGTATTATTTTAATGTAATTTTATCTGTAGTTTGGATTATTAATCTCGTTGCTTGGATTAGATCACAGTTTAACAGTTATAACATGCAGCTCTACGTTGTGCACAATAATATGATCTTTCTTTTTTTTTTTTTTCAACGTTTATTTATTTTTGGGACAGAGAGAGACAGAGCATGAACGGGGGAGGGGCAGAGAGAGAGGGAGACACAGAATCGGAAACAGGCTCCAGGCTCCGAGCCATCAGCCCAGAGCCCGACGCGGGGCTCGAACTCACGGACCGCGAGATCGTGACCTGGCTGAAGTCGGACGCTTAACCGACTGCGCCACCCAGGCGCCCCAATAATATGATCTTTCAAGAGGACATGTGTTAACTTGATGCATATTGTTTTGTTGTTTATAAACTTTCTCAGGTCTTTGACATTTTGAATTCAGCTGAGTTAATCTGTCTGATGAGACATATATCAATACCTAAAAACTTTATAGTTGAATGCATGGTTGCTACAAATCATAACAGCAAGAGTGCAAGCATCTGGCTGGGCTGTGGGCACACTGACAAAGGACAGCTCTCGTTTCTTGACTTAAATATGGAAAAACACACTTCTGAGGTAAATCAAAATACTCTTTAAATTACAAATACTTTAGAAAATTTATTTTGCAGGTTATGCTAAAGAATGTATCAGTTAAAAAGTTACTTAGAAAGAAGTGAATGAAAGCAATGTAGGAGTGTTGTTAGGTTAGTTTTCTGATGGAACAAGAGTATTTACATAACATTAAATAGTCTTTGTTTTGTTTTAAAATCATAGTATATGTTTGTGTCAGGTCAGGATCCCTAGAAACAGAGTTTAAGACAAAAGAGTCTTGTACAAGTGATGTAAGGAGAGAGTAACTTTTAAGGAAGTGAAGGAAGCCAATAGAACAGGGGAAGAAATTCCACAACAATGTAGTTTTTGAAGAAGTCTGCTGTCAGTCTTCAGCCATGAGAGACTGGGGTGTGGAGAGCAACACAGATTGGTCTCTCAAGGCCACCAGTCTTTCGTTCCCACATGGCAGTCAGGCATTGGCTGCGGTCTGCCCAAGGGTGGGTGTGGCCACGCCTGCCTGCCATTTCTGACCAAGCCAGCTCCCAGCAGTGGAGGGCAGTTATGTGGTGGAGGGTGCAACTCTGAGCTGTTAGTAATCAGCACTCACAGCAGCTGGGGGTCGGTGCTCATGACTGAAAGAGAAAATCTGGGTACTGCTCTACAACATGGGTCAACAAATTGTATTAGCAGAGATAAGATAAATTTCTAGACTTAAAAAATAAGCTAATATTGTGGCTGTTGGTGTGAAATACATGTTATGCCTAATCATTATTGCTAAGGTTGAACAATCCTCTCACATTATTTTGGTGGAGTGAGAAATATGGATACTGAAAAATAATTTTCAATTTTAATTTTAGTTTTAGATGCATTTTAGATAGGCAAAGTTGTTTGCCAGTTAACTCATTTATTATTGACAGTTAAATAAAATCGGCATTGTTTTTAAAATTAAGAGCAAGAGAGTAAAAAGAGTTCAGTGTATGGATAACGATGTTTTTATTCTATTCAAATTCTAGTCACTTAAGCCAGAATCAAGTTCATTAGAGTGTTGTTTTTTTGTTTTTTTTTTTTCCTTTTTTTTAACAGGAAGTTACTGACAGCAGAATACTGTGCCTAGCTTTGGTGCATCTTCCTGTTGAAAAGGAAAGCTGGATTGTGTGTGGGACACAGGCTGGCATGCTCCTGGTCATCAGTACCGAAGATGGGAAAAAGAGACATACCCTTAAAAAGATGACTGATTCTGTAACTTGCTTGTATTGCAATTCCGTTCCCAAGCAAAGGTATGGTAGTGAATTTGACCATTGGAGAAAGTTCCATACCTTTTAGATGACTGATTGTGTGGAAAACTTTGATTGCTTCAGCAAAGACTGCTCATTTTTAACATATTTCTATCAATATGCATATATTAAAGGGCATTGTGGGAGGCCACAAAGATATTCTTATAGATCAAGCTGAGGCAGTATGAGACAGGTCAGTCCTTTTCTTCAGGCCAACCAGCCCTACTGCTGGTATTACCGCAGCTCTGATCGATTTCATTACCACCCTTCACATCAGGTTACTTTTCTTTGTAAGTCCTCTTCAGAGATAATTTTCCATTTATTCTTTTTTTTGAATATCAGTAGCCTATTCCATATTGGTTTAAAACATGTCAGTTAACTATCAAATTGGGAAAATACCTAATAAATGAATTCGTAAGTTATTAATAGGTGAAAACGACTCAACCATTCTTGGTTACAGGGGTCTCATTTGAAATGAATTTATCTAACTGGCAGAATTTCAGATGTGAGTAACAGGCTGATTGTTATAATACTTGGGGCAGGATGATTTCCAGGAGCCATTAAGATTATACCCCATATATTTCTCCTGTTTACGTCAATAATGGAAAATAAATAAGTACATTAGAAAACCGTGAAACTCAAGTTTTTGGCAGCTGAAATATAAACTCCACTGGCAGTTTTGGAGTTGAAATTGTTTGGGTATTGTCAGAGAAAAAATTCACTCATCAGATGGTGTTAAATAAGCAAGGAAGACTTTATTTAAGATTATTCCAATAGGGGGCAGAGATTGAACTCTACTGATACAAAAGGTGGGAGAGTTTTTAATATTGATGGAGCTAGTGGAAACGTACTGCAGGTCATTGTGGGAGGCTCCATGTGATTAACTGATCTGTCTTTGCTAATTGTTGCTCATTGAAGTTAGGCTTCTACCCTCCCATGGAGACTGTAAGGTGGGGCCCTGCTTTTCTTTTTTTGTTTTAATTTTTTTAATGTTTATTTATTTTTGAGAGAGGGTCAGAGAGAGAGCGCACGTGCGTCCCTGTGTGCATGGGGGAGGGGCAGAGAGAGAGGGAGACACAGAATCCGAAGCAGGCTCCAGGCTCTGAGCTGTCAGCATAGAGCCCAATGTGGGGCTCGAACTCATGAACTCAGATCATGACTTGAGCTGAAGTCAGACACTTAACCGACTGAGCCACCTAGGTGCCCTGGGGTCCAGCCTTTCTTGATGATTATATTTCAAAAGGAAGGCTCCCAGTTCCTTGAGAAAGACATATCTAGGTTGTAAAACTGACAGGCTGGGAGAGGAGTTACATCTCAAATGTGCAGAGAAAGAATTAAAAGTTGTAAATTTTCTAAAGTAAATGCTGTAAAAAAATAAGCAAATTATAAAAAAGGGAGGTCAGGCGCCCATAGAGTCATGAAGAAAACTGTCTAAAGTTTAGTCAACCTAGGGGGAACGTTATGGCCATCTTGGTCAATATAAGCATTCTTTTTATAACAATTTTGACATTTTTTTCTTTTAGCAAGCAAAAAAACTTTCTTCTGGTGGGAACTGCTGATGGCAATTTAGCAATTTTTGAAGATAAAACTGTTAAGGTAAATGTTGAATCCATTCTACATCAAAAAATGTTAAGTTCTTTGTTTTATGTATGCTTATCCCCACTCCCCTTCTAAGTGATTATAAACTCCAGAAGAGCAAAGATCACAAATACTCTTTTCACCTTTTTTTCCCATCAAATCTTGCATACAATAGAACCTCTATAAATGTATGTGGACTGGCTGTACATTTTATATAAATGAACTAAGGATAAAAATGGTAAATGAGATCTGATTTATAATGTTAGGAATGAAAATAATTCTATTTTTATATAAATGAAGTGATAATTCCTTATAAATATATTGTGGAAAAAAACAAAACTTAAGTTTTAAATCTGGTTTGCCAAGTTTTTCTTTAGCCTGGAGGAAATCAATTAACTTTCTGTTCTTCAGATTCTCATTTATCAATAAAGCATTTATTCCTCCTTCCATCCATTCATCTTGTGGTTCCATCTATTTATCCAACATCCTACCCTTTATACTCCTTGTTATCAAAAAACATTACTAATGAGAGACAGACAAGTAGAGTATAACCCCTGGGTTATTTGCTGTACATTTTTTGCATGGAAAAGTAAAGAGATTGGTTATAAGGATCATGTTTTTGCATACCACTTGAATTTGAATACTGTTTTCATAAATCCTTTGAAAAATGTATCCTGAATTTTTATCTTAAGATCTCTAGCCATTTAAAATGGAATAGTAGCTTTTAGAAAGCACAGCAAATTTTACAGTGTTTCATTCTGCAGCTACTCAGTTTATTGAATGTGTTTCTCTTCTTGGCAAAGTGTAAAGGAGCCGCTCCTTTGAAGATACTAAATATAGGAAATGTCAGTACTCCACTGATGTGTTTGAGTGAATCCATGAATTCAACTGAAAAAAACATTATGTGGGGAGGATGTGGCACAAAACTTTTCTCATTTTCTGATGATTTCACCATTCAGAAGCTCATTGAGACAAAGACAAATCAGCTGTAAGTTATTTCTATCTATACAATTAATTTGCTACTTTATTCATATTTATTCTTTTTTGAGAGAGAGAGAGAGAGAGAAAGAGAGAGAGAGAGAGAGAGTGGGGAGGGGCAGGGAGAGAGAGAGAATCTTAAGCAGGCTTCACACCCAGCGTGGAGCCCTACTTTGGGCTCAATCTCATGACCCTGCGATCATGACCTGTGCTGAAATCAAGAGTCAGACGCTTAACCAACTGAGCCACCCAGGCGCCCCCATGTTTATTATTTATAATCATATTAATAATGTTGTTGCAACCCAAGCAAAAATCTTTTAAAATGCATAATTAATTTTTCTATTAAAAATGTCACCCAGCCTGTCACGTTTGGGATAAAATATGAAAAGCCATGATGATCTTAGTAGTATTTGTCAATCTCAATTTTTAACAATGTCATTATCCCTATATCAAATTAAACATAACTTTGAAAGGTAATAAAGTCAGTATTTTACTTCATCTGTGGGTTTTACATATGTGCTTTAGATAACTTGCATTAAGTATTGATTGTAGGAAACATGCACCTCAGGAATAAAGTCATCTCTAGATTCGGTAATTATACACATACCCTTTCTACAGCAAAGTTAGTGATACCACTTTCAAGCAAAAATAAAACAGAAACCTTGTCCTCATTTGTTCTTTCAATTTTTAGAATTGTGTTTTAACCAAATCATTGCAGTTGGCTCTCATAAGAGCCACATTCCTCAGTGAGAAGCAGGGTAGGTTGGTGGATAACAGCATAAATTGTAGTTCAGATATTGGCTTTGCTGTGTGTTGGTTATGTGAACTTGGGCAAGAACTACTCAAACATCCAGTCTTCTCTAATCCAAGGATTGTAATATATCGTACCTCAAAGGGATGTTTGGAAGACTAAACAAGAAAATTAATATAAGGAGCTAACATAATGCCCAGCACTTGGTAAGCTCTCAATAAATATTACTTGTGATTAGTATTAGCTTTGAGTCACAAATCCTCATCTCAGGGAATATCCTGGTTTCTCAATATCCATCTAATCACCTAAAACCTAAATTTGAGAGTAAACCTGGACTCCTTTATCTTTTACTCCCTTTGTCCATTTAACTCTTCTAATTGACACTCAAATTCTTTCATTTCTCACTTTCCTTCTACTGCTTCCACAGGCCAGGCTACCATCCATCATCAATAACCATACTAACAACAGCATCTTTTAACCAGTTCTCAACCTCTGATTGTGTTCCTTCAGTCTGTTCTCAACATTGCAGACAGAGGAGCTCTTCTAAAACACAACTCAGGGGGCGCCTGGGTGGCGCAGTCGGTTAAGCGTCCGACTTCAGCCAGGTCACGATCTTGCGGTCCGTGAGTTCGAGCCCCGCGTTGGGCTCTGGGCTGATGGCTCAGAGCCTGGAGCCTGTTTCCGATTCTGTGTCTCCCTCTCTCTCTCTGCCCCTCCCCCGTTCATGCTCTGTCTCTCTCTGTCCCAAAAATAAATAAACGTTGAAAAAAAAAAATTTAAAACACAACTCAGTCTGGTGTCAGTCTCTTGCTTAAAACCCTCAGTCACATCCCATTGTCCTTTGTTTGAAGTTCAGATTTCTTAAGGTAGGCTACCAGGCCCTGTAGGATTTAGTCCTTACTTCCCTCTCTGGATTAGTATTTTGCAGCCTCCTTGCTGCCTGTGCTTTAGACAAGCTGAAATCATCTCAGTTCTCAAAGACAGCCTGCTCCCTTTCGCCCCCAACCTGTGACTGTGATTTTCTTTTTTCCTGGCCGACTAATATGTTCCCTGCCCGTTTTAATGCCAATGTCGCTTCTTCTGAGTGGGTTGTCTTTGATTCCTCCTGTGCCGATTAGATGCCTTGGATTTGTTCTTCCAGTTCAGCTATTATTTCCCTTCGCAACATCTACCATACATTTTTATAAAAGAATTTTCAAAAATGCTCTCTTAATACTGAACTTAACTGGTCCTCAGCATTGGCCCCACTTAGAAACCATGAGATAGCTGAAAATACTATTATGCCTGGGACTCACCTCCAGACCAATTAAATCAGATGAATTAATCATGGGTGGGGCCCAGATTTCAGTATTTTTCTTTTCAGGCTCTCATGTGATTCTAAGGTCTTTGGGGTTCAGATACACTGCTATGTATTGTAAATTCTCATGGATGAGGACTTTTGTTTTTCTCTCTCATTCACAGATTTGTTTCCTAATGTGTGGTAAATGGATAAATCCATTTTCATTCTGTAATTTCCACTTTTTTTAAAAAACACGTTTTTATTCATTTATTTTTTTAATTAATTTTATTTTTTTGAGAGACAGAGAGAGAGAGAGAGAGAGAGGGAGGGAGAATGCACACAAGCTGTGGAGGGGCAGAGGGAGAGAATCTTAAGCAGGTTACATGCTCAGTCCAATCCCACAATGGTGAGATCATGACCTGAGCTAAAACCAAGCATTGGATGCCCAACCAACTGAGCCACCCAGGCATCCCTGTAATTTCCACTTTTAAGCAACCTAAAAAAAAAAAAAACCTGAAAATATTTAAAAAGAAAGGCCCCCAATTTTTTTTTTTTTATTTCATAGAGCATGTTATGAGATCATGGGAATCAACTCCCTAAAATTCAGCATAAGATTTGGAGTATAAATGCTGTACTAGAGAGAACACCCATAAACATGGCACTTGCAAAGCTGTTCATCACCTGAAAGAGATGAGGATCTGGTTTCATAGACACTTGGAAGTATTTGCTCTCTTCTCAAAAAGTGTCTCCTGTTACCTTCGTCTCTCCCTGGCTAAGCAGATACTGCATTGCTAATTAGATGCTGCTTCATCCTCATTACCCTCCTCATTGTCATCAGTTCGCGCTGATAGAGGCATGGTGGGTAGTGAGAGATGATGTGGTCTCTGGAGTCACAGGCCTCCAGAGACTTGTCGAGTCCTGCTTCTGTGACATGCTGGTTATGTGGCCTCGAGCAAGTTATTTAGCCTTTGTTAACTTTCTCTCATTGCAGACATGGAGGTTTGTAGTATTTTAGAAGATTGTTATTGAGGATCAAATGAGAGAATGCACAGAAGTATTTTATAAATTCTAAAATGTTATGTAATATTTGTACTAGTTTGAACTGTCTTCTGTTACATACAGCAAAAAAACTCAGAAAGAAATTGTCTAGGATGTAGTGGCTCTCTGGCAGCACATATTTTTGCCTCCCTTGCCAGAACAAGAAAGAGGAAGAAAAAAAAATGTTCCTGCCCTACAATAAACTAAAGGCTTTTAAACGGTGTGACATTTTCATGTCATTTATCAGGTCGAATTGCAACTTTAACCATTTTTACTTTTTCTTGGTTGTTCATTCCTTCTATTAGTTCATTCTGCTTCCATCCATCCTCTGTCCGTCTACTTAACAAACTGCCTACTTTGTTAGCTAGGCATTTTTTTCTAGATAGGTTCTTATCTATCTACACTTGTATCTGCTGGATAGATAGGTACTTATCCATGGTGACTCTTTACTGGATTGTGGGTATATTGAAAAGACATGGTCCTTGTCCTTAAGAAACCACATTTGCAGTCTAGTGTCAGGGACACACTAATTAATGAATACGATTTGATACTTAATGAGGTCTGTAGTGTTACAGGTATACCAGTGCGGGAAAGGGAATGACTGGTATATTTTGATAGGTCAGGGAAGTATTCCAGAGGAGCTGACATTTAAGTTAAATAAACATCAAAGGCTAAGTAGAAGTTTGCCATGAAGGTAGGGCCTATGCTAGCCAATCTGTTTGCAAGAAATGAAGAATAGTGACATTCTTTTGTCCCTCTAGGTTTTCTTATGCAGCTTTCAGTGATTCCAACATCATAGCAGTGGTGGTGGACACGGCTCTCTACGTTGCTAAGAAAAATAGCCCATTTGTGGAAGTATGGGATAAGAAGACTGAAAAACTCTGTGAACTTATAGACTGTGTGCACTTTTTAAAGTAAATTGTTTTCTTTAAATTGTATTTTACTGTGGAAAGAACTCAGTGTGAAATTGACCCTCTTAACAAATTTTTGGGTGTACAACATATTATTGTTCACTATAGGTACAATGTCATTGGTTCTTATTTTGTGCTTATTAGAGCTGTTTTTATACTTCAGACTTAGAGAGGCAGTATGGCTAATTTTACTTTGTTTCTACCTCTCACTAGAACACTAAACAACTCAGAAACAAAATTGCTAATTCTTGTCAGCACCATCTCTTGGTATCTAGCAAGTAGTTTCATTTTGGAAAAATAAAAAAAAATAGGAACATGATATATATGGTTTCTTCAAGATATTACAAAGAATATTCACCAATGAAAAAATAGTATGTTATTGAAAGTGATCATACTGGATTCCTTGCTGACTGTACATTTAGTAGTGTTACAATATCAAAGTTTACTACTTGTAATTAGACTATAGGTCCAAGGATACTTTGTTCTAAAGACAAAGTCACGAAACAGTTTAAAAAATGGGGGAAACCTACTGGACTGACCAATGCACGAACTGCTTAAGGATGAAGGATCAAGACACCAGACTGACAACCAATTCTTAGTCTAATCCAGCACATCTCAGACTTTAAATCACGCACATCTTTTGTGTGCTGCTGGTGGGAAAGGGGACCACTCAACCTTATTTGGGGAGGGGTAGAGAGAGAGGGAGACACAGAATCTGAAGCAGTCTCCAGGCTCTGAGCTGTCAGCACGGAGCCTGAACTCACCAACCACAAGATCATGACCTGAGCTGAAGTCGGACGCTTACTGACTGAGCCACCCAGGTGCCCCTGTTTTATCTTGTTTTTATGTATAGATTTTTTATTCTCTGGAGAACATTTAGATTACACACTGTATCTATAAAATGAAACTTCAAGGTTGACTTTCCCAGAATGTTTTCATTTTTCTCTGGATGGTAAGGAGATTGACATTCTGAAGTGTTGACAGTTCTGCCTGGTAAAGGTTCCCTTACTTCCTGAAGTCCTAAAAGTATTAGAACTGTTTTATTTCCGGACACCTCATTTTTGTCATGAATTATTCATTGGCTCAGAGAAACATTTAGTGGTTTGTATTGGTATCTTTTACATGTAAATGATTAAAATTTAATTTTCCTTTGTAACCTTTAGACTTCATGGAAAGAAACTTTTTCTATTTATATTGGGCAAATTTATTCTTTTCTTTTACACTGGGTTATATAGGCTTATTATTTATAAAAATTATATCCATTTTTAAAGTTTATATATTTATTTTGAGGGAGAGAGAGAGAGAGAGAGGCAGAGAGAGAGAGAGAGAGGCAGAGAGAGAATCCCAAACAGGCTCCACTCTGTCAGCGTGGAGCCTGATGCAAACCTGAGCCAAAAACAAGAGACAGACGTTTAGCCAACTGAGCCACTTTATTTTATCCATTTTATTTACTTTAGAATTTCTTGAAGGGGCTGTGTTATCTTTGATAATTTACGTTTCAAGGAGAGAAGCCACTTTGATGTTCTGTATTTAGCAACACTCGTTTTGTAGAATTTTAATGATATATAATGTATACAATTATGTATTCATAATTTAAAATGCTATATATAGTGTGCATGTGTAGACATCTGCTTTATCTCTTAATTGTTGATAAAATTATTAATGCATACTTTATGGTTTTAGGGAGGAAATGGTAAAAGTAAACGCGGAATCAAAACACAAAATATCTTATTCTGGGAGAGTGAAAACTCTCTGCCTCCAGAAGAACACTGCCCTCTGGATAGGAACTGGAGGAGGCCATGTTTTACTCCTTGATCTTTCAACTCGTCGAATTATACGTATAGTTCACAATTTTTGTGATTCTGTCAGAGTCATGATGACAGCACAGTTAGGTAAGTTTCTTTCCTTTCAATCTTTTGTGATATTGTCTAAGACTTTAAAAATATGCTTTTATTTTTAACTTTAGTCTCACTCTCTAATGCCATTGGGCATGTCTCAGAAGGTCACATCATGAAACATAGAACTGGGATACATTTTAATAGGGTCATTAAAAAATGGAGGGAATGGATGCTTTCAGTCCCATTAGAGAAGATTATTGCAGCCGAGCACCAATTCTCGGTTCTACTTTCTCTGTATCTAAGGCAAAAGAGGAAGTAGATAATTTTGAGTATTTTTAACTTAAAAATATTTTTGTAATGTTTCTTTATTTATTTTGAGAGAGAGAGAGAAAGAGAGTGAGTGGGGGAGGGGCAGAGAGAGAGCAAGAGAGAGAGAGAGAGAGAGAGAGAGAAATTCCCAGTGGGATGCTCACACTCACAAACTGTGAGATCATGCATGACCTGGGCCACATCAAGAGTCATAGGCTTAACTGTCTGAGCCACCCAGGCACCCTGAGTATTTTTAACTTTTTAACCAAAGGTATTAAAGCAAATGCTTATTTTAACCAATTTAAACTTCCTACCCTTCTTAAATTTGGTTTTTCATTCTATCAACAAATTTCTATGCTTGTAACAATATATGCTGAACTCTACAATCTGCAGGTATTGACAATCATGATGTTTTTTGCAGACTTTTATGTCTTTTCTTGCTCCTACTTTTCTATTTAAGTATGAAGAAATCATAACAGCACATGAAATATATTTTCTACATAAATACGTTCCATTTTTTCTTTTAACTAATTATTAGGCTTAGAGAATAGTATTAACATATATACAAAGTTGATCACCAAAATAACATGGGATTAGGTTCTGCAAAACGAGAGTTTATATAACTTCAGTAAGTAAGTCCTAGTGTGTTTGACAGGTGAAGCAAATGGTCAATTCCTTTTACAGGAATATATTAAGGAGTGACAAGTGTTACTCCTTACTCTCACCCATTTTTTATGACTGGATGTTGAAATTGCACAGGAGTTACACTAGATGCTGTGAGTGATTGGTGACTCTCAGCATACTAGCGTTGTATCTCACAACAATAGTGGGTTGTCTCTCTACTTTTATTCTACCAAGGTTGTTAAGTCCTTTAATTTGTCTGTACTTTTGTACCCAAATCGTTGTTCATTACTGAAATTATGTGGAATTTCAGTGGTTTAATTGATTTTTAAAGTAAAGATAAATTTAAACATAATCCACAGGTGCGGCAGGTACAATGTGGCTTCACCTCACCTTTGTAGCCTCTGCCATTTATCACATTGCTCCCAGTGCTTTCTGATCTGGAGAATGTTCAGTCCCTCTGGGATACCATGCTTCACACTGCCTCAATGTTTTTCATGTGCTGCTCATTCTTTGCTTATTTAATTTCTGTAGTTAATTAAGCCAAGAAGGTACACTAACTCTTTTTTCAAAATGGTAGCTCATATGTCAAAACCTTTCACAACTGAACACTGATTAGGTCAAACTTCCCTCTTTGGAGTTCTCATAACATCTCCCTTGCATAGCATCCATCCTGGTCACGATTTTTTTTTTTTTTTTTTCATTAGCGTCAATCTCCTCACTAGAATATAAACTC
This sequence comes from Leopardus geoffroyi, assembly GCF_018350155.1. NCBI lineage: Eukaryota > Metazoa > Chordata > Mammalia > Carnivora > Felidae > Leopardus > Leopardus geoffroyi. The sequence goes on from NC_059341.1 coordinate 68,530,083, forward strand.
CATGTAGGTTGAGTCTGCGTGTGTTTGTTTACTTCTTTACTCCCCAGGGCCTTGCCTCCTGTATAGAAGACGTATGACAAATATTTGTGGAGTAAATTAGTGAGTGACTTGAGAAGAAAGTATGGTTCTGTGACAGAGCATCAGTATATCATCCATCCAACTCTGTATCCAAATGATTCACATTTGACTAATGACAAAGCAGTTTCACACACATCTCATTTAATATTATAACTCTGGGTGTATAAATATTAAACCCATTTTTCAAAAGTTAAATTATTTTCTCAGATTAACACAATTAATAAAAATTATAGCAAGGAATGGGCCACAAATTTTCTAACATTAAATAATTGCTGATCTTGGAGCATTTTATTCAGTATAATTGAGGTGTCTCCTAAAAAGCAGAATTATACGGTAATTTCTAATGACTTTTTAAAGTTCATCTTATTACATTGTTTTAACAGAAGACTCATATATTTTTTTTTTAAAGGAAGCCTTAAAAATGTCATGCTGGTTTTGGGGTATATCCGGAAAAGTACTGAAGGCACACAACACCAAAAAGGTAGTGTTTAATAAGATACTGTATTCCAAACACAGTACAATGACACTGATGATTATAACATGTTATATGTTTTATACATTTATAATAAATATAACATATACTATAATACTTCAAGCATTTTAAATTGGTAGCTTCTTTATAGTGTAAATAATTTAAACATAAATCCTCAAAATTAAGTTTTAGTAGTTGAGTAGTAGTTTTTCAGATGAAGTAGAAATATCAACCACTGTAAAATGAGAAGTAGCCCAAATTTAAACTAAACGTGGTTATTTTTCCTTACAGTTTACCTATATCCATATGAGCTCTGATTTTGAACAGTGTTTGAAAAAACTATTTCTTTCAGAAAGTGAAACATCAGGTTATTAAAAGTTCACACTCTTTTTGAAATGTAGTTGTTTCTGTAATACACTTTAAACATTTTCCAAATGTAGTTTCTTATGAATGGCAGTGATTTAGTAAATTTTTATAGCTGTATTTATATATATGTTTGTATAAGACAACTAAATATAAATGAACAAAATTGAAATAAAATAAAATAAAATAAAAAGGCCTTATGGCAGATCTTTGAACCATTATTTCATTTTTTTCCTTTGTAGAGATACAGTCTTGTCTGTCTGTTTGGGATATCAACCTTCCACATGAAGTGCAAAATTTAGAAAAACATATTGAAGTAAGAAACGAATTAGCTGAAAAAATGAGAAGAATATCTGTTGAATAAGAGGGATGCTGGAGATCTTTGCCTTTGGATGCGAAAATTATTCTCCTGTAAATATTTCTTTAAAAATGTTTACATATGAAAAGGACACTTCCACTTTTTGAAAAAGCTCATGTGTATATGAAGGAATGTTTATATATTTTATTTTATTTTAAATATAAATATGTGTAAAAATAATTTCACTGGAAATGTTTTAAAGAATTATTTAAAATATGACATTATATTTCCCACATCCTAATTAATTTTTGTGGGTTAAGTAATGAAAGGAAAGCTAAAAAGTACATAATTGCAGGACTCATACCAAAATTTACAAAGTGATTAATTTTTTTGTTTTTATCCATAACGAAAGTAAACTTTATTTAAAATTCTGCATTTAAACAGGACTGCTGTTTGATTACTTTCTAGGTATTTTGCAAAGTAGAATAGTAATATTAGGACTGGTTCACATGTAATACATTCCTTCTTAAATTCCTTTTAAATGCACGTCTCATACATGCTTGTAAACTGAATTTTCACCAATAAATCCCTTCATTGGAATGTGCATCCTCTTTGTTGCTGATGCAAACAATGCATTTCATGCATCTTCCCTCCATTTAAAAGAAAATGTCACGGAAAGTGCTGATGAGGAAATATAACATATTGTTCTCATTCCCAGTAAAGACACGGCCACTTTCTCTTTTCCTGTTGTGCAGTTCAATCTTTGAATGTGGATACCCTGAAATTTGTATACTTGGTGTGAATACAGTGTTCAGTCTTCAAGTGATATTTTTTATGTTTTAATTCGGATTTTCAATGGTAAGCCAGACCGCTGGTTACTTGTTTCTAACCTGCGCCCTAACATTTCTACCCACCTTCTTCCTAAATTTGTGATTCTGCAAATCCTGCATCACTCAGGAAGAAACCCTATTTCCAGAATTATAGAATTCCACAACTCCCATTGTGACTGTGGGGGCAAGTTTATAACACTCTTTATTTTGATGAAGAAGAAAGGAGTTTCAGGTTATGACAGGTAAAAATACCTGCTAACCTTGTCTTCTAAATTATACCTAAATTGTTTGAATATTTTCCCACAGTAGGAGTGTCAGGGCCAAGTGTCTAGGTAACAATTTGAGTGACATTTATGTCTTAAGGAAAAACTTTTTTGGTAAATCCATTGGCCCTCGCCAATAGTCATAAATTCAAACAATTCTCTATGACAGGATAACTTGTCCATTTAATATTCTCAGAACTCACCAGTGTTGTATTATAGGATGATTTTAAAAATAATGGACAAGTTTGTTCCTGTGATATTTCTCATTGTTACTTTGTATTTATTGTAATTTTTTTTACCAAGAAAATTATGAAGAAATACGTAAATGAACATTATATTTAAATGGAATAATAAACATTCTTAAAGCATGTTTAAGAATTTTAAAACTTTGTGATAATGTTTTATTTTTCACATATAGCTCTGTATCTGTCTAATGTGAAATTTTTTATTAACCTGTATATGGGACATCTAAAAAATGCTACCTAAGTTTTCTCTTGGGGATTTATTCAGTTGCCTGTAGTACACATAGTTTTTAGGATCCCAGAATAAAAACTGATAGGCCTGATATATTCCATTTTCAAATTCTCATAAAAATTTTCTTAAAATAGAATTGTTCCCTCTTGAGTACTGAAACAAAAAATGACTTTAGAACAATTTATTAAAAAAATTGGCAGACTCATTTTAAGTTTTCCCTGATTAGAACCCCCAAATGAGCTACTTATCATTATAAAAACATAAGCGTTTATCTTATTTTAATTGGATCATCTTTTTTAGGACATTCTGTCAATCTCTACATTTTATGTATGTATGTATGTATGTATGTATGTATGTATTTATTTATTTGTTTTTAATTTACATCCAAGTTAGCTAGCATATACTGCAATAATGATTTCAGGAGTAGATTCCAGTGATTCATCCCCTGCTTTTAACACCCAGTGCTCATCCCAACAGGTGCCCTCCTCCATGCCCATCACCCACTTTACCCTCTCCCCCACCCCCCATCAACCCTCAGTTTATTCTCAGTTTTTAAGAGTCTCTTATGGTTTGCCTCCTTCCCTCTCTGTAACTTTTTTTTCCCCCTTCCCCTCCCTGATGGTCTTCTGTTAGGTTTCTCAGGATCCACATATGAGTGAAAACATATGGTGTCTTCCTTTCTCTGCCTGACTTATTTCACTTAGCATAGTACCTTCCAGTTCCATCAACGTTGCTGCAAATGGCCAGATTTCATTCTTTCTCATTGCCAAGTAGTATTCCATTGTATATATAAACCACATCTTCTTTATCCATTCACCAGTTGATGGAACTTAGGCTCTTTCCATAATTTGGCTATTGTAGAAAGTGCTGCTATAAACATTGGGGTACACGTGCCCCTATGCATCAGCACTCTTGTACCCCTTGGGTAAATTCCTAGCAGTGGTATTTCTGGGTCATAGGGTAGTTCTATTTTTAATTTTTTAAGGAACCTCCAGACTTTTCCAGAGCAGCTGCACCAGTTTGCATTCCCACCAACAGTGCAAGAGGGTTCCCGTTTCTCCACATCCTTGCCAGCACCTGTAGTCTCATGACTTGTTCATTTTAGCCACTCTGAACAAGTGAGGTGGTATCTCAGTATGGTTTTGATTTGTATTTCCCTGATGAGGAGTGACGTTGAGCATCTTTTCATGTGTTGGTTGGCCATCTGGATGTCTTCTTTAGAAAACTCTCTATTCATGTCTTCTGCTCATTTCCTCACTGGATTATTTGTTTTGTGGGTGTGAAGTTTTGTGAGTTCTTTATACATTTGGATACTAGCCCTTTATCTGATAATGTCATTTGCAAATATCTTTTCACATTCTGTCGGTTGCCTTTTAGTTTTGTTGATTCCTTTGCAGTGCAGATTTGCTTCACTTCCCTTATATTCATCTGTTTTGTATCTTAATGTCCTCATATGAGTGAAGTCATATGATATTTGTCTTTCTCTGACTAATTTCACCTACCATAAAACCCTCTAGTTCCATCCACGTTGTTGCAGATGGCAAGATTTCATTCTTTTTGAATGACAAATAATACTCCATTGTGTGTGTGTGTGTGTGTATATATATATATATATATATATGTATGTATGTATGTATATATATATATATATATATATATATATATATATATATATATATACACACCCTATCTTCTTTATCCATTCATCTGTCGATGGACATTTGGGCTCTTTCCATACTTTGGCTATTGTTGATAGTGTTGATATAAACATTGGGGTGCATGTGCCCCTTCGAAACAGCACACCTGTATCCTTTGGATAAATACCTTGTAGTGCAATTGATGGGTCGTAGGGTAGTTCTATTTTTAATTTTTGGGGAACCTCCATACTGTTTTCCAGAGTGGCTGCACCAGCTTGCATTCCCACCAGCAATGCAAAAGAGATCCTCTTTTCTCCGCATCCTCGCCAACATCTGTTGTTGCCTGAGTTATTAATGTTAGCCATTCTGAACAAGTGTGAGGTGGTATCTCATTGTGGTTTTGATTTATATTTCCCTGGTGATGAGTTATGTTGAGCATTTTTTAATGTGTCATTTGGCCATCTGGATGTCTTCTTTGGAGAAGTGTCTATTCATGTCTTTTGCCCATTTCTTCACTGGACTATTTGTTTTTGGGGTGTTGAGTTGGATAAGTTCTTTATAGATTTTGGATACTAACCCTTTATCTGATAATGTCATTTGCAAATATCTTCTCCCATTCTGTCAGGTGCCTTTTAGTTTTGCTGATTGTTTCCTTCGCTGGGCAAAAGCTTTTTATTTTGATGAGGTCCCAATTGTTCATTTTTGCTTTTGCTTCCCTTGCCTCCAGAGACGTGTTGAGTAAGAAGTAGCTGTGGCCAAGGTCAAAGAGGTTTTAACCTGCTTTCTCCTCGAGGATTTTGATGGCTTCCTGTCTTACGTTTAGTAGGTCTTTCATCCATTTTGAGTTTATTTTTGTGTATGGTGAAGAAAGTGGTCCAGGTTCATTCTTCTGCATGTCGCTGTCCAGTTTTCCCAGCACCACGTGCTGAAGAGACTGTCTTTATTCCATTGGATATTCTTTCCTGCTTTGTCAAAGATTAGTTGGCCATATGTTTGTGGGTCCATTTCTGGGTTCTCTATTCTGTTCCATTGATCTGAATGTAGGTTTTTGTGCCAGTACCATACTGTCTTGATGACTGCAGCTTTGTAGTATAGCTTGAAGTCCAGGATTGTGATGCCTCCTGCTTTGGTTTTCTTTTTCAAGATTGCTTTGGATCTTGGGGGTCTTTTCTGTTTCCATACAAATTTTAGGATTATTTGTTCTAGCTCTGTGAAGAATGCTGGTGTTATTTTGATAGGGATTGCATTGAATACGTAGATTGCTTTGGGTCATATCGACATTTTAACAATATTTGTTCTTCCTATCCAGGAGCGTGGGGTATATTTCCATTTTTTTGTGTCTTCTTCAGTTTCTTTCATAAGCTTTCTATAGTTTTCAGTGTATAGATTTTTCACCCCTTTGGTTAGATTTGTTCCTAGGTATTTTATTGTTTTTGGTGCAATTGTAAATGGGATTGATTCCTTGATTTCTCTTTCTGTTGCTTCATTGTTGGTGTATAGGGATGCAGCCGATTTCTGTGCATTGATTTTATATCCTGCCACTTTGCTGAGTTCATGAATCAGTTCTAGCAGTTTTTTGGTGGAATCTTTTGGGTTTTCCATGTAGAGTATCATGTCATCTACAAAGAGTGAAAGTTTGGCCTCCTCCTGGCTGATTTGGATGCCTTTTATTTCTTTGTGTTGTCTGATTACAGAGGCTGAGGCCTCCAATACTATGTTGAATAACACTGGCGAGAGTGGACATCCCTGTCTTGTTCCTGGCCTTAGGGGGAAACCTCTCAGTTTTTCCCCATTGAGGATGATATTAGGATTGAGTCTTTCATATATGGCTTTTATGATCTCAAGGTATGATCCTTCTATCCCTACTTTCTTGAGGGTTTTTAGCAAGAAAGGATGCTGTATTTTGTGAAATTCTTTCTCTGTATCTATTGAAAGGATCATATGGTCCTTGCCCTTTCTTTTATTGATGTGATGAATCATGTTAATTGTTTTGTGGATATTGAACCAGCCTTGCAACCCAGGTATAAATCCCACGTGGTTGTGGTGAATAATTTTTTTAATGTATTGTTGGATCCGGTTGGCTAGTATCTTATTGAGGATTTTTGCATCCAAGTTCATCAGGGAAATGGGTCTATAGTACTCCTTTTTAGTGGGGTCTCTGTCCGGTTTTGGAATCAAGGTAATGCTGGCTTCATAGAAAGAGTTTGGAAGTTTTCCTTCCGTTTCTATTTTTTGGAACAACTTCGAGAATAGTTGTTAACTCTTCCTTAAATGTTTGGTAGAATTCCCCTGGAAAGCCATCTGGCCCTGGACTCTTGTTTTTTGGGAGATTTTTGATAACTAGTTCAATTTCTTTACTGGTTGTGGGTCTGTTCAAATTTTCTATTTCTTCCTGTTTCAGTTTTGGTAGTTTATATGTTTCTAGGAATTTGTCCATTTCTTCCAGATTACTATTAGTGTATAATTGCTCATAACATTCTCTTATTGTTATTATTTCTCTGTGTTGGTTGTGATCTCTCCTCTTTCATTCTTGATTTTATTTATTTGGGTCCTTTCCTTTTTCTTTTTGATCACACTGGTTAGTGGTTTATCGATTTTGTTAATTCTTTCAAAGAACCAGCTTTTGGTTTCATTGATTTGTTCTACTGTTTGTTTGTTTGTTTGTTTCAATAACATGGATTTCTGCTCTAATCTTTATTATTTCCTGTCTTCTGTTGGCCCTGGGTTTTATTTGCTGTTCTCTTTCCAGCTCTTTAAGGCGTAGTGTTAGGTTGTGTATCTGAGACCTTTCTTCCTTCTTTAGGAAGGCCTGGATTGCTATATACTTTCCTCTTATTACCACCTTGCCTGCGTCCCAGAGGTTTTGAGCTGTGGTGTTATCATTTTCATTGGCTTCCATGAACTTTTTAATTTCCTCTATAACTTCTTGGTTAGCCCATTCATTCCTTAGTAGGATGGTCTTTAGTCTCCAAGTATTTGTTACCTTTCCAAATTTTTTCTTGTGGTTGATTTTGAGTTTCATAGTGTTGTGGTCTGAAAATATGCACAGTATGATCTCTATCTTTTTGTACTTGTTGAGGGCTGATTTGTGTCCCAGTATGTGATCTATTCTGGAGAATGTTCCATGTGCACTCGAGAAGAATATACATTCTGGTGCTTTAGGATGAAATGTTCTGAATATATCTGTTAAGTCCATCTGGTCCAGTGTGTCATTCAAAGCCATTGTTTCCTTGTTTATTTTCTGTTTAGATGATCTGTATATTGTTGTAAGTGGGGTGTTAAAGTCCCCTAGTATTATGGTATTAGCATCAATGAGTTTATGTTTGTGATTAATTGATTTATATATTTGAGCATCCCACATTTGGCACATAAATGTTTACAATTGTTAGGTCTTCTTGGTGGATAGACCTCTTAATTATCATATAATACCCTTATTCATCTCTTGATACAGTGTTTATTTTAAAGTCTAGATTGTCTGATATAAGTATGGCTACTCCAGCTTTCTTTTGTCGACCATTAGCATGTTGGATGGTTCTCTATCCCCTTGGTTTCAATCTGAAGGTGTCTTTAGGTCTAAAGTGGGTCTCTTGTAAACAGCATGGATCTTGTTTTCTTATCCATTCTGTTACCCTATGTCTTTTGATTGGAGCATTGAGTCCATTGATGTTTAGAGTGAGTCCTGAAAGATAAGAATTTATTGCCATTATGTTGCTTGTAGAGTTGGAGTTTCTGGTGGTGTTCTCTGGTCCTTTCTAGTCTTTGTTGCTTTTGGTATTTTTTCTTCCTTTTTTTTTCTCCCCTCAGAGAGTGCCCATTAAAATTTCTTGCAGGGCTGGTTTAGTGGTCATGAACTTTATTTTTTGTTTGGGAAATTTTTTATCTCCGCTTCTATTATGAATGACAGGCTTGCTGGATAAAGGATTCTTGGTTGCATATTTTTCTCATTCAGCACATTGCATATATCCTGCCATTCCTTTCTGGCCTGTCAAGTTTCTATGGATAGGTCTACTGCAAACCTGATCTGTCTTCCCCTGTAGGTTAAGGACATTTTTTCCCTTTCTGCCTTCATGATTCTTTCCTTGCCTGAGTATTTTGTGAATTTGACTATGATATGCCTTGTTGATGGTCAGTTTTGCTGAATCTAATGGGAGTCCTCTGTGCTTCCTGAATTTTGATGTCTGTGTCTTTCCCCAGGTTAGGAAAGTTTTCCACTATGATTTGCTCACATAACCCTTCTACCCCTTTTTCTCTCTTCATCCTCTGGGACCCCTATGATTCTGATGTTCCTTTTTAATTTCCTCTATAACTTCTTGTTAGCCCATTCATTCCTTAGTAGGATGGTCTTTAGTCTCCAAGTATTTGTTACTGATTTCTCTAATTCTTAAATCAGGCTCTTTTGTCTTAGTCTCCCTCTTTTTTTCTGCTTCATTATTCTCCAGAAATTTGTCCTCCATAGGTGATTCACTGCCCTATCTCATCCATCCTTGCTGCCGTGGCATCTATCTAGAGTGAAGCTCAGTTATAACATTTTTTATTTCATCCTGAGTAGCTTTTACTTATTTCATCTCCACAGTAAGAGATTCTAATCTATTTTTGACCCCAGCTAGTATTCTTATTATTGTGATTTTAAATTCCAGTTCAGACATCTTGCTTGTATCTGTGTTGATTAAGTCCGTAGGTGTTGTTTCTTCCTGCTCTTTCTTTTGGGGTGAATTCCTTCAATTCGTCATTTTGAAGGCAGAAAAGGAATTAATAAGGTAAAAAAAAATTAAAATTAAAAAGTTAAAAACAACACACCCACAAAAAAAAAATCAAATAAATAATGCTAGGTCCTAGGTGTGTTTTGGTCTGGATGTTGAAAGGGGCTTGATAGATTAGAGGAAAAAAGGGAAAAGAAAAAAAAAAGGAAAACGTTTAAAATTTTGAAAAAAAAATTAATACAATGAAATAGAATGAAATGATGGAATTAAAATAGAATTTGAAAAGTTTACAAAAAAGTAAAAAATATAGTATAAAAAAGAAAAAAAATAGTTTTAATAAAAATTGAAATAAAAATTTTTTCTCTTTCTATATTCAAGAAAAAGAAATTAAGAAGAAAAAAAATGAATAGATGGGCTAGCGAACAGACTGAAATACGATTGAAATTACATTGTTTTCTCCTAGAAGTCAAACAATGAAACACTTGATAGTCTGCAAACTAAGCAGGGGGGGAGACCTGTGTTCTTGAAGATAGAGGTTGGCCCAGTTGGGCGGGCTTAGTGTAACAGCTCCGTTACCCACTAGATGGCGCTGCTTAGCTTACTGTGGTGGATTGTGGCGCTCGTAGGTGTGTATGCGCATGCGCCGGAGAGGTGAAAATGGCGTCAGTCTCTAGTACGGGAGCTCTGTTCTTTCCGATCAGCAATCGCCTACCCATCCTTTGTCTCCAGCTTCAGTCCACTACCTGCTTTTACACTGTTTGTGACCAAGCCATCAGATTGCCAGGCGGCACCTCCCTCCTTTTATATCAGATGCGGCTGTGTTTCCCCCCACCCGAAGTGAGGGGACTGTGATTTTGACCCTTTCTGACCCTCTGCGGGGAGGGTCCCATGGAGCAATGGCCAGGTGCCAGCCACACTCAGGAACATTTGCGAGACCATGCTGCTGCCGATGTCCAGAGACTGCGGCTAAGTGCCAGCCCGCCTCAGAAAACGTTCACGCAATTGTGTAGCAGAAGCGTTTCAGGGATTATGGAAAATCACAACACACATCGGGCACCAGGCTTCACCCTGAACAACCTTGTTCCAGCACCAGCGAATGTGGTTGTTTTATGGGGTCTGCTGGGACCCCTAGGGCTACACAGACTCTACCAGATGTCCTCCCAGCAGGGGAACCGCCTCTCCACGCGTGGCCTGAAGACCTTGCTCTCTGCTCCTGGGGATTCACCCTTCCCACCAGAGCACCGCCAGGTATTAAGCTGCGGAGTTTCAGACTCTGCACTCCCCCTGTTTATAGAGTCTTAATGGAATTTAAACTCTCTCCTTTCTCCCCTCTCCCTTTTTAGTTCAGTCCCTGTGGCTATTTCCACTTTTCTACTTTCTCTCCAGCTGCTTTTGGTGGGGGGAGAGGTGGGAGTGCTTTTCCCGTATTCTCCCCCTGTCTGTCCTCTCTCAGCATGCAAAAACGGCTCCCTGCACTCCGTGGCTTCTCTCTCCTCCAGTTCACTTCTCTGTGCCATGTACCTGCTGAGTTCTGTGATTCAGGTGGTGCAGATTGTTGTGTTAATCCTCAAATCAGTTTTCTAGGTGTGCAGGATGGTTTAGTGATGATCTGGCTGTATTTCATGGATGTGAGATGCAAAAAAAACCTTCCATGCTGTTCCGTCATCTTGGCTCCTCCCCATAAGTATTTAGAAAATATTTTTTTGGGGAAAGTTTAAGTTTAAAAAGGGAACCCCTGGAATCTAATTCTGGCAAGAACTATTGATTATATGTGAACTACTTTAAAATGAAAAGTAGCAAAAGTAGGAAAAAATCTTGATAATTTTCCTAAATTAAAGGTGAAATGTACAGATGTTCAGATGAGGGTAAAGTCTAAAATGGACTTTGCATCTTTATGTAATTCATCACTGTAGATAGCTTAACACCTAGGTTGGGGAACCCAATGCTTCTCATCAGCAATATAGTAAATTCTTAAACTGTGCCATCTCAGGAGAAATTGAAATCCTCATTCTGCATCTTCCCAGTGTCCCAGCCTTGGCGCCATTGTTTCCAGTAGCAATTCAGAATATGACTGTTTAAAAGTACACAGGTACTTGGTTCTTCCAATTCTTGAAGGTATTTGGAGTACAGCTTAGTTTTCAAGTGGGAGCCAGGCCTATAGTCTGAATGCACTGATTGGTGATCAGCAATAGGTCTTCCCTCTGTGCTGTCCTCTCTCTTCCCCTGGTTTCCAGGGTAACTGGGGAGTCTCTGCTTGGGGGAGTCTCGGCCTAAGACAAAGAGTGGGGAGAGGGAAGCAAGTATCAGCATCTGGGTCGTGGGGGCTACTGCTTGGCCTCCAGAGAATCCACTGTCCCATGGCAGTAGGGCTCAGAAAACCACATTTCATGGACTATCTTATTTGTGTCACTGTGATCGAGGCTTCGTTACATGTATCCATCCCCACTGAGAGGAGGTTGTTATTATCCACATTTATTTATGAAAATACAAACCAACATGTTAATGCCGTGTTAGAAGGATTATGAGACAAAACAAATGATCATTGGAGAGAAAAAAAGGAGAGAGAAACCAAGAAACAGACTCTTAACTATAGAGAACAAATTGATGGTTACAGAGGGGACGTGGGTGGGGGGAGGGATTAAAAAGGTAATGGGGGTTAAGGCATGCACTTGTGGTGATCACCCGGTGTTAAGTGTTGAATCACTAAATTCCACTCCTGAAACTAATATTAGTTTCTTTACATTTGCTAACTGGAATTTAAATAAAAACTAAAACAAACAAACAAAAGGAAGTATTATGGGAAAATAGAGAATGTGTCTACCCAGCCAGAGTGGAGGATCTGGGAGGATCACACACACAGAAAAGCTAATTTTGAAGCAGACCCATTGAAGAGTTTTCTGTTAGCTGTTCTGAGTTACATGTTAGCTTGTAACAGCAAGGAGATTTCCTCTTATCAAAACAAAAGTAGAGTTGCAAAGGGCTGTATGAGGGTTTTTATTCTTTGTCTGCAATCAACACAATAAGTGCAACACTATCCATGATTTTAACTGCAAACATACTTAATTTGCTACTGTGTTGATCAGTGCAATTGATAAGATTTGTGATGTTCTCTCCTCCCATGAATTGCCTGTAGCTGCTTGGATAATGTTTTGTGCATCCGAAGAGAGTAAGATTGATCCTGTTGTTGTTTTGAGGGGTGTAGGGTTGGGAGAAGAGAACATTGAGGTTGAGGTTCATCTGATAAAAATTCTGCCTTAGCACAGAATTGCTTTTTCCGTGTAACTTTTATGCATTACAATAACCTCTCTCTGATTTCTCATACAATATGGGGTTTTGCTATTCATCTGTTTCGTATCTACTACGTCTGAGCTACATGACTGACTGGCACAATGTCTGTGGCACATAATTACATACAGGAAATTAAATTGGCATTCAAAACCTTCTAAGGATTGCTGATAATTTCTAGACAGTTCTTTCTTCTTGCAGTAGGGAATTATAAAATAAATGAGATCATTTCAGTTTTATGTCAAGCATGCTTGAATAAGGCTGGGAGTATCTTCATTTAGCAAGAGGAATTTTATTTCAAAGATAAATACAAGTTTTAGCTACATAAAATAGAATGTCTTCATTGACACATATTTATTTCAAAAGTAAACATAAGTGGTAGCAATATGTAGTAATATCCTAAGTGAACTATTATGTTAAGCTTTTAAGTCAACTCAGTCACATTTTCATTAAATGCTCTCAATTATTTTATACAGTTTGGTGTTTCCATGAAGATGTTTAGTATGTGTCAGTTACCGTGAAATAAGTAGTCCTTCATCCACTGAATAATGACATTTTACTTTTTACAACCTCCTTTTGGGTTATTCACTGTATATTAAAGTGGTTTTCCAGGTATTGACTTATTTTTTAAATATCAAAATATAAATTATTCAATTGTTTCTTCAAATAATTTTTACACTTTCAAGGTAATGTGAATAGGAGGAAAGAAAATTGACAATTTGAAATACTGACAAGATTTTTATAACGTGATTGCACATTATGGAAAAAGTGAAGAAATATTCAACTTAAATCTTTAATCATTGGTTGAAGGCCTGTGTGTCAAAAACTTATGGGAAAATCTCCCTTATAAGTCTATATAGAGAGAAGAATTAATTTTTTTTCCTTTTGTGCATCAGAATTAATGAAACTGGGGAAGTGAGGAGCATGGGCTCTGGGGCTCATTGTTATCCTGGCTGTCCTGTTCAATCTCTTTTGTGTCAATGTCCTCATTGTAAAAGAGTAAAAAATACTATCACATATAGCTGTGAAAAACGTATTCTCGGATCCTCCTTATCCTCAAACCTAAAATAACTTTTAGCTGCTTTATATTTGTTGATGGAAAGAAGGTGAGTTTTGAAGTTTGCAGCTGGTATATGGAGACAATATTCTGATTATTCATTCTGTTCAGTTGCTTATGTGACAGACTGTGGCCTGTGGATCATGTATCGCAGGTATCAGCAGCTGAGAAAGTAGAAACTTGTTATCCCATCCAACTAACACACTGAGTATTTGTTCTGCCTTTATTCAATGACAGCTAGGAGAAACTGATTTTGTGTGAATCAAAACTATATGAAAACAAATTGACCTTGGCTTCATTTCCAGTAATATGGCAATGATTTGGAGAAGTCCACCTGTTGAAAACTAAAAAGTTTAGATGAAAAGGAAGATCTGACAAGATGGTATGGAATTATTAGTGAGGGTAGGAACACAGCAATGTAAGCAGAGCACCAAAGCTGTCCCCCTCCCTGGGGGGAGCATTTGATGGTCCTAGGGAACTTGAGCTTCAGATGCCTCAGCTTTGAGTGGATTGGAGGGCAGAGACTATATCCCAACACACCCACACTTAGGACTCAAACAGACGGCTGTTTCCATTAGGCAGGGACGCTGAAGGGCTACATCTCCTTGTAAGTGGGAAGCAGGCATAGAACCGCCCCATCATCTCCCACTGTGGGGGACAGCCCAAGAGTTCTCCTTCCTGGGGCTGCAATCCAAATTCTCATCATCCATAGTTTAAGAACAAAATCACTCGAACTATTGATTAAATTAAAATGTCTTAAAGTCCTTGAACTGACAAGGAAGATGGCAAAGGCATTTCGATTTATATTTTGATAAATAGATATGTGTTGTCCTTTCTAGAGTAACCACTAAAAGAATAAGGACAGAATGTGTAATTTACAAATTAGTTGAGGAGAAAAAAAGAAATTATAAAATATTTTTCAATCCAAATGAAGGCAAGAAATGAGTGAACTAGAATCTTAAAAAAAAATCAGACAAAAAAAATATAACCTAGGTGTACAATCCAATATATCAGTTTTTACATTAAATGTAAATATACTTGGTGATCCAATTAAGAAAAGATTTTTCAGACTTGATAAGAAATAAAAATCCATCTGTTCACTATGAGATACAACTAAATTTTAAAAATACATAAATGTTGGGCACCTGGATGGCTCATTCCGTTAAACGTCTGACTTTGGCTCAGGTCATGACCTCCCGGCTCATGAGTTTAAACCCGGGTCGGGCTCTGTGCTGACAGCTTGGAGCCTGGAGCCTGCTTCAGATTCTGTGTCTCCCTCTCTCTCTGCCCCTCCCTCACTCATTTTCTCTCTCTCTCTCTCACTCTCTCCCACTCTCAAAATAAATAAACATTAAAAATAAAAAAATACATAAATGTTGAAAATAAAATAATAGAAATACACACAGACACACAAATGGTAACCAAAATGAAACCAATGAAGCTATATTAATAGACAAACTAAACACTAAGGCAAATATCATTACTAGAAGTAGAGAGGATCACTTCATGATACAAAGTGTTTAATTCATTTTGAAGATGTAACTTTTAAATATATATGCAAAATATGCATTTGAATTTATATAATCACACATTTTCAAATACATAAAGTAAAATTAGCAAAACTGCACAAAATAACTAGACACATAAGAGTGAGAAATTTTAACAAACTTCTCTCAGTAATTGATAGAGCAACTTAGAAGAAAAAATCAGGACAGAGGTTTGAATAGCACGATGAGCGATTTTGACATGATGGAAATAAAAAGAATATTGCAAACTATATCTTTACCATATGTGTTTTTTTTCAACCACACAAAGAACATTTATAAAAACTTACCATAAACTGGCTCACAAGCCATTAATTTAATCATTTAATTTTAAAGGGCTGAGATCATACAAGTTTATTCTCTCACCAGAACGTAATTAAGATAAAAGTCAATTGCGAAAATGTGTCACAGGTTGGCAAGCCAACTCTGATATAGGAATTTGTGCAGGAGGTTTTTCAGGGTGTACTTTACGGGTCCACATATGGATGGGGAGTGGGTAGAAAGGAAGCAGGATGGGGCAGAGGAAGAAGTTGGGTGTGCCACACACATGACAGGACCTCCGTTAACTTCATGAAGAAATTTGTACCCACGTAGACCAGGCATTATGTGGGATGCCTGGAGAGGGCAGAATGAACTTGAGCATGACAACACTCTGAGCAGAGACATCTGTAGGAAAGGGATTAAGACAAGTTGACCAGCTCCCAGCCAACGAGGAAAGGTGTCTTTCAGTTCTGGGTGGCATTGAGCAACATCTATGGGAGATAACCAAAGTCACTATACATCTCTAAAGTAATAAAACACATATATCCATCACCAATTGCTTTGAATGCATTTGTTCATTCCAGTATGATTGGGATGAGGTTTTGTAGGACTTATGGAGCATATGGGACAGAAGACATAAATGAGGACCTACCAAACGTGGGAGTCGAATTAAAGATTCATTCCTCAAAGCTGCAACCCCAAAGAAGTAAACTCTCAGGTAAACCAGATCCTACTCACCCCACACGTTTACAGCCCTTCCCTCCAAGTAAAATTGTGTTGATGTTGAGCATAGCAAGGTGGTGATAAAAGAATCAGAGCCATTGTAACTCTGAAGTCATAATAGATTTATAGACCAGATTTACATCACATGTGTTTCCAAAAAACATCAGAAGATTTGCTGCCGAAAGTAGTTCCACCAGTGGTGTTAGGCACCTGGAAGAGGAAAACTGGCATTTTCTCTGAAGGAATATATACTTATTCTATCAGCCAATTAATATAATTAAGTTTTTAAAGACAATAAGCAGTATTATACAGTCCAAATAAACAAAGGCTACAAGAAATAAGACATGAGAGAGAAGATTCAGGATCATCTCAGAGCAGGAGACCAGCTAAAAGTTTAAATATGTGAATAGTGAAACATAAAATCTGAGATAATAACAAATGTGAAGATACATATAGGGTGCAGGAAACTATAAGTATGACAGGAGATTTGGCTTGCATTTTGTCATCTTCTCCTTGTATCTCTGACCATCTTTCCTGTGTATGTGTCTGTGTTCAAATTTCCTCTTCTTTTTTTTTCTTATTTTTTTTTAAGTGTTTATTTTTTTTTTGAGAGAAAGAGAGAGATACAGACAGGGGTGAGTGGGGGAGGGACTGAGAGAGATGGAGACACAGAATCTGAATCAGGTTCCAGGCTCTGAGCTGTCAGCACAGAGCCTGACATAGGGCTCGAACTCATGAACCATGAGATCTTGACCTGAGAAGTCGGACGCTTAACCGAATGAACCATGCAGGAGCGCCTCAAATTTCCTCTTCTTATAAGAACACAAGTGATAGTGGGTTAGTCTACTTCAATGACCTCATTTTATTTTAATTGCCTCTTTAAAGACCCTATCTCCAACTATAGCTACATTTTGAGGTGCTATAGAATTGAACTTCAACATCTGAATTTTTGAGGGGACACAATTCAGCTCATAACACCATCATTTCAAAATGGGGGAGAGGATGAGATGGCAGAGAACATATTGGGGAAAAAAGACTCTGGAAAACATCCATATTCAGAAACAACAGAAAGAGACAGAGACATAGATAGTTTAAAGAAGGAGATGATCAGTGGAATCGAAAGTGGGGGGATAGTCCCTGAGGATCCATCTGGGCTGAATAAAGCAAATGAGCGTGGTGATGAAGCCATTATGTGATGATCATTTAGAGACAGTTTATAGAATGAAAAGCTAACTGAAGTGGGTAGAGAAGAATGTGTAACTATGAAGGCACAATGAGGATGAAAATACAGCCATGAATGTTAAGAAGTAGAAGAAAGCTGGAAAGAAGGAATTGATATAATAACCATGGGGGTAATTGTGCAGGACAAATGATAGGGTGATGTTTAAAAATAGGGCTTTAGGTTGAGCACAGGAAGGCGTTTCAGTGATACTAATGCAGATGGAAAACACAGATAATAAAACTTTGTCTGGAATATGACTTACTATGGACCACCTTATCAAGAGAAGGCCAGTGTCCAAATTCTTCTTAAAATTTTACTCAGGAAAGCGGATGCTATAGCTGTATCAATGCCAATATCATATCCTACTGAGAACCCTGATAGAATTTTTTACTCTCTTATAAAATCAATATTTGAACATTTGTTCTGGGGCACCTGGGTGGCTCAGTTAAGCATCCAACTCTTTTTTTCAGCTCAGGTCATAATCTCAACAGTTGATGAGTTCAAGACCCATACTGGAAACCTCCAGTGCAGAGCCTGCTTAGGACTCTCTCTCTCCCTTTCCCTCTCTGCCCCTCTCCCACTCGTATGCGCTCTCTCTGTCCCTCCCTCAAAATAAAGAAATAAACATTAAAAATAAAAAGGAAAATCTGTTCTGATATTACCAGTTTCGTCTGCCTGCTAACTATTACTATACACAATTTTGAGGTGTTAAATTGAAGGCGGTAATTTACTATGAAAAATCGTTTATTATCAATACCTGATGATAAGCACAATGTACGTTAAATAATTATATTAATTTAAATAATATTTATTCAAGAATTTAATTGTATTTTTATTTTTCTTGCTGTGAAACTTCCCTTATAACAACAATTTTCAAATTTCCAGACACTCAACTTTCCAATATAATATCAGACCATAATATATATGAAAGTAAGGAACTTCTTGTCCCATAATCCAAATAAGTGCTGTTTAACATTTTCTGTATTTGCTTCTGGTACAACTGTTAGTTAAAAAAAATAAGCTGTCTTGCCCATACTGATGCTATTGTTCTTTCAACTGTTGACTTTTCCTTTGACAGCATATCATTAAGTGTACGGACACTTAAGCCACATCCTTTTAAATCAAGAAGGAAACATTTGACTATTGTTCTTTTTGGTGGATATGCTTTTACACTATGTACAGTTGTTATGCAATACATGTTTTAATATTATTAGATGGTTTTATCGGATGGGTATGTTGTTACAAAAGAGTTAAAGTGTTTAATTTCCTTATAAAATACAAGCTAATGAAAAATTCCAGAACTAAAATGAGTCAGCCTCCCAGAAAACTTAATTTCTTTTTAAGAACCCTCTTCAACATTTGCCAAGTTGGTAGTTCTAATTCATTTTAAAACTGTTCTCTTATAGTAATATCAATCACGGATACTTTAAAATTTTAGAAGGCAAAAAAGAAAACCTGCAGTGTAGTCTTGAAAGGAGTGGCTTGGGGAGGACAGAAGCACTAGAATCCAGAAAATGTCGTCTGTAGCTGTCACCGCAGAGCCTGAAGGATCCTCTGTCCCCCTCTCTCTGCCCCACCCCAGCTTGCGCTCTCCCAAAAATAAATAAAACTGGGGCGCCTGTGTGGTTCTGTCGGTTAAGCATTCGACCTTGGCTCAGGTCATGATCTCTTGGTCTGTGGGTTCAAGCCCCATGATGGGCTCTGTGCTGACAGCTCAGAGGCTGGAGCCTCTTTCGGATTCTGTCTCTCTCTCTCTCTCTCTCTCTCTCTCTCTCTCTGTCTGTCTTCCCCTACCCAGCTCATGCTCTGTCTCTCTCTCAAAAATCAATAAATATTAAAAAACGTTAAAAAAAAAACTCATGGAGAGGCAATCAATATGAATCTAGTATATTGGCATTTTATTGTCTTCTTGACTTTCAGGGACATGGTTTTGGGAGTGCAGACAACACTGACTCCATCTTGTTCACGCCCTCACAATGATCTCCCTGGGGCTACGTGTTCCAGGCCCCTTGGAGATTAACGTGTGCCCTGACCTGAGTGAAGGAAGGCTTGTTCTGATCTTCCCTAAAGTGGCGCACAGAAAACACCACTTTAGATAACTAACAGAGATGACCTGTGCACAGGAGTTCCCATTTTAGATAACTACCCGTTGGCTTCATCCCAATGCCCCTTGCTTTACAAAAACTGTGGATTACGGTCCAAACTGGGCTGAGAATAGCTGCACAACGCTGGGGTTGCCTGCTTCCACTTCAGTAAGTCACCCTGACTGACCCTGTCAATGTATCGAAGTGGCTTGCTTCACTTCTCGGTCTTAAAGTAGTTTCTTAGGGTGGAGGATACTTTACTGTCCTGCCTCCACCTTCTCACAACTATAAACCCAATTTCTTCGGTAGTTATTACCATGATAGTGAAAAATATCTAGAACTTTGGACTATTTATTTTACTACAGGCAACTGAGCTGGTGAAATGAAACAAAGCACTGCTGTTAGGGCATTTTCCCCTTATAATAATTGAGGGTGAATCTGGACTAGAAGTTTCAAATGGCGGTAGCTTTTTCCTAACCGTCAGTATTTCCCCAGTTTTACTATAGTGTGTCTAACTCAATATATTATATTGAATTAAATCTCTTTATAAAGGGCTTCAATACTAAAATGTGTTTATCATTATTATTGCCATTATTATTTAATGTAATCTTTATTTTTGACCACAATAAGTTATTCCTTAAATTACTTATTCAATATTTAGTGAGTACCTAGCATGTTCCAAGCTCTGTTCTAGGCACTGGGACTCTGCAGCGAACAAAACACATAAAAATCCCTGCCCTAATTGAATTTAAATTCTAGATCAAGCTGGGGTGGCTCAGTCAGTTAAGCATCTGACTTTAGCTCAGGTCATGATCTCGTGGTCCGTGTATTCAAGCCCCACATCGAACTCTGTGCCAACAGCTCAGAGTCTGGTTTCTGTCTCTCTCTCTCTCTCTCTCTCTCTCTGCCCTCCCCGCCCCCTCTCAAAAATAAATAAATAAACATTAAAAAATTCTAGTTCTAAAGACAGACAATAATTAAATGTATTAAACAGATTAATTAAAAATATACATTAGATGGTGGTAAAAGCTATGGAGAAAAATAGAACAGAGAGTAGAGGACAGGTCATGATCTCATGGTGGGGAGATTGAGCCCCTCATGGGGCTCCTTGCTGGGTGTGGAAGCTGCTTAAGATTCTCTCCCCCTCTTCCTCTGCTTCTCCCTTATGCTCTCTCCCCCTCTCTCTCAGAGAAAGAAAGAAAAGAAAGAAAGAAACAGAAAAAAGAAAGGAAAAGAAGGAAAGAAAGAGAAGGAAAAAAGGCAGGAAAGAAAGAAAACAAGAAAGAAAAGAGATTAGAGGGAAGAATTGCTGTTCGGTGAGGTTTGTAAAGTATTCAGAGAAGGTGTCCGTGTGAAGCTGGTTTTTAAGGACTTAGATGAGGAAGTGATATCTATGGGAAGAATTAGCAATTATATAGGCATATAAATGACTTAGAAGACATTTAAAAGAGCATTAACTTGTTTTGAAATTAAAATATTTAGTTTTAATAGTATAAAACATTGATGGTGCCAAAGAATTATGTTATGTAACTATCTTTTTGGACATCTGTTTAAAACATATGCAAACTATCCGTATTTAAGAACTTTTATATATAGATAGGCTTTAACTCACTAAGGCTAAAGTTTAATCATAACCCTAAAAAAGGTTATTTTGGTGGAAAAATAATTACAGCATGTAGAAGTGGATACTAGCTATTTGCAAAGTATGTCATTAAAGTGCAAGTTTTAATGAGGTGAAAGAGCACATTCTGTGGATACCTGAGGGGACGTATTCCAGGGAGCAGAGACAGCAAATGCAGACACTCTGAGGTAGGACTGCCTAGTGAGCAACAGTGACAGCACAGAGGCCTCTGAGCAAAGTGTGGCAGCACAGTTTGGAACAGAGAGAGTGAGAGCAAGCAGGCAGGAGGTGAGATCGGCATTGGGGCTGATGGAGTAGGGTCGTGGAGACCATAGTGCTGGTTTTATTTGGTGAGGGGGGGGGTGGTCCCTGCAGGGTTGTGAGTAGAAGAATACATAGTATGAGTCAGTTTGCACAGGACCATGCTGGCTGATGTTCTGAGATTATAAAATGGAAACTAGCTGGAAGTCCACGGTAGTAATCTAGGTCAGAGGTGCTGGTGGCCTGAATGAGGGGAAGCAGAGGAGGTGGGTGAGATTTTAGTCTGGATGTATTTTAAAGTGAGAATCAACAGGATTTTCTGATGTAATAGGTGTGCGTGGGAGGGATGGTGAAAGAAAATGAAAATTCAAGAATGGCTATACATTTTGGGGGAGGTAACCCAATTAACTGAGATAAAGAGGACACTGGGAGAAGCGCATTTGTGGAAGGAGAGAGTTTGGAGTTTCATTCTGGGCACATTAAGTGTAGTTGCCTATTAGACACACAGGTGAAGATGTGGAAAATAAGCCTGCAGGCAGGGGAATAGTCCAGGGCTGGATTTATAAACTCGGAGGTCATGACTCTCTGAGTGGTATGTAAATCCATAGAACTTGGGTACAATCACCAAGAGAGTGAAGTGTCTAGAGAAAAAGAAGAGCTCCAAAATTGAGTCTCAAGCCTTCATGTTCAGAAGTGCTGGAAATGAGGAGGATTCAGCAGAGGAGAATGAGAGGGAGCAGCAAAGGAAGAAGGAAAACCATGGAAACTGCAGAAATCAAAGTGTTCTAAGAAGGAAGAATTGATCAACCATGCATCAAATGTTGAGAGGTCAATAAAATGAAGACTGACTACTCCCCACTGGATTCACAAAAGATCACCTGTGCTCTTTATTTTTGTGCCATAATGGAGTGAGAGCTTAATGGGTCATGGGAGAATGAGAAATCAGGAACTGGGGTCAGTGAACACCAGTAACTCTTGTGAAGTCAAACGATTAAGGGGAGAAGAGAAATGGGAAAAGAGCAGGGAGGGAAGTAAATTCAACAACTTTTTTTTTAAAAAATAGCTTCATCGAGATATAACTCAGATACCATAAAGTTAATTTTTTCTTAGTAAGAACAAATAACAGCAAGTATTTATACTGTTGGAATTAATCCAAAAGAGAAAAGAAGCCTTCGTGATGTGGACAGAGGTGAACAAATTACTGGCATTAATGTTCTTGGAGGGAATCCAGTGTGCAGTTGGGAGCATTGACCTTCCATGCTGGCACAGAGACTTCTTGTGTATTAACGAGAAGGCAGGCAGAACAGGGTCCAGACACCAGTAGATGGATATACTTGGGGATGGGAGTTTATAGAGTTTCTCCTTTGATGACTTATGTTTGCTCAGTAAAATTGGAAGTAGGGTCATTAACTGAGAGGGAGGATGGAAAGGAGGCATTGGATATTAGAGAAGAGAAGAGAAAATATGAAGAGTGTGAAAGCAAATAGACTAGAAAATATAAGTGCCTGACTATCTTAAGGGCCCATTTGGGGTAATAGATTTGAGAGAGACAATTAGCATGACTATATTTTTGTACTGTCATGTTCATCTGCATGGTTTAGGTAGGGAAAGGAAATGAGTTTAATTTAAACCATGGTTGGGGTTTTGCCAAGAAAGCAAGCACAGGGTGGGGTGGGGTGGGGGGACTCAACGGAATTAAGAGCACAGGCAAGGGAATGATGATAATAACTCCCTGTAGAATGTAAGCCAAGTATGAGGGTACTTGAACTGTTGAGAGGAGTGAGGATAAATGCAATGAAACGGGATCAATGGATTGTAGGCCCCAGGAGAACCAGCAGATTCTTGGAATCGCACTACTAGAATGAGTGACCTAGAAAGAGAAGTGGGTGACAAGACATTAGAATGCTTGAAATTGCATTTGACTTTTTCATAATGCCTGTTCCACTTGGAATCCTCCGTGATTCTGCATGTCCAGGTTTTATCTACTTTTCTCAGGTTCAGTCCTTAGACTACCCTCTCCATGGAATTTTCCCTGATTCTCACAAGCTAAAAGAATGCCACCTTCCTTCAAGCTTCCATAGCATTTCAGCTGAACTCTGTTTATGGAAAAGTTCCCATCTTGCATGTATTCTTAGTTACCCCAAAGTCTCAAAGTAAGTTTATTCCCTTCTGGTCTATGTAGGCCACTGTTGACACATAGCAGAATAATAATGTTATAATGATAATCTGAGAAATGGGCTCTCTAAGACCAAATCTCCTTCACAATGCAGTCATGTATGATTAAACAACAAATACATAAATGTCAAAAGGGAAACGTTGCCCCTTAACTATACCTTTTTTTTTCTGTGTTGGAGAAAAGTCTTCAATACACAGTCTTTATCTGCAAAGTATTTAAACAGTCAGAGCTGGGGTTTGGACAAAGTCAGCGAAGTCGGTCTTTAGCCCCTCCAACCTGTTACCTCCTCTTCTGTTCTTGGAGTGCGTCCTCTCCACAGCACTCCTATGTCTATTGTTTGCCCACCCTCAAATCCCTGCCCCATGAAGAAAACTCTGATACTGCACTGATGTCAGATTAAAAAATTAATGGCCTTCAGTAAATGCATTACCTTAAACAGGAGAACGCATTTAAAATATTTAAACCTGTTGAATTCTGTCCTGTTTCAAAATGACTTAAGGACTCACTTAGTAGACTAAGATTTGATGAGGACAGGAAACACATGAATAAAAGCATTCACTCTATATTGGTAAAGCCCCCTGATAATGCAGGGCTCATTTGTTTCCTTCAGGTTAGTTGAGAATGAGTGGATAAAGGGGAAGGAAAGGGATGCTTATCCATAGTTTTCCCCTTTTCCTGGGATTTTTGTGCTTTTCTGGAGAGATTAACTGAGAATTGTTTTCCCTTTGGCTACTGAAATCCTTTTCTTTTTTTATTTTATTTGAGGATAGTGGACACACAATGTTACATTAGTTTCATGTTTACAACCTAGTAATTTGACAAGTTTATACATTATGCTATGTTCCCCACAAATGTACTGAAACCGTTCCTTGACGGTGATTGGGAGCAGATGAGAAACAGAGACATCATCAAAGCTATGGAGTTGGCCCTTCTATGTTTCAGGTCCACCTTTGATGGTCAGTCATCTCTACCCTGCTCAGCATGGACTAGACCTCAAGACCATGACTTGAACTTCCTCCTCCTACCCTAGAATATCTACATGTATAATTCATGGGTGGTATTTTCTATTTAATTTTATTTTTGTTCTATAACATTCTTTTTCTTTCGTTCTCATTTTCATGTCTTCTAGTTATTTATATACTTTATGATAAAGGTCATGGTAAACATGTAGATCATTGGAATATCATGTGTCCTTGTGAGTAATAAAGCATTACAGTAATAGTAGTGCATTGTATGTCTTAGTATATCTACTTCTATACTTATACCTATGTGATAATTATCTATTTCTGCAAGGAAATACCTAATAATATATTGGTAGGCAAAGAGTTCTTTGTTTCAAGGTAGGTTAATGTTTAAAATACATTTTGTTGTTAAGGGAGAGATAATATTACAATATTGAATCACACTATTTGAGTTTCTTGAGGTATTAAGACTTTTACAATTATTAATAGGGTACAGACAAACGTATACCATTGGCATATTTGGTTTTTAATCCTAGAGCTTTTTGTTCCTGCCTTTGCTGTTTGCACAAGGGTTGCAAGAAGGCATGGTCTGGGTTTGTCATGAGCTGGACCTGATCCAATATAGAAGATGTCACAGAAATAAGACACTAAACTGACTTGAAACGGATTTCATCTTTGGCATGCTATTATATTTATCTTTGCTCTATCATCACTAACTTTACCACACCTAGCCCATGACGAGAGACAGAGGTAATAGTGGGTATAAAACCTACGGTTACAGGGTCCCTCACAGATTTGGTTCTTCACGATGACTGGTCCCCATTTCTAGGTCCCAAATCACCACCATGAAGTTGATTTTTTTGTATTTGGTTGTGGCCCTTTGCGTCTTCTGCAAAGGTAAGGGACTAATTTAAATAATCATTTCAAATTTGATAGACCCATTTATACATTTGCTTAAATGTTTAGTGTCAAACTTTTTCTCTATCATAAAATTTTCCATTACCTCAGTAGGATAATGGTAAGGATAGTAGGATAATAAGAAAACTAGATTTTCATTCTACTCAGGCTTAATGAGTTTATTTTAAGGAAATATTAATTAATAGGTTACTCTAGATGCACATGGTATTACTTTTGTTATTTATCTTATCACAGTTTATCTTTTGATGACTCTATCTTGAACTTAAAATCCGCATTTAGACTAAAGACCCACACAGGTAATTGCAATTTTTACAAATCACCAATTAAAAGGCTGGTTTGTCACAAATTTTTTTTTTTGTAGGGAAAATATTTCTTTTTTTTTTTTTTTTTTAATTTTTTTTTTCAACGTTTATTTATTTTTGGGACAGAGAGAGACAGAGCATGAACGGGGGAGGGGCAGAGAGAGAGGGAGACACAGAATCGGAAACAGGCTCCAGGCTCTGAGCCATCAGCCCAGAGCCCGACGCGGGGCTCGAACTCAGGGACCGCGAGATCGTGACCTGGCTGAAGTCGGATGCCTAACCGACTGCGCCACCCAGGCGCCGCAAAATATTTCTTAAACTAACAACTTTTCTGGATATTTCACAAAGTCAGTTAATTAATTTCTAAAATTAATTGAAAAGTAAGACATCATTAATTTTGTTAATTAAAAATTGAGCAAAATGGAAAAAAATCTTTAGAAACAAATGTATTTCTTGCTCTTTAGTTCTATTTATAAACAGAGAAGAAAAGCAACAACATCTGAACATAAGGAAAAAGTTCGGTAAAAGGGAGAAAATTAATTCTGTATCTAAATTTAAAATCTATTTTTTAAATTTGCGAGTAGAGTACTGTTTACTTTTCTATGAGAAGCTAGAATGTGGAGGACTATGATTATTTGTTGTGATTAAGAGAAAATATTTTTATCCTTAATCCAACTACCTGGGAAATCATCTGATGGACCATTAGAAAATGACTATTCAAGTAATGGTGACTTTCATAATCTTATATAGCAGTTTGTTATATTCTTTGCTTCTACTTTGCATAAATGTGTTTATTTCTTAAATAACAATGCACAAAACACATCATTTTCAAAGCATTTATTAAATGATATTGTATCACAAAAAAGTGTTTTAAAAGTATTTAGTGAAGTATATTAAGTTCACTGGAGAATTGGAAAGAATTTCTAAAGTAAATTCTTAAATATCTATGGTGGCTTTAAGAATGATTACGAATATTTAAATAGGATTTCCATAGATTGGTGATTTTTTTTAATGTTTATTTATTTATTTTGAAAGAGAGAGCGAGCATGTGCCTGAGTGGGGAAGGTTGTAGAAAGGAAGGGAAAGAGAATCCCAAGCAGGCTCTGCACTGTCACTGCAAAGCCTGTCCTGGGGCTCAATCTCATGAACCGTGAGATCATGACCTGAGCCGAAATCAAGAGTTGGACATCTGAGCCACCCAGGCACTCTGGTTGTTGTTGTTGTTGTTGTTGTTGTTGTTGTTGTTTTTTGACAAAAACAAGAGATTATATGTATTAATAAAGCCATGTTGAGATATAAGAAATATACCTGGAAAACGTTCTGCAGAAATTCCAGGTGCCTTAGTTGAAATGAATTTTTGTTCCTTAGTCAATCAGCTCCATAGTCCAAACAGACTCCCTTTATTTTCTTTACATTATAGAATGGTAAAGACTTCAGGAGTGGAAGTTGGTAAAGGCAGATATTTGGGAGGCATTATGTGTTCAATCAAAAGAAAAAATTATATTGTTTAACCATAACTGTACTAAGAAAAGGAAAAAACAAAACAAAACAAAACAGTACCCTGGCTAAGTGGAAAAAAACTTTAGTGATATGAAATATAGAACTGACATGAAATAGATATGTATAATCAAGTATTATTTTTTAATGTTTATTTGTTTTTATATTTTTTAAACTTACTTATTTTGAGAGAGAGCAAGAGACAGTGAGAGTGTGGGGAGGAGCAGAAGGAGACGGACAGAGAGATTGAGAGAGAGAGAGAGAGAGAGAGAGAGAGAGAATCCCAAGCAGTCTCCCATTGCCAGCACAGAGCCCAATGCAGGACTCGACATGGGGCTTGAACTCAGGAACCATGAGATCATGACCTGAATGGAAATCAAAAGTCGGAGACTCAACCAACTGAACCACCCAGGAGCCCCTATTTATTTATTTTTGAGAAAGAGAGTGAGAGAGTGCAAGCAGGGGAGAGGCAGAGAAAGACGGAAACAGAGAACCCCAAGCAGGCTCTGTGCTGTCAGTACAGAGCCAAATGTTGGGCTTGAACCCATGAACTGTGAGATCATGACCAAAGCTGAAATCAAGGGTTGGATGTTTAACCCACTGAGCCACACAGGCGCCCTGACCAAGTATTATTTTTCCTGCATTATCCTGTTTTCTCAGTAGAGTAAAATCTATATAATTACTTTTTCTTTCTTGTTCTTTTCTCCTTTACTTTCTTTTTTTTTTTGTCTTTTGTCTAATTTACTGCTTGTGAAGACACTAACCAGAAATATTTATGGCAAAATCAAATCAGGTGAAATTTCAATCAGAAAATATACTTCAGATTAACAGCAGTAAAAGGCTTTGATAATGTGAAAAAGATATAAAATACTGACTAATATAAATTTGTGGTTTTAATTTATTTGGCCATATGTTTTTCCAGTGAGTTGACATTGAAAATTTAGATTTTTAAATATGTTGATAGGTAAATAAATTACCTACACTTACATAAGAAAGCTCCAAAATAATAAATTAATGCTGAAAAATAATAATTTTCAGATATAAAAAGTAGATTGCTTGGATTGAACTTAAAAGAATGAAAACAAGAAGAATATTATTTTCTTATAAAAAATATGGTATGGAGAAGTATAAAATGACCTAATTGTTAATACTTTTTCTTCTTTTTTTAATAGATGGAGAAGCCCTATTTTACAGACAAAAATCAGGTCTGTATCTTCCAGAAATTTATCTTTACTTTGAGACATCAAGGTGTATTCTGAGCCTGCTCCTTTTGGAACATAGGGATTTTTTTTTTACAGGTTTATTGAGATACAATTGACATATAACACTTCATAAGTTTAAGATATACAACATGATTTGATACATGTGTATGTTGTAAAATGATTACCACAATACGGTTATTCAACACCCTTACCATCTCACATAATCACCTTTTTGTGTGTATGTGTGGTGAGAATTTTTAAGATCTATTCTCTTAGCAACTTTCAAGTATACAATACAGTATTACTAACTACAGTTAAAGAGCTATTAACTAGATCCCCAGAACCTATTCATCTTAGAACTAGAAGTTTGCACCCTTTGATAAACATCACCCCATTTGTCCCAACCCCCAATCCCTGGAAGACACCATTTTACTTTGTTTCTGTGAGTTCAATGTTTTTAGATTCCACATACAAATGAGATTATACAGTATTTGTCTTTCTTTGTCTGACTTTTTCCCTTAGCATAATGTCTTAAGGTCCATCCATGTTGTCCCAAATGGCAGAATTTTCTTTTATTATGGTTGAATAGTATTCCATGTGTATATATGCGACACTTTCTTTAGCCATTTGTCTGTCGATGGACACTTAGGTTGTCGGCTATTATCAATGATGTTGGAATGAACATGGCAGTGTCGATACTTCCTTGAGATAGTGATTTCATTTCCTTTTGGATATTTACCCAGAAGTGGAATTTCTGGGTCGTATGGTCATTCTATTTTTATTTTTTGAAAACCTCCATACCATTTACTCTAATAGATGAACCAGTTTACATTCTTGCCATCATAGAAATCAGAAATCAATGTGTTTTGTATAAACTTGATTTGGGAATGAAATACTATGACTCCTTACTCATTTATCTCACATGATTGTAAACTCCTCACGGATAGGATTTTGGTCTATGATTTTTGTTGGGTATTCACAATACTGAGAACAGTAGCTGTAATGAAACAGGTAATTAGATCATACTTGTTTTGAATTAGAAATATAATTTGGGATTGTTTATAGTGTTCGTTCTGCATACAAGAATTTTCCATATGAAAATAACCAACTTTTTGCAAAGTAAAATTTCTGAAATGAACTGCAGATACTCTATCTTTTTACCCAAGAATACAAGGAACTTCTGAACACAGCCTAATCTTTTTGGGGAGACATAAAAGTGAATGCCAATTATCACATTATATATCATGCAATGATACCCTTGGGATCTAATGCTGTGTGGAAGATAGTTGGGCCCTACCCTAAAGATGGTTTCTAAGTATATGCTTTTGATTTGCCTTTCTGTCTTCTCATTTCTATTGAACATTTAACTCTGTATCTTTTTTTAAAATGTTTATTTATCTTAGAGAGAGAGAGAGAGAGAGAGAGAGAGAGCAAAGGAGGGGCAGAAAAAGAGGGAGACACAGAATCTGAAGCAGGCTCCAGGATCTGAGCTGTCAGCACAGAGCCCCACATGAGGCTCGAACCCACAAGCCATTAGATCATACCCTGAACTGAAGTCTGATGCTTAACCGATTGCGACACCCAGGCACCCCATTAATTCTGTGTCTCGATAGGGTTATTATGTCTGTTTTTTATGCCCAGTTCCAATTTTTATTCCTTGCTTTCAGTCTGTTGGGATGATAATACCGTTGATTCAAGCTCATTAGTCTTTTTTTTATATGTTTATTTATTTATTTTGAGAGAGAGAGAGAGAGAACATGAGCAGGAGAGGGGCAAAGAGGGGGAGAAAGAATCTCAAGCAGGTGCTGCACTGTCAGTGTGGACCTGATGTGGGGCTGTTCCCAAGAATGGTGAGATCATGACCTGCATCAAAATCAAGAGTCCTGAGCCGCTCAGGCACCCCAAGCTCATTAGTCTTGCATCTGTTTTAAGAGAAAGTGTGCTGAGTGGGGCCCATGGGATTTCTTTCTGATGGGTAAAGTTCATGCATGGGTTTTGTAACACCTCTATTTATTGCAAGAGGATTTGGGAATGACTTTTGGACTACAAACTACATTTTAAATAATTAGAATTTTCCAGGTATTTAACCTATATGGAGAATGCTATTGTACAATTTTCTTTCAAAGGATTTATATTAAGTATCTCCAGACCATTTCTTCATAGCCTTTGGCTAAATATGTGTATATGTAGTTGTATGTGTAATTACATACAACTTGGTTTTGGCAACAATTTATCAGAACACGTGGGAATCTCTTTATCTTATAACTGGCTCTGTTTCCGGTTTGACTTAATTTATGCCTTTGTTTCTGGCATAGGTTTGCTGACCATAAGTCCTGGATTTTCTAGGACAGTCCAATTTCTGCAAGTTTATCTTATTTGAATGATGTAGGCAGTTTGGTTTTAGGAAATTTTTGAAGATTATAGAGCATGGAGAAACATAAAAAAAATCTACAATCCATTAAGTACCAAAATTAAAATGTTACACAAAAAATGTGTGTTTTTTTTTTTGAGGTTTCTTGAATGTGAATTTATGCAAAATTCTATTGCCATTGTTAAATGTTTTTTTTTTTTATATTTGAGAGAGACAGAGACAGAGAGAGAGAATGAGCAGGGGAGGGGCAGAGAAAGAGGGAGACAGAGGATCTGAAGCAAGCTCCGTGCTGACAGCAGATGCCCATTGCAGGGCTTGAACCCATGAACCGTGAGATCATGACCCGAGCTGAGGTCCAATGCTTAACCAACTGAGCCACCCAGGCACTCCACCATTGTTAAATGTTTTATTTCACATAATTTTTGAAAAAAATCTCTGGGAAACCAGTGCTTTTATGTATATGATAAAAATAGGTTTATCTTTAAATATAACATAATATGTATACTTCTATGTAAATTGTCACTCATTATACTCTTATTGTGAGTTTTTGACTCAGTTATACTATAACTTGACAAGCTTGCAAATTTGCACGCCATTTACTTAAATATGAAAAAAATTCACCTTGATAAGAAATCATTTGTAAGTAGCATGTACATGACTTTTATATTCAGTGGTGCAATAGAAATTGTAGAATTTTATTCAAATTAACTGGTTAGTTATATCCAGTATTTTTGAAAAAATCTTTTGACTAAAACTTCTGAATTTCACAACAGAATAGTAATTAATGCTTTACACCTTTTCGGCCATCCCAGAATTATTGTTTGTTTGTTTGTTTGTTTTTGCTATGCTCTAATTCTTCCATCTAGGCTGTATTTTAAACCGGCTGGGGGACCAGTGGAGACTTTACCCTTTATGGGGGTGTTCTGGAGGGGTATAAATACACCAGGGTCAATGGATAATTACTATATTCATGCCTGAGTATTGAATTCAGTGAGAATATCTGTGGGAACACTTCCCAAGGACAAGAAATGGCTGTAATCAAAATTCACTTTCTGTTGGCAAATCTGTCAGAGAAACTACTAATGGCAGCGATTCTCCTTTTTTTTCTTCAGATGGAGAAATAGCTGAAAGCACATCAGGTAAATTGCTTTTTTTTTCTTATGCTGTTTATACTAAACAACAATAAAGTGACTGCTTTTATTTCGAGGGAAGATAGATCTCCTCTGAAAAAAACACTAAAACATTTAAAATGAAATATTCCTTGTTACAAACAAACATATTCTAGTGTGTTTTTATAGAATCTGGGCCAGATATTTTAATAATTAATCTCATAAAGGTGGTGACATTTAAAATAGAAAATTTTTGGGGCGCCTGGGTGGCGCAGTCAGTTAAGCGTCCGACTTCAGCCAGGCCACGATCTCGCGGCCCGTGAGTTCGAGCCCTGCGTCAGGCTCTGGGCTGATGGCTCAGAGCCTGGAGCCTGTTTCCGATTCTGTGTCTCCCTCTCTCTCTGCCCCTCCCCCGTTCATGTTCTGTCTCTCTCTGTCCCAAAAATAAATAAACGTTGGAAAAAAAAAATAAATAAAATAGAAAATTTTTAAACCTGTAAGTGAAATGTGGATCTATATTTAAGGATTTACTTTCCTTAAATAAGTACTTTGTATTACAGGATTAATTTCTTAGTGAATTGTTTTAATTGAAATTGATCCTAGTCCTATTAGTGGTACTACAGATTCCCTGAGAACATTGAATAACATTGAATATTACCCATTATTTTGTTTCCCTATCCACCAATATGAAAAATTGGCCACAACAAATCAAGACTGCATTTATGTTTTTTTTCTTAAATCTAACAAAAGGATTTTTGCTAATGTCAATATAGATTGAATTTGATTCTGGTCTAACATATATACCAATCGAAATAGCCCAAGATTACTTATATATGTTTTTATTATGTGATATTTTAGATCTCTGTGTCTTTCTACAACCTAAATACAATAAAATGCAATTGGAAAATGTGTTCTTTGAGGTAAAGGCAAACTGAGAATAAGTAGCAGGTCAGTTGTCTCAAAGACCTCAAAATCACCTCATCGTAACTATGGACAGGTTCATTAGGTTTCACTATAATGATAGAACAAGAGTTTATCTACTTTCAAGTGTACAAAATCTGAATGTTAATTAGAATAGTCTTGAGCATTCTTCTGAAAGTCCTTATTCAAGAAGTTTGAATGAAGAGAGGGAAAACTTGGAATTCTGTACTTCTCTGAGAATCTTCTGAAATTATTAGCAATTGAGTTTTTTCCTGTGTCTTTCAGGGAACATTGCAAGTCTGGGTATTATTTGGGAGGGACTTGAGGATCTTTGAGGCTAGAGCTGCATTGGATGAATAAAAATGCCAAGCAAAGATGCTTCAACCAGCCACTCTACCAGCCGACATAAAACTGGTCAAACTCCAGAGCAATGTTATCCCCCACAGTCTTTATTCCTTAATGAGACAAAGATTCACATATTTGAGAAAAGTATCCATAAGGAAGTATAGGACTTTGTTTTTTGATATTTTTAGATTTTACTGGTTTCAGACAATGTAACTTGTTTGTTGCCATTCCTTTTAAAAATCTCCCCTTCTCTGTAGTTCACCATATTCACCTCTGTCACCCAGCAGTTTTTCTCCATAGAATGAAGGTAGAGGAACAGAATTATATCTATTTCTTTTTTCTATTTCATGTTGTCGTCTGAAGTGTAAGTTAACTCTTCCAAAAATTTGTGCAAAATGTATGCAATATAAATGAATAAATTGTACCTATCTTTGAGCTATGAGGTAAACATTTTATTTATCTTTAAGCATTGTATAAGCAATCTATCTTTAAACGGGGTGATGGCATTATACAGTTTGCATAAGAAAAAAGGATTTCTTGGCAGATTTTACCTTGTGATCTTAGACAAGTCATGAAACCTCTTAAATATCAGTTTTCTCATCTACAAGTGAGGAAATGATAATAGTATCACCCTTATAGGAGGCTGTGAGGATTAAAGAGATAAGATATGGAAGGTACTGTTACATGTCTAAGATGTGGTACATACAAAACACACACTAACCGTTACTGCTAGTCACCCCGATGACAATGTATTTCTGAGTAAGTTTTGTATATAAAAAAGGGACAAATAAGTTAGTGGAAACAAACATGGCCCACTGGCTAAGATACCAAGCCATTCATTTCAACAATAGAATGAATAAGTTCAGTGGAAACATTGGTTTAATAAAATGAAAGACCTAATATACCTATGGGGTTGAACTCAGGAGAGGTATAAGTATAGTGAATATTTATCATGATTTAATAAATTAAATAAAAATTCCACATGAGTTTGATGTGATGTTTGTTGAGTAGAATAAGATACATTAAAAGATACGGTCTCTATCGAGTACTTATTTTTTTTTTTTACAAGTTTATCTATTTTTGAGAGAGAGAGAGACAGAGCTTGAGTGGTGGAGGCCAGAGAGAGAGAGGGGAGACACAGAATCTGAAGCAGGTTCCAAGCTCTGAGCTGTCAGCAGAGAGCCCCACGTGGGGCTCGAACCCACAAACCGTGAGATCATGACCAGAGCCAACTGAGCCCAAGTTGGGTGCTTAACTGGGACCCAGGCACCCTAGCTCCATATTGAGTACTTATTATCATTTATTATGTAGTCTCCATTTAATAGACAAAGAAACTTTGTTTCATAAGTATTAAATGTATCCAGGGGCATAGCCAGGAGCAAGAATAGCACATGCATAAATAAAGGAACAAAATTTAAAATAAAATGTTTTTTTTTTCTTCCAACTTGACAAAAATCTATTTGTCACCACTTAGAAGGCCTGATTATAATTGCACAGTTTTCAGATCACTGGATTCCATGCAGGAGCCAAGTGGGTAGTGGCCTTGCCAATGTGTCCATCTCCCTGCTCTTTCCATTTCTGGCTTTGTCCTACACAGAGAGATACCCTTGCCTGCATGTCTCAGCACAATCTATTTCGTCTGCAAACAGGCACTCCCTGATCATTCCCCCCAGGCCTAGAGGTTCTCGTCACTGCAGTGTGGTCTCACCTTAGGGGAATGGTCTTGGGAAGGATGCTTATGAAGGTCCTGAGAACAGGCTTGGGACTATAGGGCTCTGGGGACTTAGTAGGGTCTACAGTGAGGGACAGAGGAGGGCACAGGCTCTGGGTTGGTGTATCTTGACCCCTCTGACCTTTTGTCCCCCTTTTGTTTTTTTAAATTTATTTTTGAGAGAGAAAGCATGAGCTGTGGAGAGGCAGGGAGAGAGGGAGTCAGGAACTGAAGCAGGCTCTGCACTGACAGCAGAGAGCCCAATGCGGGGTTCGAACTCATGAGGCATGAGATCATGACCTGAGCCAGAGTTGGTCGCTTAGCTGACTAAGCCACCAGGTGTCCCTGACCCCTCTGCCTTTATTCTTTGCCCTCCAAGGAGAACCATGGCATGAAGAAGGTCAGAGTGAGACTTGAGTGGTTCCAAGTAGGAACCCCTCTTGCTTGAGTCTAAGAGAGACATTGTCAAAGGCCATTCTGATGGCAGGTCTGGGAGTCCAGATGGGTTTGATTCAAAAGCCTATAGGTTTCCCACGACTGACTGCTGCCTTATTTCTCTCTGCTTTGGCATCAAACAAAGATATTTAGATATTAAGATTCAGAATCTAGACACATGGGATACCTTAGTGACAAAAACAGGCAAAAAACCTTGAGTTCATAGAGCTTAAAACCTAGATGAAGGAGACAGTCAATAAGCAATAAACGTAAGTAGTAAACACGGTATATTACAAGGTGATAAAATCTCTGGAATAAATTAAAGTAATACAATGATAATTGGGAGCGTTAGAATGGGGGTGGCAATTTTAAATTGTCAGAGTATACCTCATTGAGATGGCATTTAAGCTGATACCTGAAGGAAGTGAATGCTATAATTTATAAATAAATACTTTCACCTTTTTGTCTTTGCAGAAAAACAGAAAAGAGAATTAGGTATGTTATCTTAACTTTACCAGCTCTTACTAAGCCAAGGACAGCGTGGTTTCAACACAACAGACAATTTTGATGGGGGAAGGTGGGACACTGGAACTCGGGGCCTAGCAATGGCGAGGAAAACAGCTGGAGAGGTGTCTGCCCTGTCTGTGAGAAGAATGTCTAGCACACAACAGTGAAATCTTCACAGCTCTATTTATCTCTCTTTGTTGAAGTCTTAGAACCATGACAAAAAGATATGGTTATGGCAATGAAGTCAATAAGCAGTGTATGTAACTCCAAGGACTGCCAGAAAAATGAGGAAAAAACATATGGCTTTCAAAGCGTCACAATCAAATCACCTTCTTGTGCTAGCAATACAGTTTTCAAACATGATCTTCTGTTATTCACATTAGGTGGCTTTTTGTTCAGTAATTTGAACTTTGCTGACCCAAACAGAAGAAAGAAATCTCTTGTTGGTTCACTCCTTGACCTTGGATTTAATGCTCGCGAAAGGGCTGAAGATCGGTGGAGAAAACATCGAGATACTGATAGTTTAGTGTTAAAAGACACTCCAGCAGGTACTGTTAGAGAAAAATGCTTACCTAGGAAACAAGTGCTTTTTTTCATTTAGGACAACCTGATAATTTTTGTATTATTTGCAGCACATGGCCTTAGTATTAATAGTGGAGAATATAAAAAAACTAATTTCAGGGCCAATGAGACTGATGAATTCTGTCTTTAGAGAATTTTGGCCAAGATGTTTATATTAAGTTACATTTTTTTTTTCCTGATAGGTTTAATTTTCTTATGCTACTTTTCTACTTGGTGCTATTATTATAATTATAAATCATTTTTATATTGTTTAAATTAATTAAGATACTTCTGGGACCCAAATTTAGTGTAAGGTTTCTCTACACATGTTTTTGTCTCCAACCACAGTTTATTTTCAATACCATGATTCTCTC
This sequence comes from Leopardus geoffroyi, assembly GCF_018350155.1. Classification (NCBI taxonomy): domain Eukaryota; kingdom Metazoa; phylum Chordata; class Mammalia; order Carnivora; family Felidae; genus Leopardus; species Leopardus geoffroyi. The sequence goes on from NC_059341.1 coordinate 68,566,647, forward strand.
TTTAAATTACGTACTCAGTTGTCTGAGTAATACTATAAAACAGAGTTTCTAAACATTTTATAGACTGCAATTTTGTTTTGTTTGAGAAAAAATTAACTTTCTATAGATGAGACATGTTCTCTCTGCTTCTACATACTTCTCCCAATTGGCCAACTTTTACTTTACTTTCCTAGCCCCTGAAATCTCTATAGTTCGTACCTGTAAACAAACAAACAAACAAACAAACAAACAACCAGAAAAGAAAGAGATCCAATGAGGAAAATAACTTCAATATTTATATTGAAATTTGAGTCCGAGTGATGATAACTGAAAAGGGAGAAACAGCTTTGGGTGCAAGGGTGCAGTTGAAATATTTCAGGAAGGGTAGAAGTTTCCTGTCTGTCCAGTCACCTGTCTTGGGACTGACAAATTCAGTATGACCTATAAGTTAATGCAGATATATTTGCTCTTGTTTACAATACCGAGGTGTTAATTGTTTGCTCATGTTCTACAGAACACAGTGAGATTTTCTTAAATGGCCTCAATGCTTCAGTTTTCTTATGGAATTCTCAAACCTCATGGTAAATTGGTTGTCACGCATACCCCTGATTACACTTTGTGGAATTATATATGGAAAGTTGTATAGAGGGGAGGGATATTTTTGAACCTATAATGAAGGCCTAGTTCAAGTAATGTATATAGATTAATTTGTTGTACATTATGAATGAATGCAACTTTTCTCTGATAATGATTGTATTTTTGTGTGGTAGAGAAAACCCGTTCAGCAAGTGGTTTTGCCAATGGTATCTCTGGTGGTAGTGAATTTGGTGGCACTGCTTCAAATCAAAATGACATTGGTAGGGGTCCATCTGGCCAAAGTGGATTTGATGTGAATGCAGTAAGTGGATTAGCTGACTCTAATTCTGCTCCCAGTGAAACAGGTATTCTAAGTTGTTTCTTAGTTTCTGTTTTTGACAGAAAAAGTCAATCAATTAGCAAAGCAGGGCGTTTCTTTTGACCAATACAGATTTTAATATTAGAGGAACTCATGGAAATGATTTTTAAATTCTGTTTGATTCTTAAAGGATCTGTATTATCTTTAACAGAAATCAGCAACTTAAACATTTTATCTAGCTATTTTTGTGTCAGAGAAATTTATCTTAAAAGATGTGGTAATTGGTGGAAAACGGAAGAATAGAAAGGAGTTTGTTGGTAAATCCATGGGTTTTGCCTCTTATATCAGTACTCAGGAATTCTGATCCAGACCTTTAAGAAAAAAATACAAATAATTTACATCCTTTGGTTTTGCTCTTGACAACTGTTGAGTTTTACACTTGCCTTTTGATTTTGGTCTTGGTGGTGGAAAGAAGGGCGAATTTGTATGTGGTCTTGGTAATTCTGGCTCATGTGGAGTGGGTGTCAGTGGTTTTGAACAAAAAGACTTTGCTAAAAAATGAAATAGGGAACATTCATAAAAATGAATAGGGAACTGGAAAATCAAGTTCCAGTGATCTAAGTATTACTATTTAGGTTTTGTGCATAAAAAGTAGAGTCATAAGTTGTATTTAATTATTACCTGGTAACAATCTTTTTTTTTTTTTTTTTCATTTCAGCAGATAACACCAACACAAGACATAGGGATGGATTTAGTAGCAGTGTCTCTGGGAATTTGGGATTTGGTTTGGGGACATCTGATCAAAAGGGATTGGACATTGGTAGAGCTGACTGGAGTGAAATGAGCAACAGACGATCTGCTGGGGGTGAATCAATAGGTTTTGGATTTGATGCCCATAGCCCAGGTATTCCAACTAAGACTCATTCCAGAAAATTTAAAATTAATTAACTACTTGTTTAAAAATACACTTTTAAAATATTTAACAATCAACTAATTATGTAAAATTAACTTTTAATAACATTTTAATTTTTCTGTCAGTTGGAACTGGGTCTTTTGGTTGGGAACTTGGAAAAAGGAAGGGCAATAATGCATTTGGTTTTGGAGCTTCTGGTTCGAGTTCATTTGGTGGCAGTGGCATTGATAGCAAAATAAAAATTGAAGGAAATCAAGTGGGTAGTTCTGGAGGACCCATTTCCAATGATCTAGGTATTGATATCTCATTTTTATGCATAAAAATTTCTGAATCATGAAATGTTTTCAATGTACTCTGTGACGTCATTTTATATTCTGGAGGTGATACTGGTTTAAGAAATGCTGATAGCTCAAGTATTCCACTCAGTCTCTGTTCCTGAGAAATCCAATTGGATTTCAAACAGCCATTCTTTTATTTTGATATTATTTTGAATTTTCTATTAGTGGGAAGGCCTGGGTGTTTTGATTTTGGACTTGAGGGAAAGATATTTGGAACTGATTTTGGTTTTGGAGATTCTGGTTCAAATTGCTGTGGTGACATTGGCCTCAGTGAAAATGGGGTAAAATATAATGATGAATATAGTTCCATGTTTTAGGTGTTGATGTTTAATTTCTGTGCATAAACAATATTTGAATCATAAAATTTATTGGAAAATGTTCTGACAACAATCATTTTACATTCTGCAGGTGGCATCAGTGCAAGAATTAGAGATAGTCTTTTTGATGGCATATCAGAAAATTTGAGATATGGTTTTGAGAAGTTTGGTCAAAAGGGATTTGGAAGCAGAGGATCTGGCTGGAGTAAGAGCAGCAGGGAATCTGATGTCAGTGGCTCAGGTAGTCTAATCTTGGACTCTGCTCAGGTGAAATCTAAATTGATTTCAGCCTTTCATCTATTATTTTATAACATTTTTATTTCTCTGTTAGTGGAAAAGTCCTCATCCTCTGATTTGAAACATGGAGAAAGGAAACGTGAAGCTAAATTTGATTTTGGAGATTCTGGTTCAAATCGATTTGATGACATTGGCCTTAGTGAAAATGTAATAAAAGGTACTAGAGAATCTAATTTTAGTGGTATGAATGTTGACAGTTAATTTTTTGCTTAAAAATTTCTCAATTATAAAATTTATAATTAATGAATTTAATAATTTAAGATTATTAAATATAACCTGTTGACAAACTTTTAATATTCTGGTAGAAGTACCAGTGCAAGAAGTGGTGGTGAGCATGCTGGTGAAAAGTTTGAATATTCAGGATTTGGTATGTGGGTATTTGGTAAGAAGGAATTTGGAGGCAGGGGATTGACAGAATGAGCAGCACCATGTGTGTTTTGTCTGGATCCTTGAATCTCAGGTCCAATGCCCACAACTTGGGCATTCTCCTAACCTGGACTCTTGGGGAAACTGAAATGGGTTTCAATTTTTTGATCATTTTTAATTTTTTTTTAATGTTTATTTATTTTTGAGAGAGAGAGAGAGACAGAGCATGAACGGGGGAGGGTCAGAGAGAGAGGGAGACACAGAATCTGAAACAGGCTCCAGGCTCTGAGCTGTCAGCCCAGAGCCTGACGCGGGGCTTGAACTCACGGACCGTGAGATCATGACCTGAGCCGAAGTCGGACGCTTAACCGACTGAGCCACCCAGGCGCTAAGTAACACTAAGAATTTTCCAATAGAGGGAAGGACTTGGTTGTCTAATTTTGAAAATGGAGAAAAGAAAGGTGAAACTCAATTTCGTTTTGGAGATTCTGGTTCAAATCCAATGGCCATGGTGGTACAGACTTGGATGGAAATAGACTAGGAGGTACTGGAGACTATAGTTCCAGGGCTCTAGGTATTTATGGTTAATTTCTGTGCAGAGAAAAATTCTGAATCATGGTATGCATAAAAAATAATTCTCATGACCATCGTTTTGTATTCAGCAGGTGACTCAAATGCAAGAAATGGGGATGAATATTCTAGTGGTATCTCTGAAGACTCAGGATTCAATTTGGGGTCATCTGATCAGCAGGGATTTGGAATCAGTGGAATTGGTAGGAATGGAGAGAGTGGCAGTGGAATCGTGGGGGCTGGATACTTGAGTCCTGGATCTGATGTCAGTGGCACAGGTATCTTCACCTGGACTCTGTTCCCAAGAAATACAAATGAGTTTCGTCCTTCTTCATTTCTTTTAATCACACTTTTAATCAATTAATTGATTTTCCATTAGGAGAAAATACTTGGTCTTCTGGTTCTGGAAGTGGTGGAGGAAGGAAGGGTGCAGCTGGACTTGGTGTTGGTACTTCTGGACCAAATGAATTTGGTGAAACTGGCGTTAGTGGCACAGGTACCTGTGATACTGGAAAGGATGTTATTGGGTCTGGTTCCCATGGCTGAGAATTGGGATTTATGTCTGGCGTTTAGAGAGTCAGGATTCTAACATATGTTATAAAATAACAATGAAAATCATAAACATCAATAATGATATAAAAAGCAAGACAAAATCCTGAAATGATAAACTGTATTTAGACGTGATCAGGAAAAAAATCATTTAATATTTTTTGTAGAATGTGGAATGAATTTTGTGGCTGTGATTATATTTATGTGGAGTTGTTTTTGTTGCCTTTATGCAAAATTGATTTGGAGTCACATATCTGAAGAGGTGATTTGTTGGGTTTGATCTTTGTGCTCTGGATCTGGACTTTAAATTATTTTGCAAGTTTATTTCTGATAAGAGTAAACAAATTCCATCCTTTTTGAACATCTCAAAATTTAATATTTCTTCTTAATGGAAGCATTAGAGTGAACAGTCTAAGAATTTGTGGTAGTATTTATTGTGATATGGGGACTATTTTGATTCTTCTATTGGAAAGTCTTGGGTGCCCCTAGATTAAGTGATCTCAGAACTGTGGGCAGTAGATTCACTTCTAATGACTTAAGTGATCTGAAAGATATTCAGGATTCATACTTAGAAATCAACTTTGGGATTGATATGTTTTTAAAAGGTAAAGTCTAGTTAGCAAGAGATATACTTAGTGTAGTAATGGCTGACCTCAGTCAGGATTGACTCTCAATGAATCTGTTCAGAAAAGGCTTGGTAATAAAGAAATAATAATTCACTTTTGGATTGTTCTTAATCTTTGGACATCAGTTTTGAGGTCAACACTTCAGTGGAATTGAGAAATTTGAGATCACTGATTATTTATTGCCATTGACCTTGTTTAAAACCAGTTAGTAAAATGGTTTAAGAGACACTGAATTTTTAACCCCTACATCTGCTGCCATTAGCTTAGGTATTCCAGTTTAGGATGTGTTCCTGAAAAATGTATTAAGAAGTAGTTGTCTCTCCTCTTTCTATTGTGGAGTGGTTACCAGTCTGAGACTTCTCTGCTGTTTGGATACCAACTTTTGACTGCTTTCATGTTTTTCAAATGAGACAGACTTGTTTTAATTAGTGTTCTTTCCGGTAGTGTATCTAATAGCAGTAAATCTAGTGGCTTTGAAGTGGCAAGTTCTGGATCTGTTGGCATTATTGTCTTAACATTAGACATGTTGAGATGAACTCTCAGTTCAACTAGATCAGTTGTTTTCAGACTTCCAGTTTCTGTGAGTGCAGAATCCTTTGTTCAGTTGACATCTTAAAATGGTAGCTAGATTTTCCAAATGTAAAGCAATTCAAAGTGGGAGTGTGACTGAAACTGGGATAGGAGACCCTGGACCCTGTTTATGCAAACCTTTCTCTTTTCCTAAACACATTTTAAGGCAATTGATCTGGAGTAAGTTAATTTGATCATTTCATTTGGTGGCAAGACATTTAATTTTGTTACTCCCACAGGTTGTTAAGTTGATTATATATATATATATATATATATATATATATATATATACACATATATATATATACACACACACATATATATATATGTGTGTATATATATATATATATATATACATACAGCTTCACATTGTTCTAAATCTGCTAGCATTAGTATTGCTGAACTTGGATCCATGGTTTATCCATCAGATTTTAAAAACATTTTTTTTTTCATATTTTACCAAGTAGTATGTATATACAGACTAACTATTTCATATTAAAATAGGTGTCACAAGCCCAGCCGACCACAGTACCTCTGCACCACTCACTACACCAGGTAGTTTGACTTATGACTTCCAGTGCTTAACAATGCATGTATATGATATATGTGTATGTATCTGTGTGTTTATACATATATACATAATTCTGAAATTTAAGTGTTCTGTGGATTATTGATTTACTAGGACATGATATTATTATGTGTTTTCCATGTTGAATTGAGCTTCTAAATGCTTCTCTTTGAATACTAAAGTTTAGATCACCAACTGCATATTTTAAATAATTTAATTAATAAGGTAGATTAAATTATACTTTAAGGGAACCTAAACAAAGCATAATACAACTTCTCCTTTGTCATTTTAGATACACTATTTTTAAATGGCTTTAAAAATAATTTATAAAGATATTATGTTATATTATATTATATTACCTAAGAAAAGACAACTGTAGTAAAGGCAAGTGGCCTCAAGATACACAATAAATAACACGTGAAAAATATTTTATAGTTCTATCAAAATATTCACTTGTGTTGTTGTTGCTTTTCTATTCTGCTTGCTTAACTGCTCTAAGATTTCATATAAATTTACTTGGTTACATACAAGGGTCAATGCATTAAAAATAATCAGGGGAAGGTTTCAAGGTATATGAATTTTCCCCTTTGATCAGTAGAATGAAGTTCTCTTCATATACAGATAATTGAATTATTAGTATTACACAGTAGACTGATTTAGTAAAATCTACCTTGGGCATGTTTAGCTAGTGACTCCCAATGAAAGTATGCTAGCAAAGTTCTGCTTATGAAGTTGAAAATATAGTTCTGTAAGGGATGCAGCATATGTTAGTAATTGTACATGACTCAAAATGAATAAGCTCATAATGATTTCTGAAAATACTATGGCTAATTGTACCAAAAATATGGTACAATTCAGAGATCATCATGTACATGACTGTGGCAAATCACAGTTCTCACAAAATCAAATTATATGATCAGGATAAAGAAACCCACTGATGGCCTTCAATATCAGCTTCTAAATTCCTACGTAGAAACCCAAATATTCTGTATATTTAGAATCAATGTATGTTTTTAAGTTTAAATAATCTATGCATTATGTTAAATAGAAAAAGGATCCCATATTCCAGAAGCAACTCCGAAATACTCAGAAACAAATACAATTATTGGTAAGTAAAAAGGACTTTGATTTCTACCCATATTTTTATGTCCAAGCCAGCCAGTACCTAAACAATATTTTGAAACTAGTTGTAAACATTTGCCCGTCACCTATCCATTTTATCATTTTATGTTTGAATGACATCACATTCATACTATTTTCCTCAAAGATACATATACACACATATGTACATAACACATATACATGAACGTGTATAACATACATACGTATGTACATATACATGTACATAGAGAAACAATATTCTTTATACTTAATTGATATATGGTAACCAACTTGTATAACATTAGAAAGACTATTTCTACAAAAAGCAAAATAAACAGGCAAACAGACCACAACTCCGATCATATATACCTCCCCACAAGTAGAGACAATTTCCCTTTCCCATAGGAAACAAGATGTTTTTATTCATGTTTTGTTCGAGGCAGAACAGCAACCTTTGTGTATTCCCAAGGATTCAGGCACTACGTTTAGTGTGTTTTTGCTCTGTGTGAGAAAGAAAAGTACTTATTTAAGGTGGTGGCTGGGAAGAACAGAAACTTTCAGTAATGTTTTATCTTGGTACACAAACACTTAAAAAAAACATAGAACCATGAATATTCTACTCTAAATATTTTGTAGGCGAAGCTTCTACTTGGGGCAAAGGAGCATATAAAGCTTTCAATGGCCGCATCTTTTCCTTTGACTCGTCATGCGCATACACCTTCTGCCGTCATTGCGTGGAATCCGGAGAAGATTTCAATATTGAGATCAAAAGAAACAATAATAGTGATATTGAAAAAATAATAGTTAAAATCGACACTAATGACGTCTCTATTTTTGGTGATATCATCCTAGTTAATGAAGAAAGGTAAATGCCACAGTGTTATGGAAAAATACTATAGAATGACTTAAACTATCCTGAGCAAAAAGAGGGGTGCCTGGGTGGCTCAGGTGGCTAGGCATCCGACTTCAGCTCAGGTCATGATCTCCTGGTTCCTGGGTTCAAGCCCCACATCAGGCTCTGTGCTGACAGCTCAGAGCCTGGAGCCTGCTTCCAATTCTATGTCTCACTCTCTCTCTGCACTACCCCTGCTCATGCTCGGTCTCTCTATCTCTCTCAAAAGTAAATGAACATTAAAAAGATTTACAGTAACCTGAGCAAAAAAGAGAAAAGGTTGACTAGGAAAAGACGATACTCTTTTCCTATTTTGGTGCTCATATTCATTACATTAAATTCTTGGACAGGAGTCTATATTTATTCCTATATTTATTCCTATAACAATTTATTTATTCCTATATTTATTCCTATAATAATTTATTCCTATAACTATATTTATTCCTATAACATGTTGGGGACAAACAACTAGTTTTGTTGTTTGACTATTTTGAGTACTTAGATTTGGGACAACATGCATATTCAACACATCTGTTAATAGAGAATTTCAATTTTCATTTGTATGTTTGTTGTTAAAATATGAGATTTTTCAATAGATTAAGTTTAGGTCATTGTTTTTAGAAGTAGCAATTCATATTTGGAAGGGTGTAATATTTGAATAGTTTTCAGGATAAGAAGTTGAGACATGATATTCTACTTGTGAACATTTCAAATTATTTGATCATTTATTCCTTACACGTGTGCACCAGTTTCTTCTTTTTAATTTCTCCGAAGGCCCCAAAGATTTATTCATTGTTCTTTAAAAGTCTTTCAAAAATTGGAAAAACAAAGCCATTGTGTCTCTTCTGAAATGGTAGGAAAAACAAAGCTGCAATATTTACTAGCCAGTATTATATTTGTGATACTAAATATAGAACATGAATTATTAGAAAAACATATACTATTCTTACCCTTATGTGTACTTGTGCTTTAAATTTTTCAGTGTACAGATACCATATAACAATAAATTGATACACATTAAAAAATATGGAGAATATAATGTCCTGAATAGCCGCAGAGGAATCATGTCTTTAATGTGGGACAAAAATAACAAACTCTCAGTAAGTCTGTCTCTGATTTTCTTACATTCTTGGGCCTCTTGTTCTTTGCTTTCAGTTATGAAAAGAATACATTATAAGGAAAATAAGAGCTAACGTTTACTGAGAAATCTCTATATATTATTCACGTGCTAAGCATTATCTTATTTAATATTTAAAATACATTGAAGTACATACTGTTATTAATCTTATTTTATAGGTGATAGAACTCAGGAAATTCAGGCTAATAAAAGTTAAATTATCTACCCAAAGACACATAGTCAGTAAGAGATGGAGTCAGGAAATTTCCAACTTCTAGATCCTGGTCATTTAAAAAAACGTCCTGTAGTACTTCCTAAGTAACCAGCTTAGATAGAATTAAAAATGAATAGACACTGTCCTTTGGTTTGGGTAAATTACATTTTGAGGTGTTTTCAATATTTTATAAACATGTACATGTAATTTTTTTTAAAAGCTTACTCTTCACAAGAAATATCCAACTTGTGGTCTCTGTGGTAACTTCAACAGCACTCCAGGTAAGATTTCAATGCATTAGGTCTAAGAAAATTTCTTCCTGAAAGAAAATTAGAAAATAATTACTCACATTTGGATAAATCCAACAGAAATTTGCATTTGTCTAAAGAATAAGAAATCATTAAAATAAAACAAAATTTCTGTTGTCAACTTAGCTATATTTAGCTTGAAAATAATGTACATGTACATAATGAATCTCTTGAACTAAGCATTGTTTTCATTTTCAGGAGATGATATCAATGAGCACATTGCCAATAGTAAAATTCCTGGTGATTGTCCCAAAGCTGTTAGTAAAAGCTATGATGTTTGTGAAGATGGCGTGCAGGTAAGAGATTTATATTTCACCTAGCAGCAAATTTCAGCACTATTTCCCTTTGTTTCAATTTAGATACCCAACATCCTCTTCTAAGCATTCGTGCCTTATTCTTGGAATTGTGCAACTACTTTTTCTCTAATGTCCTTATAGTCTATTTCTCAGCTTTAGTTTAGCTGTAGATGCTAAAATAAGTTTTTTCCTAAAACATGATGATATTTACTATATATTAGTGTAACAATTCTGATTTTCTTTGCACAGAGTTTTAGTTTGTCTGTAAACTGACATGCTTCACCTCTCCATTAAGTCCGCTGATGGATATTGATGGGCTCTTATGCTGTGGAAATCCATGTCCTATGTCCCTAAAAACTACTTTCTGTTCTCCCTTACTTTTGCCCCAGATAACCAATCTGAATTGTCATACTTTGTATACTTAGCTTTCTTTTGAAAGAGTTATATGTAATTATTTTGACTACAATACTTGAAAATAGCCCTCTCTGAATTTTCTGCACTTTTGTAGTTCTGTCACATTGAATTTGATAGGTTGCATCTGTCTGTCTGTCTGTCTATCTATCTATCTATAATCTATTTATTGAGAGAGCACATGTGCACACATGTGTGCACGTATGTGAGGGGGCGGGCAGAAGGAGAGGGAGAGAGAATCTTAAGCAGGCTCCACACCCAGTGTGAAGCTAGAGGACATAGGACTCGATCTCACAAATGCGAGATCATGACCTGAGCTGAAATCAAGAGTCAGACATTTAAATGGAGAGCAACCCGGGTGCCCCCTGTTGTTGTTGTGTTATTGTTGTTTAGGATAGGTTGCATTTTTTTTTAATATTTTCTTCTTTGTAGTATTTATTACCTTTCATTTATTTTTTTTTAATTTTTAATGTTTATTTATTTGTTTTTTGTTTTTTTTTCAACATATGAAGTTTATTGTCAAATTGGTTTCCATACAACACCCAGTGCTCATCCCAAAAGATGCCCTCCTCAATACTCATCACCCACCCTCCCCTCCCTCCCACCCCCCATCAACCCTCAGTTTGTTCTCAGTTTTTAACAGTCTCTTATGCTTTGGTCTCTCCCACTCTAACCTCTTTTTTTTTTCCTTCCCCTCCCCCATGGGTTTCTGTTAAGTTTCTCAGGATCCATATAAGAGTGAAACCATATGGTATCTGTCTTTCTCTGTATGGCTTATTTCACTTAGCATAACACTCTCCAGTTCCATCCATGTTGCTACAAAGGGCCATATTTCATTCTTTCTCATTGCCACGTAGTACTCCATTGTGTATATAAACCATAATTTCTTTATCCATTCATCAGTTGATGGACATTTAGGCTCTTTCCATAATTTGGCTATTGTTGAGAGTGCTGCTATAAACATTGGGGTACAAGTGCCCCTATGCATCAGTACTCCTGTATCCCTTGGGTAAATTCCTAGCAGTGCTATTGCTGGGTCATACAGTAGGTCTATTTTTAATTTTTTGAGGAACCTCCACACTGTTTTCCAGAGGGGCTGCACCAATTTGCATCCCCACCAACAGTGCAAGAGGGTTCCCGTTTCTCCACATCCTCTCCAGCATCTAGAGTCTCCTGATTTGTTCATTTTGGCCACTCTGACTGGCGTGAGGTGATATCTGAGTGTGGTTTTGATTTGTATTTCCCTGATGAGGAGCGACGTTGAGCATCTTTTCATGTGCCTGTTGGCCATCCGGATCGGATGTCTTCTTTAGAGAAGTGTCTATTCATGTTTTCTGCCCATTTCTTCACTGGGTTATTTGTTTTTCGGGTGTGGAGTTTGGTGAGCTCTTTATAGATTTTGGATACTAGCCCTTTGTCCAATATGTCATTTGCAAATATCTTTTCCCATTCTGTTAGTTGCCTTTTAGTTTTGTTGGTTGTTTCCTTTGCTGTGCAGAAGCTTTATATCTTCATAAGGTCCCAGTAGTTCATTTTTGCTTTTAATTCCCTTGCCTTTGGGGATGTGTCAAGTAAGAGATTGCTACGGCTGAGGTCAGAGAGGTCTTTTCCTGCTTTCTCCTCTAGGGTTTTGATGGTTTCCTGTCTCACATTCAGGTCCTTTAGGATAGGTTGCATTTATTTTATGACTGAATAAATGTTCACATATTCCTGTTTCAATCTAGAACAAAATTTTCCAGATCAAGATGTATGGATAGAATGGATAGAAGAGACTTTTTGTTTTCTTGACAATGGATGTTGCATTTCTAACCATCTTGTTACCTTCTAGCAAAGCAAATTAAGCCATGATATTCTGTATCATCTGCTGTCTTTCTTGTGAAACCCTCTTTGGTTTTCAGTTAGAATCACCTTCTCTTTTTCCTCTGTTACCCTATGCTACTCCTTACTACTTGTGATAAGATACCATCCACAAAAATTTCCCATGTTTTTATGTTCCCTGTAAGATTATGCATTCTATGATGATAAGACTTATGTTTTATCTGTTGTGGTAGTTGCACAATGTATTAGAACTTACTCCTTGTTGCTCAAAAATGTCAGTTCAGTGATTATATAAATTTATATTAAAGCTAATGCAGGGACTCCTGGGTGGCTCATTCGGTTAAGCCTCTAATGCTTGGTTTTAGCTCAGGTCATGATCTCATGGTTCATGAGATTGAGCTGTGCATTGGGCCCTGTGCTGACAGTGCAGAGCCTGCTTGGGATTCTCACTTTCCTTCTCTCTGCCCCTTCCCCACTCATGCTGTCTCTATGTCTCTCAAAATAAATACACATTACAAAGCTAATGCATATTTATTAAAGACCTGCTACATGCAAGATATTGTGGTAAGTCAAGAGGATACAAAGTTCTATTTTTTACTCTAAAGGAACCTGTAATTGAATGATAAAACTATACAAAAATAATAAATGAAAATCAATCCTTGAAGATTTTATTTCACTTAATCTTATACCTAACCTGGAGAATGTTATCAGTTGTCTTAGGCTTAATTGGTACAAATTATACATTTGCTTAACAGTGGTTTTTATATTTCTCTGTTACAAACATGTTAAGAGAAAACAGCTATGTGGTAGTTAAAAAATGTAGACATTTAAATATTTTTGGGTTCAATAATATATGTGTTTACTTTCTTAACCAACATGAGAACAAATATGTTGTCTCTGGAGACAACTCACATGGCCCCCACTAAGAAAGCACACATTCACTCTATTTTACTGCCATGGTTGCTCATCAAATATAAGAAGCTTAATAGACAAAGGGCCAATGTCCCTTCTGTCTATTGTGGTGTCAGTCATTTACCATCCCACTCTCTGGCATCAACAATCTTTATTTTTCTCACCCTTCCATTTTCTCAAGTTGTAAACTTCATGTCACCTTTAGAGAAGTTTTGGTTGAGTGTAGGTACAACAATTTTTGAAGCTGTTGTACAACAATCCAAAATGCCAGAAGTGGAGTGTTCTTTTAGGAGTCACTGTACCGAGTATAATACTTTAAAACTCTCCATTTCAACCAGCAGTCAACAACTCTTCCTGCCAAAGCTACAGGTTATCATGCAGAATCAAACATATCTGAATTTACCTTTTCCTAAATGTTTATTTGATTGTCCATTTTTTTATGTTTCAATGGAACTTCATGCTTTATTTTGTAGCACTGTGACAAAATTATTGGAACTTACTTTGAGAAATGTAGAAAGGTCACCACTTTATCCAATGACTACAGAATGATCTGCATTGATGAGTACTGCCAAAATAGAGACAAAAATTCTACGTGTGACACTTACACAGAATTGTCCCGCCTCTGTGCCTCAGATGGTCCCGGCCCCTACGTATCCTGGCGAGATGATTCTGATGTGGTTTGCGGTAGGTTTTAAATTGTATTGCAGATTCCAAGCCAGAAAGTGTCTATAGCACTTTAAAATTGAGCTGTATTTCAAAGTAGTCTTTTCAAATGACTGTAAGCCCTGAAAGGGATCTTAGAGATGTTAGAGTCCTATCTCTCACAGGTACTTGTGAGGAAACTGAGACCTGTATTGGTGAAGTGACTTTGCCGTAAGTTGCGCTGCTTTGTGTTAAGATCTCAGTTAGGAAATTTATAGTCTTTACAATTAGTAAAAGTTACTGGGAAAAATGAGAAATTCTGTAAAAATTGAAAATAGTAAGTGGAAAAGTTATCAAAAGTATATTGATTAGTAGTATGATTTCCTTTCAAAAAATTAATAAAACATAGAGATGAGTTTCACACAAATATAAATATACTTTCAACCTATGTTTAGCTAAATCCTTAGAAGTTAAAATATGAGTAGAATATCAATTCCAAAGTAAGATGCAATGATATATATATAAGTACATTTCCTCCTAATTTTTGTCTTTGTTTTTTTATTTTTTCTCCAGATTAAATACTGAATCATAAAATAATGCATGAAAAATTGGCACAATTTAGTTGTGCTGAATATTTTTAAAGACTGACTCATATCTTGAACATTAGACTCAAAGAAGCTCATTTGAAAAGATCCCCATTAAAGTATTATCTATTTATCACATTCATTTCCCTCTAATTTCTATGTATACCTATATCTATATTTCTCTAGAAAAACCTAGATGCCCAGAAAAACATATCTACAAAGAATGTGGTCCCTCAAACCCTGCAACTTGTTCCAATGTGGCTCCTTTTCAAGACAGTGAATGTGTGAGTGGCTGCACCTGCCCAGAAGGTAATACACCCTATGAGAGTATTTACACTGAAACAACTGAAAACAGTGCTTCTAGTATGGTGGGTCTTATTTCTAACTAGATATTTAATGAAATCATCTATTCATAATCCATCCTTCTAGCAAATTGCAGAACAGGGCAAGAGAGAGACTTACAAAGTTAATGTGTATGTCTATGTCTATGGTACCTAAGGGCCATGGTGCTCCACAGATCATCCTCTAGTCTTATATTGGGCTCAGTAGAAATACTCTATGGCTCAGAAAATTATACTCTTGTCAGTTCTCAAACTGGAGTAATTGCTTAAATGGAACTTACCATTTCAAGTGCATGCTTACACTTGAAGGAACTAGTTCAGGAGCACCTGGGTGGTTCAGTCAGTTAAGCGTCAGACTTAGGTTCAGGTCATAATCCCACAGTTGTGGGTTTGAGCCCTGAGTCTTGCACTGAGCTCTGTGCTGACGGCTCAGAGCTCGGAGCCTGCCTCGGATTCTGTGTTTCCCTCTCTCCGCCCCTCCTCCACTCATGCTCTGTCTCTCCCTGTCTTAAAAACAAATATACACTTAAAAAATTTATTAAAAAAAAAAAGAACTAGCTCAAGAGTGATTTCACAATTCACTGCTTGAGAATTTACTGATGTTTATATAATTCTGAGATTAATATAATATATTTATTCCAGGTTACCTATTGGACGATATTGGAGAAAAAGGGAGATGTGTATTAAAGGCTAAATGTCCCTGTGAATCAAATGGAAAGATCTATCAGTCAGGAGAAGTCCGAGATGGTCCTTGTGGTTCTCAGTGGTAGGTGCATGCTTTTTGCCCACATTTTATTAATAGCAAAATAATACTAATAGTTTAATCAATTTTAAATAATTCCTAAGTACTTAAAATAAACTTTCCAGAAATAAAATGCAACCTCACTGTATTTTCTGTGTTCATATTTGCCTTTTATCTTTTAAGGAAAGTTTAGTGTGTTTTTAAAATAAAATGTATACGCTTTCTATGTATCTTTAAAAGGTAATGCTTTTCACTAACTGAAGTAGTGTTTCAAATAGTAAGCCAATTAGTGGTTGCAAATATAGAGCAAAGAATAATATAAGAGTATGGTTACAACAAGGAAACAATAATTGTGCAAAATGCCAAGAATATTTAATAAAATGTATAATCAGAAACAATCTAATACTTTTCAAATAATTTTTATAAGGCTACATTGGTGAAGGCATATTTAATCTTTATTTATATATTTTTATTTATGTATTATATATATTTATAATATTTATGGATATATTTAATGAGTGAATTTTAATGTGCCAAAAATTAGTGTGGACTATTTGAGTTCAGCAGCAATATGTTGATCAGAGAGAGTTCCCCATTCCTCATTACAACTTTTCTCTGAAACTCCAAATTTGTGCAGAAGTCCAGAGGACTTTTCTAGAAATGTATTATGCCCTTGTAGGGAAATAATCTGACCCAATGAAAGCTAATCTATTATTGATATTATAATATGTTCTTTATAAATGAGAAATGTTCTTGTTAGTGTGGTCATAATGCATTAGTAATAATTGTATATAACAATAGCTATGATTTATTGAATATCTATGACAGTGCTATCCAGGAGAAATATCACGTGAGTCACAAATATGACCCACATATATAATTTAACACTTTTTAGTTGATGCATTTTTAAAAAGCAAAAAGAAAGAGGTAGAATGAATTTTAATTCTGTATTTTATATACCCAAAATACAGTATTATCATTTAAAAATGAAATTAGTATGCAAAGTTAATGAGAGATTTTATGATCTGTTTTTCAGATTAAGTCTTAGAAGTCTGTGTGTATTTTACATTTACAGCAGATGTCAATCTGGATGAGTCACTTTCAAGTAATCAATAGCTATATGTCTCTATGCTATATTGAACACTGCAGGTCTACAGTGTGGCATTTAGCAGGTGTCTTAGTACTAATAGTGAAATGGGTTCCATTTAAACAAACCTGAAATCCAGTTTAAAAGTTTTTATATGTTTAATTCAGGCCAAAGCTATTATTTTAGTCCATGGCATTCAAGTCTTTTAAAAAAACAGGATGCCACCATCAATGAGACGTTTGATCAGAGTTGAGATGTTGAGTGGGAAACAAAGGTGGTCTAATAGGGGCTCCTGGCTGGCTCTATTTGAAGACATGTGACTCTTGATCTTGGGGTCATGAGTTCGAACCCCATGTTGGGTTGTAGAGATTACTTAAAAGCTTAAAACAAAAAAGATGGTCTAATAAAACTTAAGTAAATGTCTTAGTTTAAGTTTTGATTTTTAATGTTGGGATATTTATTTTGGCCATAGAGAAAACACAGCTGATGACCTTTAATGTAACCATTGCATTTTACCAGCACATGCCAAGAAGCAAAGTGGTCTTGCACTGAAGCATTATGTCCTGGAAGATGTAAGGTGGAAGGAAGTTCAATCACCACCTTTGATGGTGTTAAATATAACCATCCTGGAAACTGTCATTTCTTGGCCATCCACGTATGTAATAGCCTGGAACAGTTGAGAAAACTGATGCACGTGCCAAGCTGTTTTTCATCCAATTTAAAACACAATCTTCACTTCAAATTACTATTTAAAAAATAAATAACAAGCAGCCCTTCAATTATTTGTTACATATTTTGGTATCTGTTTTCTGTCACATGTTGACATTGACCATAAGTATTACCTGCACTTCTTAGAAATTCCTTGCTACACAAACCAACAAACCCCAAAATTCCCTTCATCACTAATAATTTTCTAAGTACACTGGAAAAATATTTTCTTCTACTTTTCTTTGCATGTTTTCACTAGTGCCTCAATTGAAACTATCTTTTATGTTCCATGAAACATCTTCCTTTTTCATAGTTACCCCTTTACATTTATTTTTAGTTTTTATAATATAATATCACTAGTATGATAGAAGCTATCCTGACTTTTAAATCCTGTTCAGTACTAAAATTTTAAGTAATCTGGATTTCAGTAAAAGGGGAATTCCATCTTGTATCTTGTGCCTATAGCCAGCCTGAAAATATAATTTTGTTTAATCTTTTGGTAAGGAACCAAGATGAGCAGAATTTGTGACTCCTAAAGTGAGAGGGATGGCTCAAGTCCAGTAGTCTGAAAAATTCTGTCCTGGCTACTAAAAGACCATTTTCCAAATCTTTCTTCCTTTTATGCTCCTCACATAATCTGTGAGGGTGGGGGACGGGCAAACTGAAAGGGAAATAACACCAAAATATGTGGAATATTTGCTTCTCCTATATTAGATTCCTAGATCGTGCAGAGAGAACTTGAAGTCAATGTTTGACATGACTTATATTTTGGTTTTACAAATTAAATACCTTTCACATTGGGTTTAAACAGACATTGTGGATTGTCCAGAGAATAAACAAGCTATGTCATCTCTAATTCCTATTCGTCTCTGCAATGCAGCACATTCCCTTGGAGGAGATGACAAAAAGTAAAGATAAAAGAAAAAAATGAGGACTATGAAAACCCACCAATAAGACTATACTAACCCACCAATCAGATATAGTTTATGGAAGATACTTGGACCTTCCGTAAAGTGGCCATTTCTACACTTACCATGGACTGAACGAGGTTTTACTTTCAGAGCAGACAGATTATATGTAGGAATTGTACATGTTTTAAATGCAAACATGCATTGTGAATGAATCATGCAGTAATAGCATATAATCAATGGCATTTAATAAATATATCAATGAAATGCGTTTTTTAACAGGATAAAGATTGGTCTGTTAGTGTTGAACTTCGTCCCTGTCCAAATGGTCAGTCAGGAACGTGCTTAAATAGTGTTACACTCCTCTTGAATTCGGTGAGTAGTCCACTCCCTAAAGTTTATCCAGAGCAAAATAAAATCAATTACTTCACAAATTCAGAATTTTTGTGGTAGAAGAGAGGCTTTACTCTGTAAATTGAAATAACAAGTGATATTGTACAGAAAATTGATAATGTCCCTGGAAGAGGTAGATACTTCTAAGGATCCTTAAGTACATAAAAGTTATCATACGTATACAACTAAAGCACTAATTACAGATCAACTTATGTGCTTATTAAATTATTAAACTCTGTGGGCCATTTAAAAGGCAATTATATTTGTTTAGAATTTCATGTATTTGGAAGTGACATTGTAAAAGGAAATAGACCTAAATGGTGAGGGAGGACATTGAGACTTGCCTTTGGTACTTAGAAGGCTTCTGACATTTAGAAATGTAAGTTATCTTCTTGAGTTTCAGTTTCCTCATCTACAAATTAGGGATGGAAATTCCTTTACAATACTTCTCAAAGAATTGGTATAAGAAGCAATGAAAAAACATATGAGGAGTGCTTAAAAATGTTCTATATTTTAGATATTAAAAATTAATTTAAGGAGTGCCTGGGTGGCTCAGTCGGTTCAGCATCCAACTTCGGCTCAGGTCATGATCTCCCCGTTCGTGGGTTCAAGACCTGCATCAGGCTCTGTGCTAATAGCTCAGAGCCTGGAGCCTTCTTCAGATTCTGTGTCCCCCTATCTCTCTGTCCCTCCCCCGTAAGCACTCTGTATCTGTTTTTATTATTAGTAAATGATAATTATTATTTATTTATCATCATCATAGTAATTATATATAATAAAATATATTATTATTTTATTTGTATTTTATTATTAAAATAATAATAAAATAAAATTAATCTAGTAAAATTAAACACTTTATGGCATAAAAATGAAGGTGCATATATTGCATTAAAATGAATTAGTATTACAAATTAACATGAACTAACAATTGTTTTAAATATCAGTCTGTTTCAGTTGACAAATATATATTCAATAGAGACGGAACAGTCACAAATGATAAGATTAGAAATCAAGGTTATTATTATTCAGGTAAGTTTAATAAATCCACTTAAATGTAAGATGCATTCACTTATTCAATTTTTAAGGATATCAAATGTGTGTTTTTTAACACATGAAAATATAAAACCATTTTAATGAATTAAAAATTGTTCACTATTTAAATTATTACTCTTAATGTTAATAATTATTTTAACAGACCAAATGCAGATCTTCAAAGCATCTTCCTCATACCTTCAAGTAGAAACAAACTTTCATGTAAAGATGCAGATACAGATTGTTCCTGTGATGCAATTATATGTTTCCATGCCACCCAACCAATTCACAGACACTGTAGGTAAGTCCCCTGGATATGTTTTTATTTCCAAGGTTCTAATGTTACTATCACTTATTTTAATTTTCAATTGTTTCTCAATTAATGACATTATGCCATAAAGCATTTTTACTTAATCTTCCTTTCAATATTGCAGTAAAACAGTTTCAACTTACAGTAAAGATGGTTTTATTTATTACAAAATCTATTCCTAAATGGTTTTCCACAAATTTAAGGTTTTTAAATTAAGGCGTTTTAAAGTCAGGTTTGATAATATAGGATATATATCACTTTGCTAGTGTAGATTACCAGAGCTTTTGCCTGTAGAAGATGAAAATATTATACTTAGACATCTTTTGAATATCAAGTTTCAAACACAAACTACATTACAGTTTGTCTTCCTGGTGATAGATCACATGTTCTTATCTTTCACTGCTGTTTTCTGTCATAGAAATCAGCTCCCACATAGTGTCATGGATGTCAGATAAAACAAAACAATGGCAAATCCCACAGCTACTAATTTCAAAAGTCTAAGCTTTTGCACCATGTCTTTACTTGAAAAGGTGACTAATTTATACATAGGGAAAAAAATGTAATCCCTGGATCCAGATCAAATACATATGGCCCTTAACATGCTTCAACTCTCCACACTACTACTGAAAATGTGCAGTCCCAAACATCCTATTTGTAAGCATGTTTCCCCCCACCTTGTCAGAGGAGGTTAAGTAAGCTATAGTGACAAACAGGAAACACACAATATTTTTGGAAAATAGTGTCTCAGTGCTCCTGGTATTTGAATAAAATGGGATATTAATCTGAAGTGTCATGAATTTTGCTTGTATGTGTGAAGACTAACCAAGACATACACGCTCAGGTAGCTTCTATGTGTTTTGATTTGAGTGAAGAACTGAATATGAGGTGAGACTATGAATCCAAAAAGGTGAGTAGGTGAGGAAATGTTAAAATTTGTTCTGTGCTCTATACAGGACTCTGTGGTTCCTACAACAACAGAGCAGAGGATGATTTCATGTCAAGTCAGAATATATTGGAGAAAACGTCTCAGGCATTTGCTGATTCTTGGGAAATGATGCCCTGTCCTAAAGGAAACCCCACTTCGTGCATCAGTATAGAAAAAGGTATTGGTAATTGAACATTAAACTCTGTGATTAAATATTTGGTACTAGGAATTGTATACTTATTCTGTTAATGATATGAGACTCTCAGATAATCCTGCTTTTAGCTAGTGCTTGTTTCACTGTACCTGTTTTACAGGGAACAGTGGAGAAACAGTCTGGCTGGCTGTGAGCGCAACTAGAAAACACATCTTTCATTGGGGAGGGGGATCAACATATTTGTCTTTTTCTATACCCATTCTTTTCCTCCCTTGACAGTTTTCTTCATAGCTATAGAATAGTAGGGTTAGAGGAAATTTTACAGGTCATTTCATTTATTATTCTTACCCTTTATTTTAGGCATGGAAATGATCATTGGTTGAAATAATGAGACTCCCCCAAGTTGCTCAGCTACTTAACAATAGAGCTGTAGCTAGCTCCACATCTCCTAACTACTGCTATCATGTCTGTTAATTATACCAACCCCCAAATACAGATCTTACGAGGAAAACTTTACACTTGTAGGATTCAGCTCATGTTTTAGCTTACCGAAGATTTCCATAAATATTGGTTCCATTTATTCCCACAAACACTCATGAAGAGCACGGACGTAGTTATTATCTCCATTAAGGTTGATGTTGATAATGGACTCCAGATAGAGTGTACTTAATAAGGGTTAAAGATGAATCTGTCACCCAAGTATTTTATTTGTATTTATTTAATTAAAATATTTTTATTGAAGTACAGGTGACACCCAATGTTACGTTGATTTCAGGTGCACAGCATTGTGATTCTACGAGTCTACACAATATGTCATGCTTACCACAAGTGTAGCTACTGTCTGTCACCATACACATTACAACACAACTGATTACATCCCCTATACTGTACCTTTTATCCCTGGGACTTATGCATTCCATAACTACAAGTCTGTATCTCCCATTCCCCTTAACCCATTTTGCCCATCCCCCAATCTCCTTCCCCTCTGGCAAACATCAGTTTGTCCTCTGTATTTATCGGTCCGTTTCTGATAATTCAAGTATTTTGAATCAAAGACTTGCTCTGATTGTTCCCATACATAGTGTTGTTGATTTTAACAAATACTTTATGTTACTTCTTTTGTAAATAATGGAATTCAATGGAAAGTAAGTTAAAATATGTTGTTTATATGTTAATCAGTTGTCTCTAAATTAATCTCCATATTTGAAGCAAATGTCTGATCAGCTTTTGACAATATTTAAAAATTACAAAGCAATTTCTTCTGAAAGTTTCATCTACTTGTTTTGACTAATGAAAGGAGTTGATAGAAGCATTAATATCCACATGGCAATATGCATTTGAAGGTTCAATTTTCATGTAATTTTGTTTTGCAGGTGTTGCAATGAAAATAATTAAAATGAGAATAAATGAAAACAAATGTATATCTCATAAGAATCCAAGCCAAGTTTTGTTAAGGAGACTATATTAACACTTTTGAGAGTTATATAAATTAACTATTTCTATTTTCAATCTTTTTATTTAACTTAAAATAAAATACAGAAAATGAAACTATGCTGTAATAAGCTGTTAGTAATATTAACATAAAAAATGGTAATACCTGGTTACAAGTTTGTCAAAATTTTAGGAATAATTGGCCTCAATGTCCTTTTATTTTTATTTATTTTTTAAATGTTTATTTATTTATTTTTGAGAGAGAGCGAGAGCACAAGCAGGGGAGGAGCAGAGAGAGAGAGAGGGACACAGAATCCAAAGCAGGCTCCAGACTCAAACTCACAAATCATGAGATCAAAGTCAGATGCTTAACTGACTGAGCCACTCAGGCACATCTAGGAACAATTGGCCTCAATGTCCTCTTAATAGATTCAGTCAGCTTCTTTATTGCATCCTGGTGACAGTAACTTTTAAAAGCCAATTGAAAGATGGTTAAAAACATTAGCAATCCTTCTTCTAGTCACTGACATCATCTTTAAGTATTTGCAAATCATTGAGCAAAGCATTTGTTACTCAGATGTTATTTTTGTGGACTTCATTTTCTGTTAATTTAATACAAGAAGTGATTTATGAAGCAACCAAATATCAATTCAGCCCTTAAAAAACAAAATGTGTGTTTGAATTGTTGATACTGCTTGTTCTAAAACTGACATGATTATTGTGGCAACAGGGCGAGGTGGTGCTGGTGTTGTGATGATTTCGTTTACCCACTTGCTATGTACCTGAATAAATAATCTGGTTCCCTTAGTCCCATTTTTTTTGGTAGAAATTGCATTTTGCAAACAGGTTAACTGATTTAGTACAAATATATGAAGCTAATAAAGATTTTTCCACTTATTCCAGTTATGGAATAAGTAAGTCATTGGGTTGAAAGGAACAGCATAGGGAATATAGTCAGTGGTATTGGTATTGGAATAGCATCGTATGGTGACAGATGGTAACCACACTTGTGAATGCAGCATAATGTATAGAGTTGTCTAATCCCTATGTGTACACCTAAAACTAGTGTAATATTGTGTGTTTGTCCTTCAATTTAAAAAAAGAAAGATTTTGCCTCTTAGTTTAAGGTGTTTCTGGTTATATCATGCTATTTTTGTATATATTGATAATAAGTTAGATATGTTCTAGCAAAAACATTTTACTGTTTAACTTTTTAAAGTTTATTTATTTTGTGGTGGCCGGGGGCTGGGGGTGCAGCGAGGGGCAGAGAGCAAGGGAAAGAGAGAATCCCAAGCAGGCTCCATGCTCTGTTCAGAGCCTGATATGGGGCTCTATCTCATGATCCTGAGATCATGACCTGAACCAGAATCAAGAGTTAAGCCCTTAACCAACTGAGCCACCAGGTGCCCCGCAAAAACACTTTAAAAACACAATCACACATTTTCAATTAAAAATTATGACATTACTGATACTAATTTTGAGTGCATTAAATTTCTTCCAGAAAGATATGCTGAAAAGCACTGTGGAATTCTTCTTGATTCAAGTGGACCTTTTGCTTCCTGCCATCCAATTGTGAATCCTAAACTATATCATGAGGTATGTGAGGGTCTAAGATTAACAGCTCTTTTTGCAAACTATTCTGATAATATCAATAGAAGCCTGTAGACATTAAAATTTTTCAAATAACAGGCACTGTCAGTACATTAAGACATAGCTTTAAACTTAACATTATTCAGTTGTTAGATATACTAATTAAAAAAAACAGTACTGGCAAATAAGTTGGAATGAGAAAAATCTTTTTTTTAATGTTTATTTATTTTTTTTTTCAACGTTTATTTTTTATTTATTTTTTTATTTTTTTATTTTTTTGGGGACAGAGAGAGACAGAGCATGAACGGGGGAGGGGCAGAAAGAGAGGGAGACACAGAATCAGAAGCAGGCTCCAGGCTCTGAGCCATCAGCCCAGAGCCCGACGCGGGGCTCGAACCCACAGACCGCGAGATCGTGCCCTGGCTGAAGTCGGACGCTTAACCGACTGCGCCACCCAGGCGCCCCTATTTATTTTTTTGAGAGAGAGAGAGAGAGAGAGACAGAGCGTGAGCTGGGGAATGCAGAGAGATAGGGAAACAGGCCCTGAGTTGTCAGCACAGAGAACGACGTGGGGCTCGAACCCACGAACAATGAGCTCATGAACTGAGCTGAAGTTGGACACTTAACCTACTGAGCCACCCAGGCACCCCTGGAATGAGAAAAATCTTGAATAAGTTCCTCTTTCTGAGTTTTCTAAGTTTGTGGAAAACTTAGTTAATAATTGATTTACTACTTTGCATATTTCAAAAGGAAGTGTTTCCCAAAGTTCAAGACAGATTATTTTCAAGGAAGAGGAGTGGTTATAAACTGAATTAAGATACCCAGTTTACCTGTTCTTGTGAACATTTTCATAAAGTAATATGCATTTATTTCTTATCTTAAAGGAATGCAAAAAATACACTTGCACTTGTGACAACAGTGAAGATTGTTTGTGCACGATTTTAGGCAACTATGTAAAAGCGTGTGCTGAGAAAGAAACATACATAGTGGAATGGAGAACTGGACTATGTGGTAAGCAGGACAGGGGCTTTAGATGACTCCCTTCTCACTTTTACTATAGTGTGTGTGTGTGAGTGTGTGTGTGTGTGTCTGTGTGTGTATGTAGTTTAGAAACATGTATTTACAAACTTGTACTTGGTTCTTTCAAAGATGATTTCCTGTTTTTTTTTAAATATGTTTTAGTTATCCATGCAGTTTTACTTCTTGATTCTTTGATCTTGATTTAAATAAGAACAGAATATATACATATTTATATATTAACATGGGTTTCTGTTCAGTTATTATATGCTGAAATTTAATATTCCAACTCCTACTACATTTTGAAGTGTTAAATATTAGTGACATTTTTAAGGAAATAAAAATAACTAAATTAGGAGTTCAACTATAATATTGTTGAATCTTGCATTTTTTAACATATTTATTGTAGTATTTGAATATGACTTCAGAAAAATACATGGCTTACCCAAAAAAAGAAAACTTTATAGAAATACATGTCTTGTAGATCACAATACCTCATAGCTCATTTCCCATCAAAGGTCTGTCAAGTTCACCTCCAAAATTTCTCTCAAATACATCTCTCCATCTCTATGGCCACCAACCTACTTAAAAAAAAAAAAAAACCTTTTTTTTTCTTGTGGGTTATTTCAATTGCTTCCTTTAATATCCACTTTTTCTACAAAGAAGTCAGGATAATCTTTAAAGTAAAACCAACTAAAACTAACCTGATCGGGGCACCTGGGTGGCTCAGTCAGTTAAGCGACCAACTTCGGCTCAGGTCATGATCTCACGGTTCATGAGTTTGAGCCTGCGTTGGGCTGTGTGCTGACAGCTCAGAGCCGGGAGCCTACTTCAGATTCTGTGTCTGCCTCTCTCTGAACCTCCCCTGCTCATGCTCTGTCTCTCTCTGTCTCTTAAAAAATAAATAAATGTTAAAAAAAAAACAACTAACCTGATCATTTGATATTTCAGTCTAAAATGAGTCAATGGCTTCTCATTGCTCTAAGGCTAAAGAGCAAACTAAGAGGGCCCTGCAAGTTCTAATCACTGATTTTGTGTCTGGGCTTATACCTTCTATTCTTCTTGCTCTTTGAAAGAATCTCCCTGTCTTCTGATGTAGGCTGTTCCCCAGGCATAGAATTACCTTTCTCTAGGAAGCTTTCATGCTCTACATGGACTGCAAGTTCCCAGTTGTACATACTTAGAGCTTCCCATCTTGCTTCTTTATAGCACGTGCCACAATTGTCCTTTCCCCAGAAATATAAGTCACATGATAGCAGTGTATTTCCTATCTTGTTTATGGGTTTTATCCCCCGCAGAATATTTAAACATATAGTAGGGACTCAATATTGACTGCAAATAAAAAAAGAATGAAAAATACCAGTGAACAGCAAGTAACTTTTTCTTGACTATTCATAACCTCAATTGTGAATAATTCACTATAATATCTATAAACATCAAGATGAAACAGAATTGCTACTTTTCCTGGATGCATACATATTTAATATTTTTTATTCCTATACCAACAGATCACTCTTGCCCAAGTGGCCTGGTTTTCAAGTACAATGTAAAAGCCTGCAATAGTTCTTGTCGATCATTGTCAGAGAGAGATAGGAGCTGTGATGTAGAAGATGTTCCAGTTGATGGATGCACTTGCCCTGATGGAATGTACCATAATAATGAAGAGATTTGTGTTCCAAAATCTCAGTGTGACTGCTACCTAAATGACGAGGTCATACAACCAGGCAAACTCATCCATATTGATGACAATAAATGGTATGGAAATTGCATATATACTTGTTATGACTTTGAAATCAGGGGACTGTCCTTTCCAGAGAAATAGACGTCTCCTAAAGTCTTCTTTAGACCTACCATATTTTAAAATTTGTATTTATTAAAATTAGTTATTTC
Organism: Leopardus geoffroyi; assembly: GCF_018350155.1. Taxonomy (NCBI): domain Eukaryota; kingdom Metazoa; phylum Chordata; class Mammalia; order Carnivora; family Felidae; genus Leopardus; species Leopardus geoffroyi. Next base: position 68,593,458 of record NC_059341.1, read on the forward strand.
ACCCTTTAACCTGAAGTGCTCACGGCATCATAATGGCTCTAACTGATTTATTCTACTTTTGTTTGATTTCAAATACCAATATAAAAACATTCTAGCATGCCCTACATACAGAGGATGCAAAAATGATTTTATATTCAAACGATGCTTTCTAGTTGTCTCTCAGCATTCACCATTCAACAAACACTTACTAAATAGATATTTGCCATGTTCCAGGCCTTGTGCTGAGGGCTAGAATTACAAAGATGAAGGAACATTGCCTTTGTTTCACAGAATGAGCAGAGTGCTTGCTTTTGCAAGGTTTGTATACTATAATATGGTAGCAGAAAGAGCCAGTTAGTGCCTGAGCAGATAAGAAGAACTTTTCAGAGGAGACTAGCACTTGAGTTTTACTAGGATTTGAAACTTTTTCCAGACAAAACTGGGGTAGGAAGAGAGATTCCCAATAGCGTAAACAGAACACACTAACATAGGAAATGTTTGAAAGTATTGCGCATGTAGGTTCTCGTTGGGCTGGAAAGGATTGGGCTGGAAAAGTAGACTGTGGCCAGGCTGTACTCAAGAATTTGAACTAAGTTCCTGGGCAGTAGGAGAAGTTGAAGAATTGTGACTTTTTGTAATGGCTAAGGAGATTGTGATTCTGCAGTTTTGGGCAAAGTAATTTATCTTTATCTTTAATTCCATAGGCAGAGGTAGCAATTCTTAACAATGTAACTGTAAAAATGAAGTAGCCATTCCAAGAAATTTTGGATACACCTTCTCTCTTTTCTTTGGTTCCATGAAACTATCATTTAGAAATGGATGATTTTTCTTGGCCATTTAAAAGGAAAGCATAGGTAAAAACCTCTTTCTACTACAGCACACAAGACATTTGGTTGGGGTTTGATCATGATACTTTCTCTGTAGATGTTGAGGAATCAGTAGGTAGATTACCTTTTTAGTGAAACCTGGGCTACCGCCTCCAAATTATGGTTCCCTTTATCATTTCCCTATTTCAGATCCCCATCACTACCATGATGGTTAAGTTGGCTGCTCTTTGCCCTGTCTCTGTGTCTCATATTTCTTGCACTACCTCTATAATGACTAACGTGAAGCATTATTCTGATTGTGCCACTTACCTGCTCAGGAGCTTTAATGGTGACAGTTGCCTGAAGAATAGACGTAAGCTTGCACGTCATTTAAGACCATCCAAAATCTGGCCCTGCCTTGCTTTTACCACTTCTCCCTATCCTACTTACTGCTTTCTATCCAAACAAGTCATTGGAACATACCTTGTTGTTTCCTGCATCACAGCTTTGTATCTTATGAGCAGTTATCTGTTGAATCTAATTCATCCATCAAGATACAGCCATCATTTTCATGTGTTCTCTGATATCCATAGAACCTTGCTTGTATATTCCTATAATATGCACAAGGCTGCATGTTATAACTGGGTGCATGTTATTTCTGGGCAGTGTGTCTCATCCATCTACTTGGATAAAACTTGTGAATAAGGGGTAAAAGTTTCTCTAACAGTGTATTAAGAAGTTGTCATTGAAGTTTGATGTTTAAATGTATAAGTTTCTTCTGTTTTCAGTGTCTGTCGGGATGGAATTCTTCTTTGCCAGACTCCCATTGATTTAACCCTACGTAAGTGTTGAAATCATAATTTAAGCTTAAAATATCTACTTGGGTTAAACCAAGCACATCAAGAGGCCCTTGATTAACAACTTCCTTTATCCTGCAGAGAATTGTTCCGGAGGGACTGAATTTGTTGACTGCAGGGACCCGAAGGCACAGAGAAGAGTTGACAGTACCTGTAGCACTCGGAACATACCTAGTTTTGATGTAAGGAACATGGCTTTGCAGTTAAACTTTTTGAAACTTTTCATTGTGTCAGGATAGAAGCCAACCAAAACATCAGTGAAAAAGAATTCGAAGGTCATATTCATTGTGTGTTATTTTGACTTGTCAAATGTTGGCTCTAAATGGATACTTGATATATATTTATGCATGGTAAATGGATACTGATAATGTGACATGTTACAGCAGCACCTGATGATGTATATTTTATATTTGTTCCTATAGGAGAACTTGCCTTGCAAACGTGGGTGCTACTGTCCAATTGGCATGGTTCGAAATTCTAAAGGAAACTGTGTCTTTCCTGAAGACTGCCCATGTTCTTTTGGTGGACAGGAGTATGACCAGGGAAGTGTTACCTCGGTTGGCTGCAACAAATGGTGCATAATAAAGAATTACTATAGGGGTACCTGGGTGGCTCAGTTGGTTAAGCGACAACTCTTGGTTTTGGCTCAGGTCATGATCTTGCGTTTTCTGGGTTCAAGTTCTGCTTGGGTTCTGTGCTGACAGTGTAGAGTCTGCTTCGAATTCTCTCTTTGTCCCTCTCTCTTTGCCTCTTTCTCTGTCTCTCTTGAAATAAATCAACTTTAAATTAAAACCTTAAAAAATAAAAGACTATTTCATATGTTTTGGATATTAGAAAGTATAGTCTGCTCTTATTTTATAGGAAAGAAGTCATACTTTGAGATATTTGAAGAATAATGGTCAAATATAGTTAAAATGCTATTTTTTAAATAGAAACTATAATTTTATTTTTTATTGAACTTTGTTGACATACAATATTTTATTAGTTTTAGGTGTACAGCCTTGTGATTCAACAATTGTATACATTATGCAGCGCTCACCACAATAAGTGTTGTTACCATCTGTTGCCATACAATGTTATTACAATATTATTGACTGTATTCCCTAGGCTATATTTTATGAAATAGAACCTTTATTTGGCATTTTCTATGGTTAACATGATATAATGAAGACAACTGCCAAATTTAAGTCAATATAAAACAAGGTTTTGTGCTTCTTTACAAAAACAGTGTGAGAATGTGAATCTTGGCATAATATAATTACCTCACTCTATCATTTTTTTTCTTTTAGTACTTGCATAAAAGGGTCTTGGAGCTGTACACACAATGAATGTCAAACCACCTGCCATATCTATGGGGAAGGTCATGTTAGAACTTTTGATGGAAAAAGTTACAGCTTTGATGGTCTCTGCCAGTATTCATTTCTTGAGGTAATTACTAGTGTGTTTTATCACTATTCTTCTATACTTAATAATTATTATTTATCTGCAGATGCTCTCTGGAGAATTTTATTCTCAAAATGTGAAATTTAAACAAATGGCCCCTTAAGTCTCTCTCAAAGACAGTACAAATAACAGTATCATGCTGACTTGGGAGGCGGTAGGTCTAGATTTCAACCTTGGCTCTACCCTTTCTCTGATGTGTGACTTTGGGCACATTCCTTAATCCCTCTGTGTCTCCGTTTCCTTATCTATAAAATGGGGATGGAAACAGCTCCCTTGAAACCAAATTTGGGCAAATATTGGAGCACATACTAAGTGCTCAATGAATGCTAGATATTTAACAACAGCGCTATCAGCAACGACAGTTACCACTTTATGAGTGCTTCTTTGCCAAAGCAAATTGATTACATTTAATCACTGCAATACTCAAAGGCTGATATTATTATTCCTATGATGGAGATGAAGAAATTGAGGCTTAGAGAGGTTAAGCAACATGAACTAAGTAGAAAATGTCGTATTCAAAACCAGATCTGTGTGATTCCAGAGTTCACACTTGTTACATGCTGCTAAGCTGCTTCCTAAGTAATATCTAATTTCCTGAAATTTGGATTGTTTTATGCTTTAAATTTATATTGTTTTATATTTATGCAAATTTCATAAAAATCGGTGAGGGGAAATAAACAACTTTATCTAGTTATGTACAGAGCCTAGAAATAAATCAATGATTATAAGCCATGTTATATAATTTAAATACTTATGTAATATGTTATAATTCTAAACTTTTATAAAATATTACAAAAGGACCGAGTGAAAGCAAATTAACTAGGTTGGATTCAGCCAGGGAGGGCTACCTCTCCATATATGCAGTTAAATTATTGTCTTCTGGACATTCCATAACACAGCATATGGTAATTTATTGAGTTTAAGGTATCACTGTCTAAGAATTCTTTGTCTGATGCAAATATTGTAATTGAGTTCCACATCCCTGATATTTATAAAGTATTATGATAATTTACTTTTAAAGGATTATTGTGGTCGTGAAAATGGCACATTCCGTCTCTTAACTGAAAGCGTCCCATGCTGTGAAAATGGGCTTACATGCTCAAGAAAAATCATAGTTGCTTTTCAGGTATGGTACTGTTTCTCTTTATATATTTTTTCTCTCAGATTATGGGTGGCCAAATAAAACTGATGTTATCATAAGTCTGTCTTTTAATTTATAGGATCAGAATGTTGTTCTGCATGATGGGAAAGTAACAGCAGCCAAAACTACAGAAAGTAAGGAATGTGAAATCAATGGAAATACATATTCTGTACATACTGTTGGCCTGTACTTGATTCTGAAATTTTTAAATGGAATAACCATAATTTGGGACAAGAATACAAGAGTTTCTGTTATACTGGATCCACACTGGAATGTATGTATATCACTAATAAGTGATTAATGGGGAAACAAAGTAATTTCTGTTTCTGAGAAGTAGAGACAATTCATCAGTGGAAAGTGAGAGAGTGGTAGTTTCTTTCATAGAATAAGCCTTCCACAACTGTTCAACCTTATGATGAAATAAGAAATGTAATCAAAGATGATAGGACCTGGTGAAAACTAAATGCAATAAACCTGAAGCGTTCTAGTTTAACCATATTTGGTTACTTGAGATTATTGCATAATACAATTTTAAGGTAGCTGGTGAATATATAGAATTAAATATATTTCTTAGAACAAAAATTCTAAGAGCCTAAGAGTCTACTCACGTATGATTTGAAGCTAGTGAATATAATTATTTTTTAATAATTCTTAATGCATTTATCTTATTTGATACTAGATCATTTTGTGATATAGGATATCTTGGGTTAAACAGTACCAGGATCTTATCCACAGATTTTAATTTCCTTCTAAAATTTGGAATTTAAAATGGATTTATGGTGGGGGCACCTCGCTGACTCGGTCAGCAGAGCATGTCAACTCTTGATTTCAGGGTTGTTGAGTTTAAACAACATGTTGGGTATGGAGCCTACTTAAAAAAAAGAGGGGGCACCTGGGCGAATCAGTGGCTTGAGTGTCTGACTCTTGATTTTGGCTCAGGTCATGATCTCATGGTCATGAGATCGAGCCCCGCATGGACTCTATGCTGAGTTGGAGCCTGCTTAAGAGTGTCTCTCCCTCTCCCTGTGCCCCTCCCCCTGTCATATGCTCTCTCTTCAAAAATAAAATAAAATACAAAATAAGAATAAAATAAAATAAATAAAGTAGATCTATGATACTATAAATGATCATAACATCTTTACATATCTGTCTCTGTATACCACTATAGTGCAACTCACTTGTTAATTTTCCCTTCTGATCTCATCTCTTCATATATCTATATCCCTACTACAACCTACTTGTTAACTTCCCTTTCGGATCTCTACAGGGCAAAGTATGTGGTCTTTGTGGAAATAACAATGGTGATCTCAAGGATGATTTCACAACACGATATTCATCAGTAGCTGCTGGAGCACTGGAATTTGGAAATAGCTGGAAAACCAGTCAAGAATGTTCAGACACAGTAGCTCAAGCTTTCCCGTGTGACTCAAACCCGTACTGTAAGGCCTGGGCTGTGCGGAAATGTGAGATCATCCGGGACAGCACCTTCAGAGACTGCCACAGCAAGGTAGTATGGCTCTGAGAGCAGGGACCTGCACAGGCTTTGCTCCCAGAGACTCATGGGCCGTGTTCTCTAGGTGGACCCCAATGCCTACTATGATGCATGCATTGAAGAAGCCTGTGCATGTGACATGGAGGGGAAGTACCTGGGATTCTGCACAGCTGTGGCTATGTACGCAGAGGCGTGCAGTGCGGTTGGAGTCTGTGTCAGGTGGAGAAAACCAGAGCTCTGCCGTAAGTGAGGTCCATGTGTTGTTCTTATAAAAGGTAATTAGATAGCATTCTTTTGTTAGGTGATCAATCTTCTTTCCATATTTTCTATAAAATACATACTCTTGTGCCTAGAAAGTTTTCAAAACATGTTAATATGTTTATGATGGGAAAAATCCCTATTTTTAAAAGTATAGCACCTGGCACAGTACCTCAAATTCAGTTGGAGTTTCTGAAGTTCTTATAACAGGGGAGAAATTAAATACTGATGGAAAGTATCTCTTATTCATACTTAGATGAACAATGAACTGTTTACCTAACTTGGTGTAGCCATATATCCTTGAACATTTACCTCATCTACTTTGGGTTCAAGTCCTTACACATTATCTTAAAAACGTTTATAGAGCCCTAGTCTTGATACATATATTGATATATATGGAATGTGATAATTTTAGTAGAAATCAGCTCTTTCCCTTCTAATGGAAAATATTACGAGAGAAAATATGACAGATGAGAAATATTGACATTGAATCCACATTTTATTCTTTATCATGCAAAGTGTTATATTGAAATCTTTAGTTACCTCATTCAGGAACTGTTATTTACACATTAAAGGAGCCTCCTTTTCCCAGAGATTTATTTTTGCAATTTAGTCTTGAACAGTAAAACTATGAATCTAGACTATGACCTAAAATACCTTAAAATGGGAAAATTAATGTTTACTTTTCTACCCCAAACCAACTTTGTGAAGTATCAAAGGAATGTGCTGTTTTGATCCTATATGCTCCCCCTCCGTTTTTTGTGAGCTATTTTGGCTTATCTGGAAATTTGGATAAAGCCAAAGGAACCTGATAAGATAGAATGATATACGCTAGGTCTGTTTATTTGTTAATATCATTCAAAAATGCTTTGGAAAGGGAAAGGTGAAAATTGTTACATAATAGATGGAAGTAATTTGATACAATTAAATTACAGCTGTCTACTGTGATTATTACAATGCCCCTGGGGAATGCAGTTGGCACTATGAACCTTGTGGTACAGTGACTGCAAAAACTTGCAAAGATCAAGTTATTGGCCAGAAATTTTCTGCACTTTTAGAAGGTAAGGTAAATTTTAGTAATATCCATGAAGTAGTGCAAATTATATTGATATTTGAATACTGAAGATGTTATTTCTGCCAATTCAGAATCTTACATTTTACTATTTATTTATACATTCATTCATTTACTTGATGTTTATTTATTTATTTTTGATGGTGAGGGGAGAGAGAGGGAGACAAAGAATCCCAGCCTGGCTTGGTACTGTTCCTGTAGAGCCTTACACAGGGCTCCATCTCGCAAACCACGAAATCATGACCAGAGCTGAAATCAAGAGTCAGATGCTTAACCGACTGAGCCACCACGGTCCTCACATTCTGTACTTTAACGAATAGGCATTTATACTTGTTATGATATTAATATTTCTACATAAGAAACATTTTCTCTAGGGGCCCTTGGGTGGCTCAGTCGGTTGAGTGGCCAACTTCGGCTCAGGTCATGATCTCACGGTTTGTGGGTTGGAGCCCTGCATTGGGCTCTCAGATGACAGCTCAGAGCCCGGAGCCTGCTTCAGATAATGAGTCTCTCTCTCTCTCTCTCTCTCTCTCTGTCCTTCCCTCACTCATGCTCTCTCTCTGTCTCTCTATCCTTAAAAATAAACATAAAAAATGAAACATTTCCTCTAGACATATATTATCTGTTTAATAAGACAGACAAGCAGTGGGGAGAATGCAGTGCTTCGGTCCCATTGTCAATTTTTATACCTTTCATTAGACAATATAGTTTGTTGAGAATGTAGTTTCAGAATGCAATGTATTATATAGTCCAGTTAACTATATCCCACACGTCAACAGCACTTTCTTCTTAGCATTTCATGTCTTGGAAAGGAAGAAGTGGCAAGAAAATAAGAAGATGCAGTAACTTCCCAGAGTCACCTCTGTGTTAGATCCCAGTCTCTGGGATCTTTTCAGCTCATTTTATTATGACACCTGGATCTTCATCTATCCTTACAAAAAATAGATATTTAGAATTGGCATTCACTTTTCAAGATATGTATTTATCAAAGTGTTGTATTACATTCAACATCATACCATCATTAAAGTTGCAAATTATTTTGAAATACCTCAGGAAACATTTTAGAAAAATAAATCAGTGAAAATGTATAAGTTCTCAGTTCTTAGGTTGATATTCCATTGCAAGAAGATCTAAATCCTGTACAATTTATATGTTTTTATTAAGAGTATGATGTCATTTTGCTATTATCTACTTCAGTTCATGTAGGCATTTAAGTAACTTTACAAATATATAATGCAATGTGACAAATTTCTGTAAACAGAAATGAACCATGGGTCATCTTTCATACAGGATGTTATGCTAAGTGCCCAGATAGCGCTCCTTATCTGGATGAGAACACCATGAAATGCGTCAGTTTATCTGAGTGCAGCTGCTTCTATAATGATATCATACCAGCAGGTGGAGTGATTCAGGATAACTGTGGAAGAACATGGTACATTCTCTATTAACTTTCTAAGAAGCAATTCTGTTCCTTGCATTTTCATTTATAAAAAAAATTAAGTATACATGTATAATTTTTAGCTTTCCTGTTTCTAAATGATAAGGCTAGCATTAGGTTCAATTTTCTGTCCGTAATGCTAGTTATTTCATATTTTCAGTAAATCCATATGTCAACAAATGGCTTGTTAAATCTTATAATGAGGAAAACAGGAACAGAAAATGTCACTGGTAATTTTAGGTAAAAAGAAAGTTTTAATTCTGTAAATGCAAGATCATGTTTACAGGCTTCAGACAGTGACATGGAAGCAAACAGGAGAAGTCTCTACAAGAGCAGCATGGCCAAGATGTCAGGTTTAAAGCTGAAAATGTAAGAACTAACTGTACAGGTTGACTGCAAAGCATTTTTTTAGGTGTCAAGAACACTGCAGTGAAATGATTAGGAATAATGGTACAGTACACCAAAAAATAAATGTCCTTTGGGGAAATGATTATTTATTGTTCCCTTATTTAGTATTGTTTCGATTCTCATGGTTAGACTATTTTTTGTTTCAAATTCGGGAGGTGTATGCCAGTAGGAGTCAAAATTTCAACCTCATTTTTTTTTTTTAATTTAACTTTCAGCTATTGCATCGCAGGAGAGTTGGAGTGCAGTGGTGAGTCTTTGCATTTTATTCTAATTGAATTAGGGAAGACAAGGTACAGGGTTTGGGATCCTTTCAGATCATCAACAGCAAAAGGAGTAGGTACTTAAGGCTTAAACTGCTCCCCCCTCAGTGGTTTGGACAATTCCATTGCTGTGTGTTTGTTCATGTTGTGTCATTTCAAAACCAGTGCTGCCAAGGCATTTCCAACAACTAGCAAGTAGGTAGTCCTCCTGCTGCACGGAAGCCCTTGCCTATCTGTAGGCTCTGGGAATTAAGGCAGTAAGACATAACTCAAAATAGATTCATGAAGGGATGGAGCTGAAAGGTCAGGATTAGATAAGATAGAATTAAATAATTGAGGGATCACTCATGAGCAACAAATCTTAAAGATGAATCTCAATAAGCTTTAAAAAAATATATGAGCTACTCCCTGGTTTGTATTAGAAATTGCAGGGAGTAAAATAAACAAGATACAAATAATTCATTGGCAATTTGAGATTTTAGACTTTTTCACCCTTTTTCATTCTTCTCAATAATAGTAACTTATGTTTATTTCAGAAACTGCTCCTACAAATTCGACATTCACAGGTAAAATCATCATGGTTTTCTTTTTTAAAAAAGTTTTAAATTGTTTATTATTTTTGAGAGAGCGAGAGCGAGAGAGGGAGACACATAATGCTAAGCAGGCTCCAGGCTCTGAGCTGTCAGCACAGAGCCTGACACAGGGCTCGGACTCGTGAACCATGAATCGTGACCTGAGCTGAAATCTGACGCTTAACCACCTGAACCATCCAGGTGCCCCAAATCATCATGGTTTTCAATGTGTAGCTCTGATTTCTTTTTGTGGATAATCCTTTACAGTTTCACATCAGTCTATGCCAGGAAAAAATATGCTGGTAAATCTGATACAAAAATTTCAAATTAGAATGAACAGTTACTAGAAAATCTGTCAAAATGTTATTTCATTCTACTCTAGTGTATTCAGCTAGGAATATGATTAGAACATATATTAGGTAATGTATGCTTATTAGTTAAATATCATCATCCAAAGCTTGACATTTTTAGATAATAATTGGAACACGTGGAATGAAAATGAGTTAAATGTGGTCTCCCATGGAGTAAAATTTTAAAATCATGATTACACCGGGAGATAATTTAAAAATATAGAAATAAAAAGTTACTTTCTTTTTCTTAACTCTTATATCGGCTGTAAGCTCCAAGGACATTTCAGTCACGTCCACTCAGGAAGAGCGCTGACAGAATGCAGTCTAATTTTAGCTTTGGGACTTGCAACTTACTGGCAATATAAGCATAGTTAGAGTTGCTGCAGTGCACTTAACCGTATTCCTGCTCTGTGTGATGCAAGGGGAATTTTATTTCTGTAGACCGATATTCAGAGATATCAGTGAAGAGATGGTGAAGTAAATTGGAAGCCTTATATTTTGATACTATATTTAAAGTTGTGTTAATGTCTGTAAAATGTTATTTAAATTTTTAGTTATTATTGATCACTTACTTACAGCTAAGGTATCCCACGTGAGGGTTCTGAACTTTATTTCTTGGTCCTTAAATAGGCCTTATAAAATTCCTGTGAGATTTTGGTTAAATGATAAAAACAGAAAAAATTACTTTTGGGGGGGGCATACAATAAATATATAGAATTATTTGTGTTGATTTATTTTTTTTTATTTAAATGAGAGATTATTTTGTCACTTAACCTCTGAACACAGGTTTAGAAATTTTCACTTAGTTTATGGTAAGTGATTTTTAAACTAAATTTCCTGGTAAAATTGTCCAAGTAATTTACTTTTCTTCAATAATTTCTTCCCTACACAGTTTCAGCTACAACAGCTACCTCCATATTAAGCACCGAAACAGGTAAAAAAAAAAAAAAAAAAAAAAAAGTTTGCCTTTTAGCTTCTAAATCAGCAGCAAAGTGAATTTGCAATGCGGCAATTTGGCCCTTTTTTCAAATTTGTCATTCTCTATTTATTTCCTAAATGCCAGATAGCAGGGTCTACATCCAGTTGTAATATTAGTGAAGAGCATCTTCCCTATTCAGAGGTTATGCATCCTAAAAAGAACATTCTCCGTACTAGTTTGGAGAAAGTGAAGAAAATTCTACTACTGAAGAGCATTCTATGTTAAAGTCTTTAAAAATGATTTACAACTTATCCTTTACTAATATCAAAGAATCTCAATGTTAATTGAATGATTTGTAGTAAAGCAATAGCCTAAGGACTACAAAAAGTGTTTTGAAATGTGTGGACATCTGATTAATACATTTAACTGTTACATTTAATAATTTATTTGCATTAGACATATATGTAAACACATCTCTAAATAAATACTTTTAATTTTGTCTTTTAACACAATTTTAACATACATTTCCAAATATTTGCCTCCTTCTTTGTATAGCAATAACATTGGTAACCAGGAGCTCAGGTGCAGGTAAGCCATAATCTTCACCCACAATTTAATCAAGAGGGCATTTATAAAAAACAAAAAACAAAAAAAAAAAAAAACAAAAACCCAAAAAACAAAACTTCTTTTTGCACTATTATATCTTTGTAATGACATTTTATGGGGACTTTTGTTTTGTTTTGTTTGTTTTTAAGAATGCTTTAGAGGAAGACCTTGGAAAAAATGTTATGCAAAATGATGTTTTCTTGACCTTTTACTTGTGGTCTATGGATTTGAAAGCTTTAATTTTATACTTTAACATCTATCCACCTATATGATTAAATTTCTTTGAAACATTAATTTCAAGTTGACCCATTTTATACATGACCATAGATGTTCTCAGAAGCATAATGTTCCCTCTGTGCAAAACTAATTATTTTCCATGGTTTTCTCTAATTCAGCAGCTTCCATTCCAGTGATTACAACATCAAGCAGCAAAGCAATAGGTGGGTGAATCAGAAAACTTGTAAAATGACAATGCAGGGTTTTTTTTACATACATTAAACATTTTTTTTAACTTAAAGCCTATTTTAATCAATATACCCACTTGTTTATATTTAGGACTTTTTCTTCCCCACCTGAATACTTTCACTGTCTCCTATTATTTATTACTTTCTCTATTAAAAAATGGATATATATTTACATGCATGATATGTTTTGAGGTAAAATTGACACATACCATTATATTAATTGCCAGTGTACCTCATAGCAACTTGGTATTTATATATATTGCAAAATGATCACCATGATAAGTCTAGTTTACATCCTTAAAGTCTCAGACCATGTTTTGCCCTACCTGTATTCCCAAATGCACCTAGTTCCAAGCTATGTAATAGTTATCATTCATTAAATATTTGTAGAATAAATGACTGACTCTTCTTTTTCCCCGTCCCAAATTTATAATTCAGGTATTTTTTTAGGGCGGGGGGGGGGGGGACAGAATTTCTGGTGAAGGTTAGACTATTGGTTAGCTATTATTGTATTGAAACTCTTACAGTTTATACATTCATTCATTGCAGCTAATCTTCTTTCTATAAAATGCAAATGTACACTGCAAAATCAAGACTACTTTTGGATTATAATTTTATATCATGATATAGAATTACAACTATAATTTTGGGTATTTTGTAATTATCAGCAGTGTCTGATTTATTTGGTAATTAATATATTTCTTATATTCAAAGGGCAAATATACTTCTTAAGTATCAGCCCATCATAGTATGGAATATCATTAAAAATGCCTAAACTAACATGTTTAATTTTTGTCAAACTCTCTCTCATGTTGCATGTTATTAGCAACACTAAGCACTACTGACTTGCTCAGTGTAAATCTTGGAAAGACTAACAGGTTTTAGAAGTATTTTTCTCTATTCTACAAGTGTAAGTGTATTTCCCAAGACATAGTAAAAATTTCATCCCAAAGTCCTTCTATGTTGTTTCTTATACTGCAGAAAATTTTTCTGGCCATGTATTATTTCAGTCATTTGCAATGACTAAACTTCTAATTCTCATCCCACTTCTGTTTCCATGAAGATTAATTTCATTTTATATAGCTCTCTTTTAGTTAAAATCATTTGTTCAGCTATTAAAACTTTTGAATATTGTGACCATTTAAAGAAATAGAACTACTCTTGACTATGGATTTGATGCATTGTACAGTTGTACATGAGTCATAAGCAATTTTGATAACTATTTCAATGTAAAGATGTTATCTGCATCTTATATCACAGTAGGTACTCAGAAATATGAAAACTGGCTTGATTTTTGTTTAGTTTATACATGTATTTCCTTTCATTGTTTTTATATCCCCAAGAATTCAGTTTTGAACATAATATTATGGAAATTTCATTTTGTCGACACTTTGTATTATAGCAAGCAAATTTTTATATAAAACAGCAGGTCATGAATAGATTACTGAAGTAGTTTTTGTGAGCAACGGATGAAATTGTAGATGTAAAATGTTTAACCTTAAAACACTACAAAATTTCATTAATTATGTTCACCATAGTATTTAAAAAATCATAAATCTAATGTATAGTTGAATTATAGGAGAGATTACCTGGCTGATTTTTCCCCCCAGAATTCATGAGGTATTAAATATAATTTATGCTTAGCCTTCCCAAATCCTAGTGTTTTATTTCATTTCATTGAATTTCTAGCAGGTATTTCATGTTCCAGAAGTATAATATTAATAATTTACTAAAATGCCACTTTAGTACTATTTTGTAAGATATAGCTAATAACAACTTTTTAAAAACAATTTATTTATTTTTTAATTTACATCCATGATAGCATATAGTGCAGCAATGATTTCAGGAGTAGATTCCATAGTGCCCCTTATTCATTTAGCCCATCCCCCCTCCCACAACCCCTCTAGCAACCCTCTGTTTGTTCTCCATATTTAAGGGTCTCTTATGTTTTGTCCCCCTCTCTGTTTTTATATCATTTTTGCTTCCCTTCCCTTATGTTCATATGTTTTGTATCTTATAGTCCTCATATGAGTGAAGTCATATGATATTTGTCTTTCTTTGACAAATTTTGCTTAGCAAAATACCCTCTAGTTCCATCCATGTAGCTGCAAATGGCAAGATTTCATTATTTTGATTGCTGAGTAATACTCCATTGTATGTATATTCCACATCTTCTTTATTCATTCATCCATCGATGGATATTTGGGCTCTTTCCATACTTTGGCTATTGTTGATAGTGCTGCTATAAACGTTGGGGTGCATGTGCCCATTCGAAAGAGCACACCTGTATTCCTTGGGTAAATACCTAGGAGTGCAATTGCTGGGTCGTAGAGTAGATCTATTTTTAATATTTGAGGAACCTGCATACTGTTTTCCAGAGTGGCTGCACCAGTTTGCATTCCCACCAGCAGTGCAAAAGAGATCCTCTTTCTCCAATATCTTTTGCCAATATCTGTTGTTGCTTAGCCATTCTGACAGGTGTGAGGTGATATCTCCTTGTGGTTTTGATTTGTATTTCCCTGATGATGAGTGATGTTGAGCATTTTTTCATGTGTCGGTTGGCCATCTGGATGTCTTCTTTGGAGAAGTGTCTATTCATGTCTTTTGTCCATTTCTACACTGGATTATTTGTTTTTTGGGTGTTGAGTTGGATAAGTTCTTTATAGATTTTGGATACTAACCCTTTATCTGATATGTCATTTTCAAATATCTTCTCCCACTCTATTGGTTGCCTTTTAGTTTTGATGATTATTTCCTTTGGTAATAACAACTTTAAAGGAGGGTTTACTGTATTCTAGTATTAGATACACTTTTCCATTCATTATCTCATTAAATCTCAACAATTGCCTGATTAAGTAATATTCTGTGGACCCCTCTGTCTTCATCATTTTGCAGGGAATGAGATACAAAGAGCTTAAATAATTTTTCCAGAGTTATAAAGATCAGAAGAAAAGGAATTTTCTGGTGTGATACAGAGAGAAACTAGCATTGTTTTTCTTTTCCTTATTATCCATGAAATACAGAAATTATTATCAGAAATTATCATTTCAAAGACATAAATCATTAAGGTCGCCCCAACATTATTCTAAAATCAGGAGACAAAAACAATCTTTTATGTTAAAATTGTCCAATTGTGCCACAAATTGTATGTGTTTTAAATAAATTTAGTCAAATAATCCCAATACACAGAAAACATTGCTTATCAAGTTATCAAATTATTGAGACATTTTCAGCATTCGTTAATAATGTATGTATAACTTATCTTGTTGCTGGAATAAATCTGTAAATGCTTTTTTCCCAGATGAACTGAGGCAGACAAAATTTTGGTTATTAATTAAATCTCAATCTTAAATGAATGGTAGTGGTAAAACTTGATTTAAATTTTAGCTTCTCATTCACTGTCCCATATCTTTTCTGAGACTATGCCTATATCATTTATATCAAGAGGAATTTAGAAGTTACTCAAGTAATAACTTACTCAGTTTCCCCAAAAAAGCTGTGACTGGTAGGCTTGGCTCATACCTCTCATTCATCTTGGTGGATTCGATTAACTGGACAATCATAAATTGTCTACCTCAGCATGTGCTATAGACTCCTGGACTGGGTACAAAATATTCAGAATAAAATGGAAGTTTCTGAATTTTAACAACCATAAGAGACAACATGTCCATTTACCCCCAACTCAGGAATCATAACAATCTATATGAAGTGAGGATGTCAATCAGAACAATCTTAGAAAATACCAATCATATGTTTACTGGGAATTTTATTTTGAAGTTCTAAAAGGAAAATAAAAAAAGCCAAGCCTGGTGATGTTGTTTTTCATTTTCCATGTAAGAATAAGACATTTCATTTTAAGACATACTAACATATGTTTCCTTTTTAAACTTGTTTTTTCTAAATTCATCCAATAAGCATCATAATATAGTAAAAATAAAACCGCTTATAGTGTTTGCCTTTTGAACACTTTTAAAAGAAATACATTCTTTTTGTGGAGTAGTTGCCTTACAAATTGTAGGCTTGAAAGCTACATTCCACTTCTTTTACTGAGGTCCATGGTATAAAAGTTGAACAGCGTTTGACAAACCGGGATGAATCCATAGCTACATAATGATTTGTTTTTCAGCTTTCTAGGGGTGAACTGCTTGATCAGTGATGAGAAAACGGGTGCTGAAATAAGGGTTTCATCATCATCACTGGCAAAGTTTCTTGTTACTTTCTAAATATAGTATACATCAACTAAAATATTTAAATAGCTACTTAAAAGTATAAGTTTAACATTTTCCAGATATTAGAGCTAGGAAGACACATCATTTGAATATGTACTGTCTCTTCATGAACTCTTGGAAGTAGGTAGAGGGATTTCATTCTTAGATATGGGAACCCATTTCATCCAGAATTTTGGTTTATAGTCTCAGTGTTCTAAGTGTAGTTTCATTTTGGATAATATGTTAGTATGTTTGAATTGAACCAATGTGATTCATGGGTTGATTTAATTTAGTCAAAGCTTTTCTACTTTTATTTTCTACTTTGTCTTAAGATTTCAATTTACAGTTATAAAATTTATAGGTATAAAAACCTATATTTCTTGAACACATAGGTAAGGCTTATTTTTATCTTTTTTAATGTTTATTTATTTTTGAGAGACAGCACGTGTGCTTGCACACAAGTGGAGGAGGGGCAGAGAGAGAGGGAAATAGAGGTTCCAAAGCAGGTGCCACACTGACAGCTGAGAGTCCAATGTGGGTCTCGAACTCATGACCTGAGATCATGACCTGAGCCAAAGTCGGTTGCTTAACCAACTGAGCCACCCAGGTGCCCCACGATTGATTGATTGATTTTTTAAGTGTTCATTTATTTTTGAGAGAGGGAGACAGAGGAACTGAAGCAGGCTCCTCACTGACAGCAAAGCACCCGATGCAGGGCTCGAGCTCACAAACTGCAAGATCGTGACCTGAGTAAGCCAAAGTCAGACACTTAACTGACTGAGCCACCCAGGCGCCCCAAGATTTATTTTATTTTTTTGAATATAATTTATTGTCAAATTGGCTTACATACAACACCCAGTGCTCATCCCAACAAGTGCCCTCCTAAATGTCCATCACCCATTTTCCCTCTCCCCACCCTCCCCATCCACCCTCAATTTGTTCTCTGTAATTAAGAGTCTCTTGTGGTTTGCCTCCCTCCCTCTCTGTAACTTTTTTTCCCCCTTCCCTTCCCCCATGGCCTTCTGTTAAGTTTCTCAAGATCCACATATGAGCAAAAACATATGATATCTGTCCCAAGATTTATTTTTTAAAAGAGACTGGGCAGAAGGGCAGCTGTTGGCCATTGTCTTGTTCAGTGGGTGAAGTAATTTTGATCAAGTACTAGATGAAATACTTCCCTGAATCAAGTACTTTTTACTGACCATTATTATTTTTTAATCTATAACTTGAAAAGATTAAACAAATTATTTTAAAGTTTCTTTCCATAAATTTAAATGACATTTCTCAAGTGGATGGAAGGCCAGATAAGAGAAGTGACTAGGTCCTCAGGAGAGGGATTGATGATTTATTTGATTTTATATTCAAGCATCTTGTATAGAGGTTATGGTATGATTATACTATTGCACATTTCTTTGAGTTAAATAGCATAGGAGTGAAGTGTACTTTTAATTAATTTAGAAAAACATTGAAGAAACTTTAAAATCACAAGGGAAGCAATTTGCAAAGCTTAAGCTTTTCTCCATGCATTATATATCTATTTTTTTTCTATACAGTAAATGCTTTCAAAGGGTTAAAATATCCTGAGAGATGCCTAGCCAACCATTCCAATAAGTATGTTAGTTTTAGAAGAAATATTATGCAATTATGGTTTTTTTTTCCTGTTGAAATTGACAGATCTTGACACAGAGCTAACATTTACTGAGCAGTTTTCTAAGTATTTGACACATATTATCTCATTTGATACAGAAAACTTTGTGAAGTAAGTGCCATTATTTCCCCCAATTTACAAATGAGGAAATGGAAGCACAAGAAGTTTAAGTTATGTGTCCAAGGTTGTCTGCTAATAACAAGCACAGAGAGGATTAAAATTCAGGACATCTTTTTCTAGATTCCAGTCCTAATGCTGCTGTGTATTTAAGAAAGAGAATAAAATTGAATTTAATATAAATTAGTTATTGAAATAGTTGCATATAATTTCAGATTCCAATTTCAATTTGGTAGTTGTGTTAAAATTTATGATTTATGTAGTAATTTTCTATTAAACTATAAAAAAGCTCATTGACCATATGGGATATTGGTTCATATAATTAAAAAGCGGGTTTTGTGACATAATGATTTGATATCTTAAAATGCATTTTTTTTTACTTTCTCAAAAAGTTAAAATCTTAGAGTGTTACTAATTTGCATAAGGAGCTTATTCTAAAATAGTATCCATCATAGAAAGAAAATAATTACATTGGGATATTATAGAGAGTCACCTCAGTGTAGTGGGAAATAGAAGCAGAAAAATAAGAATTTGAATCTCTTCTGTTCTACTTACTAGCTGTATGACCCTAGTTTAAATCTTCAAACACTCTGAACATTAGTTTTCTCATTTATTAAGTGGGAAGGATATAATATCTTTATTATAGGACTTGAGTAAAGAGTAAATGTAATGGTGCAGCTTAGAATAATACACAGTAAGACTCAGTAAAATCAACTCTATTATTACCAAGTTTTTTTTTAAAGTTTATTTATTTTGAGAGAGAAACAGAGAAAGCAAGTAGGGGATAGGCAAAGAGAGGGAGAGAGAGAATTCCAAGCAGGCTCTGCACTGTTAGCGCAGAGCCTGATGTGGGGCTCTCACTCACAAACCGTGAGCTCCTGACCTGAGCCAAAACCAAGAGTCAGACACTCGACTGACTGAGCCACCCAGGTGACCAGTTACTATTAATATTTTTATAAAGAATAATTTATTGTGTAAATGAACTTAGATTTTAGCGAAGGAGTTTAGTATTTTTTATAATCAGAAACCCAACTACTTTCTGGATCAAAACCTGGGTTATTTTTTTCAGAAATATCATATTTTAGAAAATCTGCAAGCTTTGAAGTACCAAAATTGTTGTTTATTAGGGAAAATATTATGGATACTCCTTAAGCTTATCTTTCAGAAGTTAATATTAAGTAAAATGGAATCCACTCAGGGAAAATGGCAAAATAATACTTTTATAAAAATTAAAATGATTCTTTAATCAGAAAATCTTAGTAGTAGCTGGAAAATTAATTGCAAGATTTTATTTTAATTATTCAGTCTATTATGTGGTGGAAAATAAACAAGGTAAATTAAATTATTTTTTAATTAAGCTTATGAGGTAAAAATAAATCAACACAATCACTCTGAAAATTTTTGGAGTGGATTATTAGTTCATAATGCACAGAGCTGTCAATATTTTGGCAGCTCTTATTATGAGCAGTTACCTCTTGGCAACAAAGCAGCTGATACATAGTAATTCACAATATCAAGTCCTTTAAGCATATGTGTTCATTTGTAAGTAAAGGAAAATATTAACTGTAATTGCTGTGGTTATGGATGCCAAAATTAATGAGAACAGTAATGCTTTATCAGTTTTGGTCATTAACCCATGAAGAAAAGTAGATTCTTCTCTATTCGTGCTAGTAAAAACTTATCCATATTTTTATCACTATATCAACAATTTTAGACATATCTTCTGAAGTTTATTTGTGGGGGGGAAATAACTGCTATATTATATATAGTAGCCCAACTGGTATGTACTCCAATCTGTGACTAGTTTAGATAAATCTTCTGGCCCTGATTTAAGATGGGTCCTGGAGATCCACTTTGGAGCCTGTTGCCATGTTAGCCATACCAATCGCGAGGAAAGGCCTATAAATGTGTTTTCCCCTTCGTACGCTAAAAATATTTGCAGTCTGTGCTCTACCATCTATGGTGAGCCACTATGTTCCCCTTGACTCCATTTGATCAGAGAATATTCAAATGTGGAAACCATGGAGAAGATTTTGATTCTGTTCCATGTGAAAATGCTGCTTTTAATTAAATGTTATTGTGCTCAATTTGAAAGAGCTCAAACTGGAATCACTGCAGTTCCCTAAAGGTTATATCTATACTGGGAAATGAAATCTGCAACATATTCTTTTGAAGTATCACGATGTATCCTGCTGCATCATTATAATCTTGATAGTCTCTATGGGCCATGGAACAATAGTCTTTCTATGTGATCCTTGCATCCAGATCAGCAATGCATTTTAATTCAATGTCCAATTAATGTGTTCATCCATGAGAAAAGATAAGATCTGAATTGGTCTGTTGGTGGTCTTCTTGACACTGATTTAAAAATTCTTCTCGGGGCGCCTGGGTGGTGCAGTCGGTTAGGCGTCCGACTTCAGCCAGGTCACGATCTCGCGGTCCGTGAGTTCGAGCCCCGCATCAGGCTCTGGGCTGATGATGGCTCAGAGCCTGGAGCCTGTTTCCGATTCTGTGTCTCCCTCTCTCTCTGCCCCTCCCCCATTCATGCTCTGTCTCTCTCTGTCCCAAAAATGAATAAACGTTGAAAAAAAAAATTTAAAAAAAAAATAAATAAATAAAAAATAAAAATTCTTCTCAACTAAAGCTTGACACTAATTTTGAGAACTCTCACATAAACCTTCTCTCACACTAGTTAACATATTTATAATATCCATTTTTGAAGTAATCAAGAAAGGATATTTTATTATTTATTTGATGTGATATTATATATTTCTAGTCTAACTTATAACATTTCCATTGATATAATGAATGGATAATTAAAAAAACTACAAGTGGTAGTTCATTATACATAGATATTTTATACGTAATATTTTTATATTATATAAAAAGCCATTTGGGTTATAGTCCTAGGTACTGGATGACATGGATTTAGTCTCAGCGTTGTCACTGACTAGCATCTATCTTGTACAAATCACATAGCTTTTCTGAGCCCAATTTTTTATATGCAGAATAAGCATAATATTTTTCCTTCTTTCCTTCTATTATCAAATACTTATCAATCACCTATTAGGTGCTAGGCACTCTGCTATCATTAGAGATATAAAGATGAGTTAAAATCGATACAATCCCTGTGTTCATAAAACCTATAGTCTAGTGAGAAAGATGGATATCAATCAAGCAATTACAAATACAAATGGAAATTTCCATCAATGACAAGAGCTATGAAGTGCTTAAAATGGGGGTGAGTTAGGTGGAGAAAGGCTGAGGAAAAGACGAGTTGAGAACCGACCAGTGAAGGTTTAACTCGGAGAAGAATAAGGAACTGTGTTCCAAGGCCAGGGAACTGCGAATAACAGGTATGAGATGCTGAAAAGCAGCCATGGTGGCTGAACAAAAAATGAGGATCAAATAGAGAGGTTGTGTGAGACACTTTTTCTTCTTCTTTTGTAAGTTGCAAAATACTATAATATTGTAAAGTGTGAATTTCCATATAAATAATAGATTTGCAGGGCTTTTCAATAGAGACTAAGATGAAAATACAGAAAATAGCTGATTTTGCTATTTATGAAAACCAGAAATTAACAAAGGCTTAATTTTGAGTACACCGCACCCCTGGCAATAAACAGTTAATAAGCTGCTAATGTATTCCTGGCAGGAATGGTTGGAGGGGCAGGCACTGGGAAGGCAAAGTAAAAATATGGCCTCTTCCTTCAGGAGTTTACTGGTAACTACAAACTTATCTCCATAAACCTACTATATAAAATTATAAAAAACAAATCCTAAAAAATATTTCTTCTTCCCACTACTCCAAATATAGACTAAATGCCACTCAGTAGACAACTATGGAAGGCACTGACCACCAGAAATAGAGTAAAAGAAGTCATTAACTTCAACATTAGCTTCTGCTAACACAGAATTAACTTTGTCATTATTGATATACATTTATTGCATTTACCTTGCATTTGGAATTCAGCATATGTGTGTATAGTATACACATGCATATCCATGCCCCTTCACACATACACATATGCATCGTAAAGTACATTATGATATCATTCTTTAATTTTGATGTTTTTTTTTTTATTTTTGAGACAGAGAGAGACAGAGCATGAACAGGGGAGGGTCAGAGAGAGGGAGACACAGAATCTGAAGCAGGCTCCAGCCTCTGAGCTGTCAGCACAGAGCCTGACACGGGGTTCGAACTCACAGACCGTGAGATCATGACCTGAGCCGAAGTCGGACGCTTAACCAACTGAGCCACCCAGGCGCCCCATGATATCATTATTTTAAAACTGAAATCAAATTTTATTATTAACTCTCAGTGCTAAATATATTACAAACTACTACATATTGAAAACTAACAATCCAGCATTTTCCCTTGAGGTCAGACAAATTTACATCATTTCTCTTTTTCTTATCAGGGACAACTCTAACTCTTCTGAATGAACCTTTTACTACAGGTTAGTATATTAATTCCCGGTTTTATATGTGAAAAAAATCTAACAGGGAAAATTATTAGTAACTTTGGGTTTTTAACAAAGAATTTATATGAGAGTTTTGCTTTTGACAAAACGTTGCGAACAAGTAATTTATTAAGCTTTTCCCACTGATTTAAAATTCTTTAAAAAGCCTGAATTTATCTTGTTTTTGACCAGTTTATATTGGCTGGCTATAATATGGTTTCCAGTTTTATTTTTTTCCTTATCAGTAACTATTAGTAGAGTATAACAGAAATAAATAACATCAAGCTCAAAATTTAAAAAAGTAATATATAGGATAAGAGAAAACATGTATATCTAATGATGTATTTTGCTCTTTTAGGCATTCGAAGTGTAAAAGTAGCAATTAGCTCTTTCATGATATTTCATCATTGTTATTATCCCTGAGCGACAGTGTGATTAGAGCTTAAGATTCCATTTATTTGAAAGCAACCTCATTGAGACAAATACATGAAGACTTAGCATGACCCAATTTAAGATGCCTAGAACATAACTGTAAAAAAAAAAAAAAGCAATAACAACAACAAAATAGTAAAAACTAAACCAAAATCTTTGAGGAAATTATAGTAGAACAAAATCTTAGGGAACTCTGGACGAAAAGTTACTGGATTCACACTTTCATTTTCTGGAGTGGGAACTGACTGAATAGTTAAATCACCCACCCTTTGGAAACAAAATCCAAGTATACTTGACATGAGAAGCTCATTTTATGTTTTTCGCAGGTGTTATTGGATCTCCCGTTCCCGTGACCGTCAGTGCTGGCAGTGCAGGCACGACTGTAGTGTACCTCGCCCCCACCAGTCCTGGGCACATGGCAGGTAAACTGAATTCAGAACAAGGTATACCATCCACAGCTAAGCAACTGGTTTCAGGCAATGCTTCTCAGGACAATATTGTATAAAATAAAGATAACTGAGTTAGGTATAATATCAACCTTAGGTATTTTTTATGCATAATTAAAATGTAGAACTTTAGGGGGTGCCTGGGTGGCTCAGCCAGTTAAGCATCCAACTCTTGATTTTTGCCTCAGGTCCTAATCTCACCGTTTATACCATGGAGCCCCACACTGGGCTCTGAGCTGACAGGGCAGATCCTTATTTGTGATTGTCTGTCTGTCTGTCTGTCTGTCTGTCTCTCTCTCTTTGCCTATCCCCCACTTGCACTTTATATTGCATTTATATATTCAATAATATTTATATGGCACACTAAAACTTCTGAGTTATTCTCAAATGGAAAATATGTAATTTAATTCACATTAACACATTTTCTTCTTAACAAAGAAGAAAATAATAAAAGGTCTCAAAACTGGCAGAGGCAGGATTAGAACCCAGAACTCTTATCCTCCTCTGTAATGGCCCCACAGTTTTGTGATCTGTGCATAAGAGCATGCATCCAAGAAAAGCCAGTGAGAATATGCTTATCATTGTGCATCATTGACTAAATTTTAACTATTGTTGGTTTCAAGAATAAAATATTATTGACATTTTTTAAGCATAGATGATTTTAATTAAAAACAAACAAGCCTGCCCCTTAATCAGTCAGTAATTTCAAACACCTCTTAAAATTCCTCTGAGTCACATTTGCCTCTGCCTCTTGCTCAGGTGTTAAACAGTTTCCATTTAATACCTGCAGTTGTCCACATGGCTCATCTTCCTCTAACACAGGTGTTCAAAGTGTGGTTCCAAGACCAACAGCCTCAGTGTCTCCTGGGAATTTTTTAGAAATGCAGATTTTCAGGCCCATCTGCTTTGATTCAGAAGCTTTTGAAGTGAAGCCCAGCAAACCATATTAACAAGCCCTTTAAGCAACTGATGCATATCAAAGTTGAGAACATTTTCACTCTTTGCCCACTTCTGTCCCAATTTACTCTTTAGTCAATACCACACCAGAATGAACTTCCAAAAATTTAACTGTCTTCAGGTCATTCAACAATTGTTCTGATTGCTTTTAGGATAAATCAAAACTCCTTTACATACCATTAAAAATCATTTCTTTAGTATATGCAATAGGACTTCGCTTTACATGTTTATTAATGAATCCATGGCCTGGTTTTATTTTCCTACATTTGTTTTCCTCTAGCAGATTTCTTGATTTAAAATTTTTGTTTTAAATACTATAATAAATTACAGTTTACATAAAAATAACATATTAAAAGATATAACGTACAGTAGCACAAGAAACTGGTCGATTCCAGTTAGATCAGTGAATTTACTGAACTCTTAGGGTAATGACCATCTAGTTTATATTTCCAAAAATTTGAATCAGAATTACTGGGTCATGATGATGAGTCAATCAGCTATCTTTTTTTGGGATCAGACAATCTGTACAATGGTTTTGAGCAGGGCTGCTCCAAGTTTGGTCCACAAAGGTATGCCATCCAGAACTGTTTGTTTTACTGGTCCATGATGTGGTAAGAATTGAGCAGCAGTTTGACACAGTGATTTCGTATCTGTTGAATAAAATTTTATGTTTTCTTTGGTTTCACTTTTTAAATTTTCATTTCTTCACTTTTATGGCATTCTCCCCCTTCCTCCTCCCAAAATAAGGCAGATTGGAAGTTTTACGAAATTGCTCTCTTACCACAGTTGATTTGAGAAGCACATTTGGAGTATCAACTCCAGGGTGAGACTGCCTGGGTTTGGCTCCTGGATCTGTTGCCAAATAACTGGGTGGCCTGGAGCACTTCACTTCACCACGTCGTCAGTGGGAATGATAATACTGCCAGCTCTGGAGGATTTCTATAAGATTAAATGAGTTGATTTAGGTCTAGTGTATTTCTGAAACTGCTGTATTTTATCAGGAGGAACAACAGGCAGCCCTACTGCACCAGCAAGAGGAGGTGAAGACAGCACACCCGGGGAACCAAGCACAGGGGCGACAAGCCCAGGGAAACCAGGCAAGTCAGATACACATTTTAGCGCCTATTAAATACATTAAATATACCACAGGTTGAACTAAAGATTAAGCTCTACGTGGGGCACCTGGGTGGCTCAGTCGGTTAAGCATCTGACTTCAGATCATATCATCACAGTCTCACAGTTTTTGAGTTCAAGACTCGTATCGGGCTCCAAGATGCCCTCGCGGAGCCTGCTTGGGATTCTCTCTCTCTTCCTCTCTCTCTGCTCCTCCCCCACTCTCTCTTTCTCTCAAAATAAATAACCTTAAAAAAAGATTAAGCTCTATATGATATTAGGCTGATATTAGATATCTAGCTGCAGAAATCCTAGGAGTCTTTTAAGATTCTTTTGTCTTGGAAACCTCAATGCTGTCCTATCAGAAAAGAGTGATATATAGAATCCTGCAACTCGAGAAGTAAACCCCTTTCCCCACTGTTGTGTCAGGGACCCCAGAGGTTTCAGAGGGCTTCACAACAGCACCTGGGCATGAGAACACAAATGGAGACACAACTGCCCCAGACTCAACCGTGGGAGGCAGACCAGGTATGGAAGTGCAAGGTCTAAAGCATCTTCTTACTGACCTTAGGGAAGCTGCCAGTGGCTTCTGAGTGATTAGTTTTAATTATTACTGCACGTATTCAGTATCCCTGTTTTTATGAGCTTAATGGCAGTGTTTCTCCAACATCAGCTCAGATGTGATATAGAGCAAAACATGATATATTTTAAACTGCTAGATTCCTGCTTGAGGACTTCTGAAACTGTGAGTCTGGAGTGGGGTTAGGGTCATGGTTTCCAATCTTGGCTACAAATTAGAACTGAGTAGAGAAATGAACAAATATATGAAACAATATGTGAACAAATATATGAAAAGTATTTTGAAAGCAGAGAACAGCACAATCTGTTCTGCTTCACCAAAGATCATGATTCATATTTATTTTTTATTTTGAAAGGGACTGCCGGATCAGCAGCTAGTGATGCAACTAGACCCCCAAGTAGTGAAGTGACACAATCTGAAGGCAAGTTAGGTGAGTAGAGAATGTCATTCAGAGACCATGGTTTTTGTAAAAACAAAACAAAATCCCCCAAACAAAACAGAAGAGTCTTTTGTCAGAACCCTGCTGATTTAACTTGTTTTGGTTAATCGAATGCCCAAGAAGGGTGTTGAATGGTATAAAAAGAATTAAGTTTTCAGTATGATATATTTTTTTCTGGTTTCTCCAAATCTTCCCTTCAAAAATGCCAAAGTACTAGATTAAAGCTACAGTAATGTACATGCTGTCCCAGTACTGTGTTTATCAAGTGTAACAGGAGAACCTGTTGGAACTACCACTGGAACTGGTGATGGCATCACAACTAGATGGCCTTTCACTGACTGCAGCCCAGCTGGGAATTCAGCAGACAAGGCACAGGCTCACCTGGGCATTTTGGTGGTGCTCCATCATGAGCTTAGCTGAGACCTCAAGTTTTTATGAGACATTTAAATGAATTAAACAATGGCTATTGCTTTAATGGCTGTTATTTTAGGACAAATGAATATGAGTAGCTTGGGCATTTTCATTACAACCATCGATGCAGACTAGAATTTCCAGATGAAAACACAGGATGTCATTTAAATTTGAATTTCACATAAATAAAGAATACTTTGCTATAAGTATGTCCCATTGGGATAATTGTTGTTTATCTGGAATTCCAATTTAACTGGATGTCTTGTGTTATCATTTGCTAAATCTGGCAACTCCACTGTGGACTGAGCACCATTGTTCTCTCAATTAGGAACAACTGAAGGGGAAAATGCAGCCACCACTGGAACTGTTGGTGAAAACACTTCCCGAGCCTCAGGTACTGAATGAACATAATCAGAATGAATCCAGACAAGAGAAATGTGATTTCTTTACTTACGATTTTTACAGAGACAAAGCTTCCGGAAGAATTTAATTATCATTATTTGTGTAATGTCAAAACTGAAGAAGATCAGAAATAAATCAAGAGCTATTTGTTGTGTGTGTAACATCAGACTGATGTTACACAGAGCATCAGACTGATGCTCCAGAGAACACAGGAGAATAGTAATGTACTTGTTTTCTTAGAACTTGTTTTTTGAGCAGGAGAAATGAATATTTATATACATGCAAAGGCAAATACCATGTAAGACAGAAAATAGTCAATATCAAGGAAATGTTCAGTGACAAACATTGGAGTGGGAACTCAAGAGGAAATTCTAGTAAGAGAACTGATTAGATAGGGTTAAAAACAACAGGATTATTCTAGCTTGAACATTATATGATATTATGATCAGTGTACTATATCTATACACTTTAACAAGCAAAAACTCAAAACATAAGTGAGTTGGGTGGAATTTTAGGGATATATTCAATTTCATGGGAATAACAACAGTCATATTTCAGTTGTTGCGGTAATATGTTTGAAAACAAAATCTTCTCTCAGCCCAGAGACCCAGTCCATAAAGGTAGTAGAGAAAGAAAACAGTTTTATAATTGAATGAGCCTTAACCTAGAAAGTGATGCAAATTACAATTTACTAAGAGATTGTAAAAACAGAAAGGAATCTCACCAAGCAGACAGCCCTTTACATACATATTCTTAAGAAAAATTATTACTAGTTCTCAAGTAAGAGGACCTTAAAACCCCATTTATTATACATAGTTCATCTTAAATTCACTTAGTAGTTGGGATGACAATTTGGTTAGTTGATTTCATACAGGAGAAAATAAACTCCAGTCTTGAAGGAGGAAGTTTTTTTTTTTTTAATGTTTATTTATTTTTGAGTTTATTTGAGAGAGAGAAAGAGAGCACCGGCAAGGGAGGGGCAAAGAGAGAGGGAGACACAGAATCTGAAGCAGGCTTCAAGCTGTCAGCACAGAGCCCCAGACTGGCTTCAAACCCAAGAACTGAGATCATGACCTGAGCCAAAGTCCCAAAGTCTGACACTTACCCACTGAGCCACTTGACAAGAGGAAGTTTTATAACTAGAGGGAGATAAGGGTACTATCTCCCTTGATGTTTACATTTCAAAGAGCCCCCAGGTCCTTGAGAAAGACCTAGAATGACCTAGGTCATTAGGCCTATTTAGATGTTTTGAAGATTTACACACATTTCAAAGAGAAAAAAACCTAAAATTACAAATTTGTTCTAAGCAAAGGAAAGGGAAAGTCTCTTTCCTTACTTTCACCAGAAAGAATTAAGCCTTTTGTTTTAAATTTTCGTTTGTCCTTATATAAGCCATTCTCAAAAGATGATCAATTTCATATTTTAATTACCTATTTCTTCTTTCTATTGTAAAATTAAGCCATGCCTAGGGTATTGCCTAAAGCCACTTCCAGAACCGGAGGTGACAAAACCCCTGGGGAAGCAGGGACTAGAACTCCAAGTCCTGGGAAAGCAGACAACGCTGGTCCTGACTTTCCAGCTGTGTCCAACCATACCTTCCTCAGCAGGGTGTGATCGGGACTAACCTGGTTTTTAATTTGCTTTTATGATCTTAGAATTGAGTAGCATTTAAACTCAAAGACCCAATGGGGAAAAAGGAGTCAGGAAAATATTGGCTGCATACATTAGATCTACACACACTTCCTTCTACAAACCATAAATATCACAGAGCCCACACCTAGAGTGGTTAGAAGGAGAGAGGAGACTAAGACTTCAATGACTGGGAAAGATGACTCTGGGGCTCATAGTGGAGCTGAGATTCAGGTCAGGGCATCCAAGAAGAAAGGGGAATATAAAGAAGTGCTTAATAGTGGAAGAACATAGATAGCATCAACTAGGATTTATCCCTGGAGGGAAAGGGCCCTACCCTGAATGGAGACTACTGAGAGAAGATCTGAGACCTCACAAGTCAGAGCTCTTGTGGATGTGGAGTTGAAAGAAATAAGATTGGAGAGTTCATGGAATGAGGACTGGTAGTCATAGAACCATGAGAAGGCACTGGACTGTGTGAAGGCAAGGGAAGGGCACTGGAAGGTAGAAGAATCCTTGCGGCCTGGGTGTCAAAGAAAAAAGAGAGAAATATTTAAAGCCGAGAACCTCAAGAAAACAGGATAGTAATTAAGAATTAGAAGACAGACAAAGGAAAGAAGCCACTTAAAAAGAAGTTTCTCGGGGTGCCTGGGTTGAACATCCAGCTCTTCATTTTGGCTCAGGTCATGATCTCATGGTTCATTAGTTGAAGCCCCACATCAGGCTCTGCACTGACAGCATGGAGCCTGCTTGGGATTCTCTCTCTCTTTCTCTCTCTCTCTCTCTCTCTCTTTCTCTCAAAATAAATAAATAAACTTTAAAAAATAAATAAAAAAGAAGCTTCCCTTCACCATAAACAACCTAAGACGAAGCTCCTGATCTGCAAAATCTGGTGAGCCATTGCAAAAGCCTCTCTGTCCCTACTGCATAGGATCTCCTGCCATCATTGTTTCAAGAAAATCCAATACAAAAAAACATGAAAAAGAAAAAGAAAATGCTAATATCTATATAAAGCTATTCACTCATATATATTTTGAACAATTTTCAGCAACAGCAAGCAAATTCTAAAAATCTAGTCATGAAACAGAGGAAACAGAATTTAAATTAAGAAATAAACTGCAGATATAGGCCTCAGAACTATAAATTATGAAACTTGAGGGTAAAAATAGATAAACAGTAGGAAGAAGTTAAATTGGAACTAATGAAAACCTAGGAGTAATATTGGAAAAAAATTATCTTAAAAATAAGGACCAAGTTACAAGCTACCCAAAAGAGAATATACATGATATTGAAATCATAGCAGGAGAGGCAGAAGACAGAATTGAAAAGATCCCCCAAAATATTTCAGACTTAAAAAAAAATAATAAAGTGGATCAGAGAAAGACAGAGTTGCAGGAACTAGACAAAAATCCAACATATATATATATATATATATATATATATATATATATATATATATTTCAGTTTCTGGAGAAGAAAAAACAATGAAACGATGTGTAAAACTAAGTCAGGACAAGTGTCCCATAATTAAAAGGGAAATCCTAAATTTACATGTTGAAAGGATCTTCCATATATCAGGAAGAATTAATCCTGAATGGTCAATTTGGTGAGTTAGTTTAGAAAAGTGTCAGATTTGAAAGATACAGTCTCTGGACCTTGAGGCAAAAAGAAAAAGTCTTTTAAAATGAAAGAAATTCAGGTTGGTATCAGGCTTAGTGAGATAAAGTAGGATCATTAAGAAACTCAAGGAAGAGAAATGTAGGCTAAGTGTTTTTAAATCGAGCTAATGTAATTCAAGTATCAAGCTATCGGGAAATACTTGAAAACATGAAGGAATTCAGAGAAATATACACCCATGGAGCCCTTCATAATAAAATCACTGTAGAGTGAGTGCATTAAGCAACAAAGAGATGCTTTGAAAATGACCAAAAGTTATAGCACTATTTCCTTTTAAAGTTTATTTATTGGGGCACCTGGGTGGCTCAGTTGGTTAAGCATTCGACTTCGGCTCAGGTCATGATCTCGCTGTTTGTGAGTTCAGGCCCCTTGTTGGGTTCTGTGCTGACAGCTCAGAGCCTGGAACCTGCTTCGGATTCTGTGTCTCCCTCTCTGGCCCTCCACTGCTTGTGCTCTGTCTCTCAAAAGTAAACAAAAGTTAAAAAAAAAGAATTGTGAAGTTTACTTATTTTGTGAGAGAGAGAGAGAGAGAACACTAATGGGGGAACGGGAGAGAGAGAGAGAGAGAGGGAGAGAGAGAATTCCAAGCAAGCTCCTCACTGTCAGCACAGAGCCAGGAACCTGACACAGGGCTCAAACTCACAAACCATGAGATCATGAGCTGAAACCAAGAGCCAGTTGCTTAACCAACTGAGCCACCCAGCTGCCCCTATATAGGGCACTATTTTTAACTATAGCTCTAAAATTAGAACAAAAGTTGAAAGAAAGGCTGAAGAAAAATACATAAATGTTACATATTTAACCAACTAAAAATATCATATTAATAAATAGATAGGAATAAGAAGGAAGATGCGATAATCTTATTGATTAGATAGTAGTCAAATTATTTAAAGCCCATGAGCCAGATAAGAGAAATTCACATTTATTAAAGAAGTAAAAACAATGAATATTAAGAAAGAAAATGGTATTTAAAGTGGAAAGCACAGAAGAAGAAGAGAAGAAGAAATAATAATACTTATATTAATAATAATTATTATATAATGATAAGTATATAATAATTATTATTATTTGTTGAGAAACAATAGATACTACCTGAAAGAAAATTGGGAGTGTGCTAATGGGATTATATAAAAGTGTTACTGTGAAAATAGAACCTATCAAAATAGAAATAAAGAAGCAAAAAGCAAAAAAAAAAAAAAAAAAGGGAGCAATTTAAGAGTGCATAGCAAATGACAAATGGCTGAAATTGGAATCCAAAAGCACACTAAAATAATGTTTAAAAATAGTTTCTATTAAGTTTTGGTGAAAATTTTTTCAAAATTAGGAAGTCCACTGATATAGTTCATAATAGGGCCACCTGGGTGGCTCACTTGGTTAAAAATCCAATTCTTGATTTTGGCTCAGGCCATGATCTCCCTGTTCATGTGTTTGAGCCCCTGAGTTCAAGCCCCATGTTAGGCTCTGTGCTGACAGTGCGGAGCCTGCTTGGGATTCTCTCTCTCTCTCTCTCTCTCTCTCTGTCCCTCCCCTGCTCTCTCTCTCTCAAAAAAAATTATATATATTTATGGTTCATACTAATAGAGCTAAGAGAAATAAACAAAACTAGTTATCTACATTCAGGCTAAAAATACATTTGATAAATTTTCAATAACCATTTCAGATGGGAAGAAAAAAAATCCCGAATAAACAACCTGCCTGAGCAGTGTTCAAATGTCAATACTTTTCCTAGAACCAGTATCATGCAATTCATGCAATTAAGTGAATGAATCACTTAACATCTGTAACTTCAGTTTTCTTATCAGTAAAAAATGGGAATGTAATCTATTGAGTGGGATTGTGATGAGAATCCAGTGAAAAAATAAATAAATGTATGTCAAAGCACATCTTTGGAAATGTATAAAGAGTAATATCATTGATGTAGAAAAACAGATATTTTGGTAATCTTTTTTTGGAAGTTCATTTAAGTCAGATTTGGTTATCTCATAGCTTAAGATATTCTGGGAATGAACCCAATCCATTTTTCCTTTATAGCAGGTACAACTGGAACATCTGGTGGTACTAGAAAGATTGCCATTAAATTTTTTGTTGTTCAGTATTTGTGCACTGTTGGGTTTTCAGAACAGCCCATGACAGTGTGACAGTGATCTGACAGTTCAGGTGTTCCCCGTTACTAAACAAGACTAATGCAGCATTTTGAGTCTGATGTGGCCAATGCAGAAATCACTGGAATGCATGGCCAATGCAGAAATCACTGGAATGTTACCTGATACAACTATAACTCAGTTAATTAAAAATGTAATAGTAACCATCTAACATTTCATCTTATATTTGGTCCTTAAATGTTGTTTTTGAGTTAGGGATGTTTCCTCATCCAGTTAGTTACATTTCTTCATCTAAGGTTTGAGTGGCTCTACAAAAAATCACTTACACAACAAACAAATATAAATATAAAAGTACTAAATAATAGTATTTCTGCATTTCATTGATTGGTAATATGATTTTCCCATAACAGAAATATTTGAGAGTTCAATAAATTCTTTTCTTTGTTGAATAATAGGCTTCTGGATATTAAATGATTCTCAGCCATCAACAGGGATGTTCAAGTTCAAGTTAGAATTTTTCTTTTTGCAATCTATTTTCAAAAACCCGTTATCTTTAGTATTAGAAAAATGTCATGGTTCTTTAGTATTAAAAAAGTCATGATTTAAAATATTAATATATTTCTTTATAAGTTCATTATTGAATAGAAAAATGATCTAGAACCTCGATGAACAGCTTTCCCTTTTCTAAGAATATTCAGTAACATTGCCTTCTGAATTGTCTAAACATTCAGCAAATAGTTTGCTCCTTAAAGTCTCTACACTTTGGTTTAAAAAATTCTTCTTTTCTAGAATTTGCAAATAGAACATGACTCTACATACTTCATTTGCTCAAAACTCACCTTACAGGAAAATATACAATGAGGGTATGCAATATGCAATGGGTATAGCCACACCTTACTAAACAATGTTTGTGTTTCATAATATTTAAATTGCTTCAAAGGATCAAAGATACGGACCAAAGAGAAAAAAAGAGAGAAGGAAAGGGGACTGGTAAATATTTCTCATGAAATAGGGAAAAAAAGTGCTTAAAAATTTAATTAGTAAAATAAAACTGTTTTTATACTTTGTTTTTTACTGGATATATTGAGTACAACTTATTCAATGAAATAAAGATATGAGGTAGTCATTTACCATCGTATAATATCATTTGTAAGTCATCTTAACCTGTTTTAGCAAAAAATAAAAATGATAATCACATAAAATTATACTAAGTATAAGATGGACAAAGTGTTTTCACATATATTCACTTACTCGAATCATATAACCACCTAGTGCAATTGACAATATATTAGTGATTATTCAAATTTTATAAATAAAAAAATCAATGTGTTTACTTTAGTCATAGGTGAATATGTTTGGAGGCTAAAACAGGGCCTAGATGATTAAATCTTCATCCAGTCATTTTCCGTTACTACACAGCCACTGTCTATTACAATGGTGAATTACTATCAAAACTAGAGAAAGGTCTTGTTACCTTGCCTATGCTAGTTTACATTTGCATTCCCAGTGCCTAGCTTAGTGCCTGACTTAATAAATATCTGGTGGATATCTGGTGAATATGTGAAATGATGAATAAGAGTTCCCAATCTGGTAAAGGATTCAGAGGCTTTACTTTTATTAACAAAATAAAACAACAGGTTCTATGAAAGAGAACCTTCCAGAAGGATTGAAGATATGGTAGGCAGTAGGTTATTTGCTGCTATGCCCAAGTAATGAAGCTTTGATGTAAATAGGCACCATACACACACACTACTGTGTAGATCCATGTCTCAACAAATCCAAGGTTTCCAACCTCATCTGTTCCCTTCGTGGAATTCTTGATATAAGGGTCTCATATCAGAGTATTCTGGGTGATGCCAAGTTGTTGGCATGTCCTCCCTGTAACCTCCAATTTTCCAAATACATTCACCTTCTACTTCTGCTTTTCTAGCACAAATAGTTCATTTCAGCCTTATGGCTTTTGCCCTAGCTGTTCCCACTTCCTGAGTTCTATTTCCCTAGAGTTTCACATAGTTTTCTGCTTTTTTGTCATATCTCAAAATAAAAGACATTTTTTCAGAGAGGTCTGTTATCCAAGCAGTCTAAAATAGAATCCCAGTTGCTCAATATTACCTCACTTTATGTTAGTGCTTTGACACTTTTCTTGTGTGTGGATTTGTTTGTTTGGATATAATTTAATTTATATGTCTGTATGTCTCTCCCATTCAACTAGGAATGCTTCATGAAACTGAGAACTCTCTAATTACTAGCTACATCATTTTTGAAAAGCTATTTCAACTATATTTGCTTTATTTTCTACTCTATCAAAAGGGAAAGTAGTACTATATATGCCATAGGGTAGTTCCAATGGTAAAATGAGTAATATTTATATGTTTCTGAGAACTTATACAATACCACACAAGATACCCAGTAAAGTACTGCTGGATGAATAAACAGGAAGAAGTTACACTGTAGAATAAAAGGTATGAAATCTGGTGGTGCCCATGAAGATGCTTGAAAGCTATAGTGGAGAAAGCTCCTAGTTTAACAACAACAACAAAAATCCCACGATATATCTTAAAAACAAAATTGTATATTTACTATTTATTTTTACAGGAACAACTGGACACTATGTTGAAGGAGGAGGAACAACTGGGCCATCTGAGGGAAGATCAGGGACAACTAGAATATCAGCTGAAGAATCAGGGACAACTGTATTGTCATCTGTAGTGACAGGGAAAACAGGACCATTACTGAGAGGATCAGCAACAACAAGATCATCAGTTAAAGGATCAGAGACAACTGAACCATCTGTTGTAGTTTCAAGAACATCTGTACCATCAGAAGGATTGACAGGAGCAACTGAACCATCACTTGGGTTAACAACACCTGGACCATCAGCTGAAGGATCAGGGACAGCTACATTATTTGCTGGAGTATCACAAACAACTGAAAGCTCTGTTCTAAAGTCAGGAAATACTGGACCATCCATAGGAGGATCACAGACAACTGGACGATCAGGTGAAGAAGCACAGACAAGTGGACTAGCAGCTGGAGGATCAGGGACTACAGGACCATCCACTGAAGAATCAGAAAAAACAGAAACACCTGTTCTGGGTTTAGGGACAACTCAAACATCTGAAGGATTAGGAACAACTACATCTGTTTTAGGTTCAGGGACAACTGGAACATCATCTGGAGTGACAAGAACAACTAAGTCATCATCTCGAGATTCAGATACTACAGGACCAACAGCTGAAGTATTAGGAACAACTAAATCAGCATCTGGTATATCAAGCACAACTGGACTATTGTCTGGTGGGTCAGGGACAACTGGACCATCTGTTGTAGGATCAGGAACATCTGTCCCATCAGCAGGATTGACAGGGACCTCTGGTCTATCACCTTGGTTTGCAACAACTGGACAATCATCTGTAGGATCGAGGTCAACTGAGTCATTGGCTGGAAGATCAGAAACCACTGCAACCTTCATTGTAAGTTCAGGCACTACCAGTCCATCCACAGGAGGATCACAGACAACTGGACTGTCAGCCAAAGAAGCAGGGACAACAGAACAAGCAGCTGGAATATCAGGGACCACAGGACCATTCCATGGACGATCAGGGACAACAAGACAATCTGTTTTAAGTTCAGGGACAACCTTACCAACTTCTAAAGAAATAAGGACAACTAGACCTTCATTGGTAAAGTCAGGTACAACTGCAGTATTGACTCCAGGATCAGCCACAAGTGGACTGTCTTCTGGAGTATCTAAGTCCACTGAACCATCATCTGAAGCATTAGGAACAACAAGATCACCAGCTGGTATATCAGAGACAACTGGACCATCAACAGTTGGATCTGGGATGGCAACAGGACCATTTTTTGTAGAATCAGGGACAGCTGTATCAACGGTAGGATTGACTGGGACATCTGGCCTATCACATGGGTTAGGAATAACTGGGCCATCAGCTAAAGGAACAGGGACAACTGGATCATTTGCTGGAAATTCAGGAACAACAGTAACCCCTGTTGTAATTTCAGGGACTGCTGGTCCCTACACAGTAAAATCACAGACAACTGGACAATCTGCTGAAGAAGCTGGGACAATAGGACAAACAGCTGGAGGTTCAGGGACCACAGGACCATTCCATGGAGGATCAGGAAAAACAGGACAATCTGTTTTAGGTTCAGGGACAACCAGACCATCTGTTGTAGGTCCAGGAACAACTATACCTTCAAGTAGACTATTTTTTGTAGGTTCAGGGACAACCAGAGCATCATCTGGAGTGAAAAGGACAATTGGACCATCATCTGGAGAATTAGGAACAACTAGATCATCATCTGGTATGTCAAGGACAATTGGACCATCAACTGGAAGGTCAGGGATAACTGGACGTTCAGGAACAGAATCAGGAACATCAGTAACATCAGTAGGATTAACAGGGACATCTGGATCATCATTTGGGTTAGGAACAACTGTACCATCAAAGAAAGTATCACAAACAACTACAGCACCTATTGCAGGATTAGTAAAATCTACATCATCTACAAGATTGACAGGGTCAACTGGATCATCAGTTGGAGGACCAGAGATAACTGGAACAGCAGCTAGAGGATCAGGGACCACAACACTGTCAGCTGGAGCATCAGGAGAAACTGGAACATTAGCTGAAGGATCAGAAACAACAAAAACCTTTGTTATAACATTAGGGATTACTGAAACACCTGTAAGAGGATCACAGACAATGGGATGGTCAACTAAAGATTCAGGAACAACTGGGCAAGAAGCTAGAGGATCAGGGACAACAGGACAATTCATTGGAGGATCAGGAAGAGCAGTGTCATCTGTTTTTGTTTCAAGGACCATTCACCCATTATCTGAAGAATCAGGGACCACTAGACCATCTGTTTTAGGTTCAGAGACAACCAGACCATTACCTGGACACACAGAGACCATGGGATCATCATCTGGAGATTCAGACACCACTGGACCATCAGCTGAGGTATTGGGGACAACTAGATCACCAGCTGGTATATCAGAAACAACTAGACTATCAACGGGTAGATCTGGGATGACAGAAGGACCATCTGTTGTAGGGTCAGAAACATCTGTACCATCAGTAGGTTGGACAAAGATATCTGGCCCATCACCTGGGTTAGTAACAACTGGGCCATCAGCTGAAGGAGCAGAAACAACTGGATCATTTGCTGGAAATTCAGGAAGAACGGCAACTGCTATTGTAAGTTCAGGAACTAGTGGTCCCTACATAGGAGGAATCCATACAACTGTACTATCACCTGAAGAGGCAAGGACTATAGGACCAACATCTGGGGGATCAGGGACCACAGAACCATTCCCTGGAGTATCAGGAACAATGGAACAATCTGTTTTAGGTTCAGAGACAACTAGACCATCAGTTGTAAGTTCAGGAACAAGTGGAATATCATCTGGAGTGGTGGGTATACCTGGACAATCTACTAGAGTGACAGGGAAAATTGGACCACCAGCTGGAGAATTAGGAACAACTGGATCATCAGCTGGTATATCAAGCACAACTGGACTATTGTCTGGTGGGTCAGGGACAACTGGACCATCTGTTGTAGGATCAGGAACATCTGTCCCATCAGCAGGATTGACAGGGACCTCTGGTCCATCATCTGGGTTTGCAACAAATGGACAGTCATCTGTAGGATCGAGGTCAACTGAGTCATTGGCTGGAAGATCAGAAACCACTGCCACCTCCATTGTAAGTTCAGGCATTACCAGTCCATCCACAGGAGGATCACAGACAACTAGACTGTCAGCCAAAGAAGCAGGGAAAACAGAACAAGCAGCTGGAATATCTGGGACCACAGGACCATTCCATGGACGATCAGGAACAACAGGACAATCTGTTTTAAGTTCATGGACGACTGGGCCATCGTCTGAAGAATTAAGGTCAACTAGACCTTCATTGATAAAGTCCAGCACCACTGGAATATCAGCTACAGGATCAGCCACAACTGGACAGTCATTTGAAGTATCTGAGTCCCCTGAGCCATCATCTGAAGTATTCAGAACAACTAGATCATCAACTCAAAAATCAGGCACACCTGCCCTATTTTCTGGTGGGTCAGGGACAACTGGACCATCTGTTGTAGGACCAGGAACATCTGTCCCATCAGCAGGATTGACAGGGACCTCTGGTCCATCACCTGGGTTTGCAACAACTGGACAGTCATTTGTAGGATCGAGGAAAACTGAGTCATTGTCTGGAAGATCAGAAACCACTGCAACCTCCATTGTAAGTTTAGGCACTACCAGTCCATCCACAGGAGGATCACAGACAACTGGACTGTCAGCCAAAGAAGCAGGGAAAACAGAACAAGCAGCTGGAGGATCAGGGACCACAGGACCATTCCATGGACGATCAGGAACAACAGGACAATCTGTTTTAAGTTCATGGACGACTGGGCCATCATCTGAAAAATTAAGGACAACTAGACCTTCATTGATAAAGTCCAGCACCACTGGAATATCAGCTACAGGATCAGCCACAACTGGACAGTCATCTAGAGTATCTGAATCCACAGAAGTATCCAGAACAACTAGATCATCAACTCATATGTCAGGGATAACTGGACCATCTGTTGTAGGATCAGGAACATCTGTCCCATCAGCAGGATTGATAGAGGCCTCTGGTCCATCACCTGGGTTTGCAACAACTGGACAGTCATCTGTAGGATCGAGGACAACTGAGTCATTGGCTGGAAGATCAGAAACCAGTGCGACCTCCATTGTAAGTTCAGGCACTACCAGTCCATCCACAGGAGGATCACAGACAACTGGACTGTCAGCCAAAGAGGCAGGGACAACAGAACAAGCAGCTGGGGGATCAGGGACCACAGGACCATTCCATGGACTTTCAGGAACAACAGGACCATCATCTGAAGAATTAAGGACAATTAGACCTTCATTGGTAAAGTCCAGCACCACTGGAATATCAGCTACAGGATCAGCCACAACTGGACAGTCATCTAGAGTATCTCATTCCCCTGAGCCATCATCTGAAGTATCCAGAACAACTAGATCATCAACTCGTACATCAAGCACCACTGGAACATTGCCTGGTGGATCAGGGAAAACTGGACCATCTGTTGTAGGATCAGGAACATCTGCCCCATCAGCAGGATTGACAGGCACCTCTGGTCCATCACCTGGGTTTGCAACAACTGGACAGTCATCTGTAGGATTGAGGACAACTGCCTCATTGGCTGGAAGATCAGAAACCACTGCAACCCCCATTGTACCTTCAGGCACTACAAGTACATCCACAGGAGGATCACAGACAACTGGATTGTCAGCCAAAGAAACAGGAACAACAGAACAAGCAGCTGGAAGATCAGGGACCACAGGACCATTCCATGGACGATCAGGAACAACAGGACAATCTGTTTTAAGTTCAGGGTCGACCTTATCAACTTCTAAAGAAATAAGGACAATGAGACCTTTGTTGGTAAAGTCAGGCACAACTGGAGTATTGGCCACAGGATCAGCCACAACTGGACAGTCATCTGGAGTATCTGAGTCCACTGAGCCATTATCTGACGTATTCAGAACAACTAGATCATCAACTCGAAAATCAAGCACAACTGGAACATTGCCTGGAGGTTCAGGGACAATTGGACCATCTGTTGTAGGATCAGGAACATCTGTCCCATCAGCAGGATTGACAGAGTCCTCTGGTCCATCACCTGGGTTCACAACAACTGGACAGTCATCTGTAGGATCGAGGACAACTGAGTCATTGGCTGGAAGACCAGAAACCAGTGCGACCTCCATTGTACCCTCAGGCACTACTAGGCCATCCACAGGAGGATCACAGATAACTGTACTGTCAGCCAAAGGAGCAGGGACAACAGAACAAGCAGCTGAGGTAGCAGAAACCACAGGACCACTCCATGGACGAACTGGAGCAACAAGACAACCTGTTTTAGTTTCAGAGATGACCTTACCAACTTCTAAAGATATAAGGACAACGAGACCTTCATTGGTAAAGTCAGGCATAACTGGAGTATTGGCTTCAAGGTCAGCCACAACTGCACTGTCATCTGGAGTATCTGAGTCTACTGAGCCATCATCTGAAGTATTCAGAACAACTAGATCATCAACTCGTATATCAAGTACAATTGGACTATTTTCTGGGGGTTCAGGGACAACTGGACCATCTGTTGTAGGACCAGGAACATCCGTACCATCAGCAGGATTGACAGAGTCCTCTGGTCCATCACCTGGGTTTGCAACAACTGGACAGTCATCTGTAGGATCGAGGACAACTGAGTCATTGGCTGAAGGACCAGAAACCACTGTGACCTCCATTGTAAGTTCAGGCACTACCAGTCCATCCACAGGAGGATCACAGACAACTGCACTGTCAGCCAAAGAAGCAGGGAAAACAGAACAAGCAGCTGGAGGATCAGGGACCACAGGACCATTCCATGGACATTCAGGAACAACAGGACAATCTGTTTTAAGTTCATGGACGACTGGGCCATCATCTGAAGAATTAAGGACAACTAGACCTTCATTGGTAAAGTCCAGCACCACTGGAATATCATCTACAGGATCAGCCACAACTGGACCGTTATTTGGAATATCTGAGTCCCCTGAGCCATCATCTGAAGTATTCAGAACAACTGGATCATCAACTCGAAAATCAAGCACAACTGGCCTATTTTCTGGAGGTTCAGGGACAATTGGACCATCTGTTTTAGCATCAGAAACATCTGTCCCATCAGCAGGATTGACAGGCACCTCTGGTCCATCACCTGGGTTCGCAATAACTGGACAACCGTCTGTAGGATCAAAGACAACTGAGTCATTGGCTGGAAGATCAGAAACCACTGCAACCCCCATTGTACCTTCAGGCACTACTAGTCCATCCACAGGAGGATCACAGACAACTGGACTTTCAGCCAAAGAAGCAGGGAAAACAGAACAAGCAGCTGGAAGATCAGGGACCACAAGACCATACCATGGACGATCAGGAACAACAGGACAATCTGTTTTAAGTTCATGGACGACTGGGCCATCATCTGAGGAAATAAGGACAACCAGACCTTCATTGGTAAAGTCCAGCACCACTGGAATATCAGCTACAGGATCAGCCACAACTGGACAGTCATTTGAAGTATCTGAGTCCACTGAGCCATCATCTGAAGTATTCAGAACAACTAGATCATCAACTCAAAAATCAGGCACACCTGCCCTATTTTCTGGTGGGTCAGGGACAACTGGACCATCTGTTGTAGGACCAGGAACATCTGTCCCATCAGCAGGATTGACAGAGTCCTCTGGTCCATCACCTGGGTTTGCAACAACTGGACAGTCATCTGTAGGATCGAGGACAACTGAGTCATTGTCTGGAAGACCAGAAACCAGTGCAACCTTCATTGGAAGTTCAGGCAGTACCAGTCCATCCACAGGAGGATCACAGACAACTGGACTGTCAGCCAAAGAAGCAGGGAAAACAGAACAAGCAGCTGGAGGATCAGGGACCACAGGACCATTCCATGGACGAACTGGAGCAACAAGACAACCTGTTTTAGTTTCAGGGACGACCTTACCAACTTCTCAAGACATAAGGACAACGAGACCTTCATTGGTAAAGTCAGGCATAACTGGAGTATTGGCTTCAAGATCAGCCACAACTGCACTGTCATCTGGAGTATCTGAGTCTACTGAGCCATCATCTGAAGTATTCAGAACAACTAGATCATCAACTGGTATATCAAATGCAACTGGCCGATTTTCTGCAGGTTCAGGAACCTCTGGACCATCTGTTGTAGGACCAGGAACATCCGTACCATCAGCAGGATTGACAGGGACCTCTGGTCCATCACCTGGTTTTGCAACAACTGGACAATCATCTGTAGGATTGAGGACAACTGAGTCATTGGCTGGAAGATCAGAAATCACTGCAACCTCCATTGTAAGTTTAGGCACTACCAGTCCATCCACAGGAGGATCACAGACAACTGGACTGTCAGCCAAAGAAGCAGGGACAACAGAACAAGCAGCTGGAGGATCAGAGACCACAGGACCATTTCATGGACATTCAGGAACAACAGGACAATCCGTTTTAAGTTCATGGACAACTGGGCCATCATCTGAAGAAATAAGGACAACCAGACCTTCATTGGTAAAGTCAGGCATAACTGGAATATCAGCTACAGGATCAGCCACAACTGGACAGTCATCTGGAGTATCTGAGTCCACTGAGCCATCATCTGAAGTATTCAGAACAACTAGATCATCAACTCATATATCAAGTAAAACTGGCCGATTTTCTGCAAGTTCAGGGACACAGGGACCATCTATTGTAGGACCAGGAACATCTGTCCCATCAGGAGGATTGACAGAGGCCTCTGGTCCATCACCTGGGTTTGCAACAACTGGACAATCATCTGTAGGATCAAGGACAACTGAGTCATTGGCTGGAAGACCAGAAACCACTGCTACCTCCATTGTAAGTTCAGGCACTACTAGTTCATCCACAGGAGGATCACAGACAACTAGACTGTCAGCCAAAGAAGCAGGGACAACAGAACAAGCAGCTGGAATATCAGGGACCACAGGACCATTCCATGGACGTTCAGGAACAACAGGACAATCTGTTTTAAGTTCATGGACGACTGGGC
The DNA here is from genome assembly GCF_018350155.1 of Leopardus geoffroyi. NCBI lineage: Eukaryota > Metazoa > Chordata > Mammalia > Carnivora > Felidae > Leopardus > Leopardus geoffroyi. The sequence continues at coordinate 68,636,809 of NC_059341.1, forward strand.
CATCATCTGAAGAAATAAGGACAACTAGACCTTCATTGGTAAAGTCCAGCACCACTGGAATATCAGCTACAGGATCAGCCACGATTGGACAGTCACCTGGTGTATCTGAGTCCCCTGAGCCATCACCTAAAGTATTCAGAACAACTAGATCATCAACTCATATATCAAGTTCAACTGGACTATTTTCTGGAGGTTCAGAGACAACTGGACCATCTTTTGTAGGATCAGGAACATCTGTCCCATCAGCAGGATTGACAGAGGCCTCTGGTCCATCACCTGGGTTTGCAACAATTGGACAATCATCTGTAGGATCAAGGACAACTGAGTCATTGGCTGGAAGATCAGAAACCACTGCCACCTCCATTGTAAGTTCAGGCACTACCAGTCCATCCACAGGAGGATTACAGACAACTAGACTGTCAGCCAAAGAAGCAGGGACAACAGAACAAGCAGCTGGAATATCAGGGACCACAGGACCATTCCATGGACGATCAGGAACAACAGGACAATCTGTTTTAAGTTCACGGACTACTGGGCCATCATCTGAAGAAATAAGGACAACCAGACGTTCATTGGTAAAGTCCAGCACCACTGGAATATCAGCTACAGGATCAGCCACGATTGGACAGTCATCTGGAGTATCTGAGTCTACTGAGCCATCATCTGAAGTATTCAGAACAACTAGATCATCAACTCCTATATCAAATACAAGTGGACTATTTTCTGGAGGTTCAGGGACAGCTGGACCATCTGTTGTAGGACCAGGAACATCTGTCCCATCAGGAGGATTGACAGAGTCCTCTGGTCCATCACCTGGGTTTGCAACAACTGGACAGTCATCTGTAGGATCGAGGACAACTGAGTCGTTAGCTGGAAGATCAGAAACCACTGCAACCCCCATTGTACCTTCAGGCACTACCAGTCCATCCACAGGAGGATCACAGACAACTGCACTGTCAGCCAAAGAAGCAGGGACAACAGAACAAGCAGCTGGAATATCAGGGACCACAGGACCATTCCATGGACGTTCAGGAACAACAGGACAATCCGTTTTAAGTTCATGGATGACTGTGCCATCATCTGAAGAAATAAGGACAACTAGACCTTCATTGGTAAAGTCCAGCACCACTGGAATATCAGCTACAGGATCAGCCACGATTGGACAGTCACCTGGTGTATCTGAGTCCCCTGAGCCATCACCTGAAGTATTCAGAACAACTAGATCATCAACTCGTATATCAAGTACAGCTGGCCTATTTTCTGGTGGGTCAGGGAAAACTGGACCATCTGTTGTAGGATCAGAAACATCTGTGCCATCAGCAGGATTGACAGGGACCTCTGGTCCATCACCTGGTTTAGCAACAACTGGACAATCATCTGTAGGGTTGAGGACAACTGCGTCATTGGCTGGAAGATCAGAAACCACTGTGACCTCCATTGTAAGTTCAGACACTACCAGTCCATCCACAGGAGCATCACAGACAACTAGACTGTCAGCCAAAGAAGCAGGGACAACAGAACAAGCAGCTGGAATATCAGGGACCACAGGACCATTCCATGGACGATCAGGAACAACAAGACAACCTGTTTTAGGTTCAGGGACAACCTTACCAACTTCTAAAGAAATAAGGACTATGAGACCTTCATTGGTAAAGTCCAGCACAACTGGAGTACTGGCTACAGGATCAGCCACAAATGCACTGTCATCTGGAGTATCTGAGTCCACTGAACCATCATCTGAAGTAATTGGTAAAACTAGATCATCAAGTCATATATCAAGTACAACTGGTCTATTTTCTGGAGGTTCAGGGACAACTGGAATGTCTGTTGTTGGATCAGGAACATCTGTACCATCAACAGGATTGACAGGGACCTATGGTCCATCACCTGCATTTGCAACAACTGGACAATCATCTGTAGTATCGAGGACAACTGAGTCATTGGCTGGAATATCAGAAACAACTGAAACCTTTGTTTTTAGTGCAGGGATTACTGGTCTGTCCACAAGAGGATCTCATACAACCGGACCACCTGCTGAGGAAACTGGGATAACAGTACGAGCTGGTGGAGCTTCAGGGACCACAGGACTGTTCCATGGATTATCAGGAACAACAGTACATTCTGTTTTAGGTTCAGAAACAACAAGAAAATCTGTTGTTTTGTCAGGAACAACTGTACCATCATCTGGAGTGACAGGAATAACTGGACCATCAACTATGGAATTGGGAACAAGTAGATCATTAGCCGGTATATCGGAGAACACTGGGGCATTAATGAGTGGATCTGGGGTGACAACAGGACCATCTTTTGTAGGATCAGGCATATCTGTACCATCAGTAGGATTGACAGGGACCTCTGGTCCATCACCTGGATTAGCAACAACTGGATCATCAGCTGAAGGATCAGGGATAACTGGAGTATATTCTGGAATATCAGAAACAACTTCCACCTCTGTTGTAAGTTCAGCGACTATTGGTCCATTTACAGGAGGATCACAGACAACTGGACTGTCAGCCAAAGAAGCAGGGACAACAGAACAAGCAGCTGGAGAATCAGGGACCACAGGACCATTCCATGGTCGATCAGGAACAACAAAACAATCTACTTTAGGTTCAGGGATGACCTTACCATCTTCTCAAGAAATAAGGACAACTAGCTCTTTGTTGGTAAAGACAGGCACAACTGGAGTATCAGCTACTGGATCAGCCACAACTGGACTGTCATCTGGAGTATCTGATTCCACTGGACCATCATCTGAAGTATTAGGAACAATCAGATCATCAGCTGGTATATCAGAGACAACTGGACCATCAACAAGTAGATCTAGAATGACAAGAGGACCATTTTTTGTAGAATCAGGAACATCTGTACCATCAATAGGATTGACAGGGATGTCTGGTCCAGAGCCAACTGGATCATTCACTGGAAGATCAGAAACAACAGCAACCTCTACTGTAAATTCAGGTACTAGTGGTCTCTACAATGGAGGAATCCAGACAAATGGGCTGTCAGCTAAAGAAGCAAGGACAACAGGACCATTTCGAGGAGGGTCAGGAACAACTGGAAGATTTTTTGTAGGTTCAGGGACAACTGTGCCATCATCTAGAGTGGAAAGCATAACTGGACCATTATCTGGAATGACAGGAATAACTGGACCATCAGCTGAGGAATTAGTAACAACTAGTTCATCAGCTGGTATATCAGAAACAACTGGATTATCAATGGGTGGATCTGGGATGACAGCAGGACCATCTGTTGTAGAGTCAGGAACATCTGTATCATCAGTAGGATTGATAGGGACATCAAGCCCGTCACATGGGTTAGGAATAACTGGGCCATCAGCTGAAGGAGCAGGGACAACTGGATCATTTTCTGGAAGATCAGAAACAACATCAATCTCTATTATAAGTTCAGGTACTAGTGGTCCCTACATAGGAGGAATCCAGACAACTGGAAAATCTGTTGGAGAAGCTGGGACAACAGGACCAACAGCTGGAGGTTCAGGGACCACAGGACAATTCCATGAAGGATCAGAAACAACAGGACAATCTGTTTTGGTTTCAGGGACAACTAGACTGCCTGTTGTAGGTTCAGGGACAACTGGGGCATCATCTGGAGTGACAGGCATAACTGGACCATCATCTGAAGTGAAAGGGACAATTGGACCATCAGCTGGACAATTAGGAACAACTAGATCATCACCTGGTATATCTAGGACAACTGGACTATCATCTGGTGGGTTAGAGACAACTGGACTATCTGCTGTAGGATTAGGAACATCTCTCCCGTCAAGATTGACAGGAACGCCTGGACCATCAGCTGGTTTAGCAACAACTGGACCATCAGCTAAAGGATCAGGGACAACTGAATCATTTTCTGGAAGATCAGAAACAACTGAAATCTTTGTTGTAAGTTCAGCAACTTTGAGTACATCCATAGGAGGAACACAGACAACTGGACAATCTGCTGAGGAAGCAGGGGCAACAGGTCTAGAATCTGGAGGGTCAGGGACTACAGGACTATTCCATGGAGGATCAGAAACTACAGGACAATCTATTTTAGGTTCAGGGACGACCTTACCATCTTCTGAAAAATTAAGGTCAACTAGACCTTTATTGGTAAAGTCGGGCTCTACTGGAGTATCTGCTATAGGATCAGTCACAAGTGGACTGTCATCCTGGGAATCTGGGTCCACTGGATCATCAACTGAAGTATTCAGAACAACTAGATCTTCTGTTGGAATATCAAGGACAAGTCAACCATCTACTGGAGGATCAGGGACAACTGCACCATCCGTTGTAGGATTAGGAATACCTTCATCAGCACCAGGATTGACAGAATCAACTGGACCACCACTTTTAGGATCAGGGACAACTGAAACAGCAGCTAGAGGATTAGGGACCACAGGACTATCAGCTAGCAGATCAAGGACAACTGGATCATTAGCTGGAGTATCAGAAACAACCAAAACCTCTGTTGCAATGTTACAGACTACTGCAACATCTATAGTAGGATCATGGACAACTGAACAATCAACTGAAGAATCAAAGACAACTGTACAATCAGCCCTAGGATCAGAGACCTCAAGACCATCTACTGGATTGTCAGGAATGACAGGATCATCAAGTTTTGGTTCAGGGACAACCCTGCCATCATCTGAAGAATCAAGGGTAACTAGACCATCCGTTATAGGTCCAGGCACAACTGAACCATCACATGGAGTGATTGGGACAAGTGGATCATCATCTGGAGATATATCCATCACTGGACCACCATCTGAACTATTAGGAACAAGTATATCATCAGTTGGTATATCAAAGACAACTGGACAATCAATGGGTGGATTTGGGACAACTGGACCATCTGTTGTAGAATCAGGAACATCTTTGCCATCAGCAGGATTTACAGGGATATCTGGAACATTACATGAGTTAGGAACAAGTGGACCTTCAGCTGAAGGATCAAGGACAACTGGAATATTTTCTGGATTATCAGAAACAACTGAAACCTCTGTTGTAAGGTCTGAGACTACTGGACCATCCATAGGAGAATCACAGACAACTGGACAATTAATTGAAGAAGCTGGAACAACTGTACAAGGATTTGGGGCAGCAGAGACCACTCAGCCATCTGTTGGAGGATCAGGAACAACAGGACCATCTATTTTAGGTTCAGGGACAACTCCACAATCATCTGAAGGATTAGGGACAACTGTACCACCAGCTATAGAACCAGGAACAACTGGGCCATCGACCAAAGGATCAGCCAAAACTGGATCATCAGGATTACAGACCACTGAATCAATTGAAATATTAGGATCAGCTATATCATCAGTCAGTGATTCAAGGACAATTAGACCATCAACTAAAGGATCAGGGACAACTGTAAGATTACCTGAAAGAGCAGAGACAATTGGACCACCTGTTGTAAATTCAAGGATAACTGGACCATCTGTAGCATCACAGAGGACTGGACCATCAGCTGAAGGTTCAGTGACCACAGGATCATCATCTGGAGGATCAGGTACAACTGCCCCATCTGTTATAGGTTCAGAGACAACTGGACCATCAGCTGGAGCACCAGGGACAACTGGAATATCATCTAGAGGAGCAGGAGCAACTGGACTACTTGTTTTAGTTTCAGATACAGCTATCCCAGCATCCGAAAGATCCAGGACAACTGCATCACCAGCTGGAGGATCAGTGACAGCTGGACCATCAAATGGAGAATCAAGGACAACTAGATCAGCTATTTTAGGTTTAGGGACAACTCAACCATCATCTGGAGCATCAGGAACAACTGGACCATCACATGAAGTTTCAGGGACAACTGGACCATCACCAGAAGGATCAGGGACAAGTGGATCATCAACTGGGATAACCACTGGGATGTTAAGGAATGAGGTTACCACATCTGAAGGCAAGTCAAGTTCACTGAAAATAGACCATTTATTGTAAGCAATTTTAATTTTGTCAGATTTCTACTTTTGAACTATATACATTTGTCAGAATTACAATATTTAGAACTCAACTTGTTTACTAAAGATGGGAGCTTTGTAGAACATTATTGTTTTGAAGTGAGTCCACAGACTTCTTAAGAAGTTTATGTTTTTATCCCTCCTACTTTTATTTTTGACCATGTGCAACCAGAGTGTCAGTGGGAGCTACAACAGGTTCAGACAGGGGAAACACAGCTGGAGCATCAGGCTCTATAACCACCGCTGCTGGGAAACAAGCAGTCAAGTCTTACTTGGGTATCTGTTGGTATTCCAATGCAAGTGTAGCTTACACTCATCATGATAATGAGTTTGTTATATTAATCAAGCACCAAATATTTGGAGAAAAGATTAAGAGATATTCTAGGTTTAGTATTAACATCTACATTTTAAATATACTTAAACAGTGGTAGGTTTGTTTTTCCTAAAATGAAACACATAAAGATAATTTTCAATTATCTCATTAATCAGGTACAACTGAAGAACCATATGGAGAAACCGAATCAGGTGAAAGCATAACCAGTTTAACCACACCTGGAAAATCAGGAGAGTGGGAAGGGAAGGTGTTGGCCCAGGTTGTAACACAAAATAAGGTTTCCTGATAAATCTAATGATGAATATTAGTGTATTTTGAGTAGAAATCAGAAAATCAGATCCAAGTCATCTGGCATTTAGGACCTTATATTTTGTTAGGTGTGTTTACACCAGGTACTGGAACTGTAACACCTGAACTCAAAGTAGTTACATTGTTAAATGTCCAGGTAGTGTCCCCATAAAATAAGAACACTGCTTATGACTTTCCGGGTTTTTTTAATTTTTAAAATGTTTATTTATTTTTGAGAGAGAGAGAAAGAGAGAGAGCACAGGTGATCATGAGCAGGGAAGGGGCAGGGAGAGGGAGAGAAAGAATCCCAAGCAGACTCTGTGCTGTCAGCTCAGATCCAGACTAGGAGCTTGAACTCACCAATCGTGAGATCATGACCTGAGCCAAAATCAAGAGTCAGCTGCTTAACTGACTGGGTTACACAGGCGACCCATTACTTTTCATTTTAATTTCAGGTTTCACAGAAGCTGCTCCTGGCTCAACAATTGCACCAGAAAGTTCCACTACTGGTAAGTAAGCAGGGGATGTCAGATTTTTTTTTTTTTACACTTTTCATGCTTATTGGCTAATTAAAAATGGCAAAATAGTTAGTAATAATTCCAGTTACATAATTATAGTGTCCTTAAATATATTCTCTCATTTAACTATTAAAATAAATTTTGTTATCTCGTTTTACTCATGGGGAACTTAGAAAAGGTACTACCTAGGGGCGCCTGGGTGGTTCAGTCGGTTAAGCGTGGGATTTCGGCTCAGGTCATGATCTCGAGGTCCGTGAGTTCGAGCCCCGCGTCGGGCTCTGTGCTGACTGCTCAGAGCCTGGAGCCTGCTTCAGATTCTGTGTCTCCCTCTCTCTCTGACCCTCCCCCGTTCATGCTCTGTCTCTCTCTGTCTCAAAAATAAATAAATGTTAAAAAAAAAGATACGACCTAAATTTGTTCATATTCTACAGCAAATCAAATATTGGAGCCAATATTTTTATCCATTCTATACTGACTCCAAAGACTGCGCTCCTACCCACAATGTCCATCCTCCTGTAAGGCAAATATAAAATGGTCTTTGATGATCCATCAATAAGACCTTGCTTTTAATATTTATAAAGCTTAAATTTTCTCCATTTCCAAGCTACAGCAGCAGGTACTAAAAACGGGTTTAAAATTTTATATATAATGACAAACTGTGGCATTTGTCAATTCTAAAACATTGGCAAAAACTATAATACTATTGCTTTATAAATAAAAACTTTATCACTTCATTTCTTTTTACAAGCATTCCAACTTATAGGGCAATTATTTTTCTTAACAATAAATGAATGAAAATGTATTAAAGACTATAGTACATTAGTATTTAAATTTTTGGACTAGTAATATATCATAGTACTTGAGAAAGGCATTATTTCTGTTTGTAGGTTATCTCACCGAACCTAGCTGTTCATGATGAAATTGTCCATTATTTAAGGAAAAGATTGTTTATGCTTTTTTTCTTGTAAAGTATTATGCTACACTTATTCTAATTACTTTTACAAAGATGGCTTATATAAATTTATTTTACAAACTAGTCACTAGAAAATAGTTCAATAATTTGATTCAGACTAAATTTATAATTCTTCTTTATTCAATCTATGGCTATGTAAATGTAAATAAATTGAAATGTTTCAAAATATATATTGAACACCATAATTATATTATAAATTAATATCATGGCTACTAGGATGTGACTATTAGACATAGTATGTACTTTATTGTTATTGACAATAGTACTTTTGCATTTTCCAAATTCAAGACCTTAATCTTTAATTAAATGGCAGCAAACAAGAATTATATTTGTGTAAATATTTTACTTGGGAAAAAGGCAATGGTTTTGCTTTCAGTTTGATAATTTGTAATTCATAGGTGATTCCTTACAGAGTACTTCGCAGCTTCTCTCCCAAGTGATCTTGCACTCTGACTTCCAATTTCTAAGATCAGCCTCTATGAAAATACCATACCTCTGTTTTTTAATAAAAAAATTATATATGATGGCAGTTGAAGCACCAAAGGGATTTTTAAAAATGGAATTCAAGTATATTCTTTAATGGAAACATGAATTTAATCTTTCCTTTTTTAGGCTCAGATAAGAGAATTCCACCAGTATTAATTGTAGGTAAGTCAACATTAAAATGACAAAAATATGCTCTGTAGGATGTGGCTTCAGCATTTTTATGTTTTCCATTTGGACACTGAAAAATATATAAGAGACTGTGATATTCTTCCCAAATTATAATCTAATATAAATTAATCTTTTCATGAAAAATTAAAAATGTGCATTTATAAATATAGTTTAAGTTTTAGTGACATCAAAATAGCTTGCAGTAACAGGTGAGAAAATATGAAATTATAAATGTGCATTTGGAAAAAATTGGTATTGCAGTAACTAGACTAGAGAATATAATAGAAATCTCAATTTTATCAGATTAATAAAACATGAACTTCAAATTAGATTCTGGTAGCATAGGGCTTTTGATTTTTCTATTCTTATGCCTTCTTAAATCATAACAAAGTCATACTGATTCCCTTACATAATAGTTAAATTCTACACCAGTTGTGTACAAATGTGCAAAATCAATCAAATAAATGAAAATAACTCTGAAATATGCCCCTTATTAAAAAAAGGCAGCTTTTTTTTCTCAGCTTATTAGCGTTATTTATCACCTATCCTTTCCATGAAAATTTTTAGCTTTTATTGCATCCTGGTATCTCTTTTTAGACTTAACAGTTTTAAAAGAAGTTTAATCTTTAGAACATCTCACTTTTTCTCAATTGCTCTCATTTACATTCTTTCAGTACATACGTTCAAATGTTAGCTCCTTGAAGACAGGCATTTTTGTCTTATTTCATTCACTGATATAAAATTCCTTTGTCGTCCTTATCTGATGAAGTGTTTGATTTCAATACTTATCCACTTGATCCATTAGATTCTCCCTTTGTTGATTAAGGACCATTCAACATGTATCACTCAGTGAGCCACTCAGTGCCTACTACCAGAGAAATCTGTTAAAACAGGCATTTCCGGGGCGCCTGGGTGGCTCAGTCGGTTGGGCATCCAACTTCGGCTCAGGTCATGATCTCACGGTCCGTGAGTTTGAGCCCCGCGTCGGGCTCTGGGCTGATGGCTCAGAGCCTGGAGCCTGCTTCCAATTCTGTGTCTCCCTCTCTCTCTGCCCCTCCCCTGTTCATGCTCTGTCTCTCTCTGTCTCAAAAATAAATAAACGTTAAAAAAAATTAAAAAAAACAAAAAACAAAAAAACAGGCATTTCCAAGACAGGTTAAAGTTGAAATAATAAGAAAGCCATCTGTTTGGACACTCTGGACATGAAGCTTTTTGTAGGATTGTGGTGATTAAATAATACAAAATATCTCTTTCCAACCACCCAAACACCCAGAACTTACTGTTCCATTTCCTCCCTCAAGAGGTCACAACTTCCACAGAAAGTGTTGGCACCAGTGGAGGTGGATTCAGAACAGGTGAGAGAGACCAGTTCCTGTCTTCTTGCTACCACTGATTATGGCATTTGTAGGAGAGCCTAGAGAGAGAGAGGGTTTCTGGGGAGCAGTCCATATTTACCTTATTAATATTGCACATTTGGCCAACTAATTCTTTTTCAGTTTTGAACTTTTTTTTTTCCTGAAAAGCTACTAATAACAGGGTCCACCATCTTAGCTGTAATCCCTGAAGATGGGATGATTGTACTAATTATTCTGAGAATTATTTCCTGTGGAATTATAAACCTTATAAGCATTTGAAGAGGGAAGGGTAAGAAAACTTTCTATTGTGGAGAAATGGAGAAGAGCTACATGGACCCTGGAGACATGTCTGCCCTATATAGATAAATGTTTGCTTTTCACAAGAGTGAAAGAGTGAAGAGTGAGATATTTTCCCAATGTCTGAGGTTCTGAGCACACTCATACCTTCTGTTGCCACTCCACAGCAGGTACCACTGTAGCATCAGCAAGTCAAGTCACTGAGAGTAAAACAGGTGAGCGTGACGAGACATAGAATTCTGGAAAAGTTATCTTAGGTTGACAACATTGTGACTCTGGCTTTGGTAATAAAATGGTGAAAAGAAAATACATAGGGCTCATCATCAGAGAAGGGCCAGAGAGTGAGCCAGTTAGATATAAAGAAGATATACTTGGGTTACTTTTAGAGGCATGTTTTTAGGAAAGAAACATGAGCACTGCTGTTCCTTTGTTTCAGGCACCACTAGGGTAGCCCCTGGCATAACTGTTGTCCCTGGAAATTCTAACACAGGTGAGTCAACAAGATGGTAGGGAACTTTCCACATGTCCTCCCATAAGTTAGATGTTTCCTCTGGTATTAGTCTTTGCAGGAGTACCATCTATCTTTTCCATGACCCTAAATATTCTCCAATTAACTCTTTCCTCCTCTCCATCAGAGGCCACAACTTTCCTAGGAGAAAATGAAACAACCAGAGTTGGAATAGCCACAGGTGAGTGCTGCTTATCTAATACCTGCACTTCATAATAACTTCTTAAAACAGTCTTCTGAGCACCAACTGATGAATGAATAAAGAAATTGTGGTTTATATACACAATGGAATACTACTTGGCAATGAGAAAGAATGAAATATGGCCATTTGTAGCAATGTGGATGGAACTGGGGAGTGTTATGCTAAGTGAAATAAGTCATACAGAGAAAGACAGATACCATATGTTTTCACTCTTATGTGGATCCTGAGAAACTTAACAGAAGACCATGGGGTAGGGAAAGGAAAAGAAAAGTTAGAGAGGGAGAGAGCCAAACCATAAGAGACTCTTAAAAACTGAGAATAATCTGAGGGTTGATGGGGGTGGGAGGGAGGACAGGGTGGGTGATGAGTATTGAGGAGGGCACCTGTTGGGATGAGCACCGGGTGTTGTATGGAAACCAATTTGACAATACATTTCATATTAAAAAAAATAAAGTGCTAAGAATTGATATAAAAAACAGTCTTCTGAAAAAAACCTACACTATTTATATATGTTATATTAAGCAAATTCAGAAAAAAGGACAGGACAGTCATTACATTGCCTCCTTATCTCCTGAGCTTACAAGAACCTTCAGTAGACCATCATGAAGTCAAACTAATGACAGATGGACAGGTAATGTGGAGGGAAACTTCCTATCTCTCCTCCCAAAGAAAGGGACATGATAGTCGAGAACTTTCTCAGTAAAATTATTGTAGAAAGAAATATTACACGGGGTATATATGAATTAGTTCTTGGAATTCAAAGTCTTGGGGTTATAGTTTACTGCTATATGGAAACTTTAGATTCCTATTTAAATCCCATAGTGGACAAGCAATTGAACTGAGTGACTGCTGCCCCTTTTTTGTTTTAGGTACTACTGGTATAGTCCCTGAGAAAACTGTGGAACCTGGAAATTACAGCACAGGTAAGTCTGAAAATACATGCAAAATTGGGCCATTGGATGATAGATTCTGACAACAGCACAGTGTGTACTTTCCCACACCCTAGTCTTTACTCCTTCCTTCCTTCCTTTTCCCTATCAGAGGCCACAAATTCCACAGGAGGAAGTGGGACCACCCAAACAGAACTTCTAGGAAGTGAGCTGTTTTAGTGTGAGGCTTTGGGGGTTTTATCAAATCTGTTTGTGTGGCTACAATGAACACCTGACCTGGGAAAGGGCCTTGCATTTCATCTGGGAAACATAACATGCCAAGAGTCACACACCTGGGCCTGCTTAGAAATTCCATAGCCTCAAGATATTTCCATATGGATTTCCAGATGCCCAGTGCTGCAGAGCTAGTCTTTGGATAGCAAAGATGAAGGCAACATGCTGGTCAGCCCCTGCCTTCCAAAGCCCCAGAGCTTTTACATAGTTTGCTGTTTTCCCATACCACTTCCTAGTATCTGTCACACTGTGTTATTTGTCCTGTTGATTGTTCACTGATGGTTTCCAGTTGCTAGAATATAAGCTGCATCAAGGGAGGGATCTTTGAATATCCTGCTCACTGATACATTCAAGGGCCAAAAACAATATTGCACATAAGAGATGTCTATAAATACTAGAGTAATGATAAAACGTATACTTACTTTAAAGCTTCACTCTATTTGCTTTAATAGGTACCACCATGATTTCACCTGGAGCTAGTAGAAGTTCACAGAGTTCCAAGCCAGGTATAATGGACTAAATAAACTCATCATATGAGAGTATTGGAGTTAAGGAGTGCTATTTTAAACATCTGACTACCCAAACACCTCAAATAATTGATCATCTGCCTTTTTATTCTTTTAGTCACCTCTCACTCCTGGGAGTCCAGGGGCTGGAAGAGAAACTGGGAGGGTGACATAAGGTCTCCTTCTGCTTTCAGTGGGATGTATGGAAAGGCAACTCCAGTAGAACAAGGATTAGTAGGTGGGTCAGGAAAAGAAATTGTGGGAAGTAATTGATGGTTCATTTCCTTCAGAAACAAAGATCCTCAGGAAAGGTCTTCCAGTGGTTCAACGCCATATTGATCAGGGAGATAATGCTGTGTTGATCCCTTTATTTTTCTTCTTTTAGGTCTTACAGAGGAATTCTCTGGGATAACTATTATATCTGGAAGTTCCCATACAGGTAGGTTAAGAAGAAATAAATCTCCATATTTAACCTCATAATATAGTTAGTAGACCTGCTCTGAAAAATATCAACATAATTCTTTCCCTAATATCCCAAATCCTCAGACCTCATCGTTCATCATTTTCTTCCCTCAGAGGCCACAACTTTAACAGAAGGCAGTGGTACTTCTGGAACTGGATCCAGATGCAGTGAGAATAATTAGCTTACAGTTTGGGGCTTAGTGTGAATTATGGCTCTCCCTGAAGTCACCTGTTGGGAGGTGTGCTCTCCTACAGAGGAGTTTGTATTTATTTTCAGCATTTTCTTAGATTTCACATATTTAATATATGGAAGAGCTCTTAACACCAGCATCTAGCCTCACAGTGGCTATTTTTTAAAGATGTGCTGGTGATGTAAACCATATGATAGGTTTCTCCTGTGATGGCTTATATATTATTAAGATGTCAGGGGGAGCTGAGGAGTATTATACACCTGGGAAGAAGTGAAAATGATGTGAACTCCTAAATAGGCCTGTCCTATATAAAGATTTTCTTATTCAAAGAAACAGTATTGATGCTCAGAATTTTCCTTGGCAAATTCATTTTTTTTTTTGGTTTTTTTTTTTGTTTGTTTGTTTCTTCTTATGGTAGGCACCACTGCAGTACCGGGAGGCCAAACAACTGGGAGTGTGACAGGTGAACACTTGGAAGAAAGCCACCTTATTCTCTGTTTTGAAATCATGGGATGTTTGAGGAGGTTGCCTCAACTTGGAAAAATTATTATTTTGATTGCTTTCTTAATGATATAGGTCACAGGAAAGGTATATGATTCTCACTTTCATCAGGAAGCAGTGAGAGGGCCCCTTGATATGAGATGCATCCAGATTTACTTCTAGAGACAGGTATTCAGGAGATAAACATGAATCACTGTGATGACTTCAGACCTTTGTGTTTCAGGCACCACTGGGGTAGCCCCTGGTACAACTGTTGTCCCTGGCAGTTCTATTACAGGTGAGGCAACAAGACAACAGGGAATCTTCCACATGTCCTCCCACAAATTGGATGTCTCCTCTACATGCTCCTTTCTGTGGTCCTTAAATAGTTTCCATTCAACTCCTGTTTTCTTCTCTCAGAAGCCACAACTTCTGTGGGAGAAAGTGGAACAAGAATGAGGATCATCACAGGTGAGTGCTGTTAAGGCACTAATGGTACTTTCTAATAACTTCAGTAAAAGGTCCTGACTGAAATACATCAGAGCTCTTGGGGTGCCTGGGTAGCTCAGTCGGTTAAGCATCTAACTTCGGCTCAGGTCACGATCTCACGGTTCGTGAGTTTGAGCCTTGCGTCAGACTCTGTGCTGAAAGCTCAGAGACTGGAGCTGGCTTCAGATTCTGTGTCTCCTTCTCTCTGCCACCACCACCGCCCCCCCCCCACTTATGCTCTGTCTCTCTCTAAAACATAAATAAACATTTAAAAAAATTAAAAAAAGAATAAGAAAATATATATCAAAACTCTTTGGATGTTCCATATTTAGCAGACTGGTGAAAAATTTAGCAGTTGTTCAATATTTGACATCAATAAATTCTGTTCAAACACTTTAATTTTTCCTCTTTGTACTCTAAGGAGCCTTCATCAGGGCATTATGGGGTCCATTACCTGACAGTTATACACAGGATGTATACCTAGGACGTATTATACCTGAATGTCCTGTGCACACTCCAAGTCTTTACTTTTTTTTAATGTTTATTTATTTATTTTTGTGTGTGTGTGTGTGAGACAGAGAGAGAGAGAGAGAGAGAGAGGGAAGGAGGTCATGTGTGGGAGGAGCAGAGAGAGGGAGATACAGAATCCAAAGCAGGCTCCAGGCTCTGAGCTGTCTGCACAGAGCCCGAGGTGGGGCTTGAACTCCCAACCATATCATGACCGGAGCCAAATCTGATGCTTAACTGACTGAGCCACCCATGTGTCCCTAGCCTTTACATTTTCTTTTTCCTTTTTCTTCTGTTAGAAGCCACAACTTTCACAGGAGGGAGCGAGATCACCCAAGGAGCACTGCCAGGCAGTGAGCTTTTCAGTGGAGGCCTAAGTCTCTCATTATTTCTCTGTTTGGGTTAAGCATGAAAATGGGAGGGAGTGTGAAAAAGGGTCCTACATTTTCCCTGTGGCCCTATTTGTTGGTTTGCAAAACTAGGGAGCTTCCCAGGTAAAGTCTGAGCCTGGCCCTGTACACAAACAGCGAAGAGAACGGAAGAAAGAAGCAGGCCAGTCTGGATTGGTAGGTGGCAGGTGTAATAAGGGAACTTACCTCCGAGCCTTGTCCTGGGCAGCCGCAAGATGAGTAGATCTCTGCACCCACCACCAGAATCTTAAAAGCTTATGTGGAAATCTTAAGTGGGTTCAGTCACTCTATACCATCCAGATGATCTCAATGACACATTTCTCTCTCAAGGCTGCTTCCTTGAAAATGGCTCCAGCTGTGGAAATGTAGGCAGAACATACATCCCATACTCCCATTTCCAGAGTCCAGCTCATAGGTCAATTGACATTCATGTCCTTTCAATGACCTCCTCTAACAATATTGTAGTATACCAATGAGAGTATATTCAAGTTATTCAGCTTGGGAATTACAAGCCTAGGCTGTCCTCTATGTTCTGACTCACAGAGGTGTTTGTTGTTGTTGTTGTTGTTGTTGTTGTTATTTGTTTTGTTTTTCTGAAGAAAGGTATGAGTGCATATTGAATATATCCTAACCCCCAATCCTCCTAATCCTCCTTACCCAGTTTACCTTCTCCCCAGGGCTTGCCACTTCCTATCATCTCTCTCGTATACATGATGCTTTTTATTTTCTATCCTTTTTCACTAGAAAGCTTCATAAAGACAACTGATTATCAAAATGCTCCAAGTTACATCAAAGGTTACTACTTATAAAAATTAAAACCATGCTTAATCCCATCCTTAGGCACCTCTGGCACAACAGGTGGATATGTTCCTGGAAGTGAGGCAGGTAAGGGTGATATAAAGACCTGCTTCTTTTTACCACATAGTGAAAGGGAAATCCATAGCAACACATCCATCCCAGTTTGACCTGAGAAATACAGTGCTGTGAAGTTGTTCATTTTCAATTTTATTCATAGTCTTCAGGAAGGAGCTTCAGTGCTTTAGGGCCACATTAATGATTCTAAGATGAACTGGGAGTGTGAAATGCTCTACTACTCTGTTTACCTTTTTGCAATTTAGGTACCACTGGAGAATTGTCTGGAACAACCATTACATCTGGAAGTTCTAACACAGGTAGGTTAACAAGGAAGAAATTTCGCTTATTTAATCTCAGATGTCATGATCTCGCTTTCAGGGCTGTTATAATAAAGAAATAGCACAATATATTTTCCC
The DNA here is from genome assembly GCF_018350155.1 of Leopardus geoffroyi. Classification (NCBI taxonomy): domain Eukaryota; kingdom Metazoa; phylum Chordata; class Mammalia; order Carnivora; family Felidae; genus Leopardus; species Leopardus geoffroyi. Next base: position 68,653,394 of record NC_059341.1, read on the forward strand.
AATATTTCAAATTCCCAGATTTCATCATTCTCCTATTTCTTTCTTCAGAGGCCACAACTTCCACAGAAATGACTGGAACTGGAGCCCAAACAGGTGAGCATGAAGAGCCCATGATTTGGGGGTCAACAGATTTAGGACTGTCTCGGCTTTCCTTTGGAGAGTTTGCATTTAATTTAGGGGTATTGCAAGTGAGTCAAAATAGGTTTAATAGTAGGGATAAAAATCTTTTTGAAAATCTATAAATTCCAGCACTGAGTTTCATTGCTCTAAGTCTGAAGATATGATGGGATTTCTCCATTGGTATTGCAAATAGCACCAGAAAGTTTTCCCTTTTTTGTGAATTCCTTCTAGTAATTTAAATTGGCTGAAATAAACACAGAATGATTTCTGACCTATGGAAGTCTTTATCTAAACCTCCAAAATCCAGTGTGTTAATGGTTTACCCTAATCATCCCTAAGTTTATATAAGGCAGAATATCTCTCCCCACCCCCATCTCTTTTCTCCTCCTCAGGAGTCCAGACTACCATACCAGGTAGCCAGATCTCTGACATTCAAACATGTAAGCATGAGAAAATGTGAATATCTCCCTGATATTTACCAATATGCAGAATGAGAATTATAATGGAAACAGCTTTTTTTTTCTTTTGGAAAGAAATGTTCTTGTGAAAAGATATATGAGGAAACCTAGAATAAGCCTTCTAGGAATTAAAAGAAGCTTGTAACATTTTTCTTCTTAGCTTTTCTTTTAATGTAAAGGAAATAACATATCAATCCCTTCCCTTTTGTGATTCTAGGTACCAGTGGAGTAGTCTCTGGCACAACTATTAAATCTGGAAGATCCAGTGTTGGAAAGTGAATGCATTCAGAGGCAATCATTCCTTGTCTAACATCAAGCAGAAATATGTCACCCCAAACATACTTTCTACTTTCCTAATTTTTTGTTTCCAGAGACCAAAGCTTCCTTAGAAAGCATCAGAGACCCTGTGATGAAATCAATGAGAATTAGGAGTGCCAGATGTTAGCATTGCCATTGATTGTGATCATGAGTTTGCCTCTGGATCAGAAAGATTGTTATACAGGAAGGGCAGGTCCTCCATCGCACACTCAGGCCAATGGTGCTATTGATTCAGACTCCTCTGCTGGTTTCTGGACAACGCTTTTCCAGTGCCTGGCCATGTGGTGTGGATTTCTGAATAGGGTGGTGGTAGTAGTAATTTCCTGGAAGATTAACCCACTGGACATGATTGATGTTATTGCCAAATCGGCAGGAGTCAACACTGTCCCAAAAGCTTCTATCTCAGGCAAGTAGATGACTAAAATGAAAGAAATTTTTTGCCTCCCATTTGACTTTTTATCTTGAACTTTAAACTCTAAGTTGCTTAATGACTGGTTGCCTCAGAGGTTGATTAAAGTGATAACATACTCAAAATATTTTTCCTACTTTCAACCATTAAGAACTACCTCTAGAGTATCAATCAAGTCGCTAAAAGTAAAACAGGTAAACATGGTGAAAAACTCTTCTGTTCCCAGTTGAAAATAGTATAATATTTGCTAAGTAAGCCCACTAGAAGATAGACTTCTTAAGGGAAAAAAAAAGTCTTCATTTATTTTATTTATTGGTGAATTTCTAGTATTCAACAGGCTCAATAAATATTTTTGAATGAATGAAATAATTGATGCATGGGAAAAATTACACGATTCAATCCAGGAGCAGAAAGGCATGCTCACAGAGCTTCCATATGGACAAAATAGTCTCTATGAATGGTCCTTCCTGGAGTTGTCCATGTGTAATATAACTGAAGATATGGCCCTGGAAACATACACTTACTTTATACTCAGATTGCCTCAATGCAGAACATTCTCTGTGATGATCCCATGACATTCTTATTTCAGGTACCATTGGTGTGGCCTCGAGTACAACTGTTGCACCTGGACGTTCCCATACTGGTAGGTTAACAAGCTGGGAAGAAAGCATCCATGTCTTTCACATGGATCTTCTCATGTAAGAGCACCGCACCATATTTTCTTTTCTTCCTAAATACCCAGCCTTTATCTGTTTCTTCTTTTTTTCCTTCTAGAAACCATACTACTACTAGAGCCCATTAGGAAACAGATGGAAATTAGTGTGTGTGGGTGTAGGTGTGTTTGTGTGGCAGGGGGGACTTTGGTTGATTATAAATTACTTTTTTGTTTCTTAGTAGGATAATTTCTTGAGGAGGCGCTTTTAAGGAACTTACATCTAAGATCAACAGTGTTTTCCTTTTTTACTTGATTTTAATCAGTTGGGGCAGATTTTTGAAATATCTTCATTTTCATGGTCCAGCCTCCATATATACCTCCCTGAATATGAGAGTGAAAGTGATAATTGTCTAGGGAGTTTTCTTTTTCTATTTGTCATCTTAAGTATCACCATGATATTAGCTGATGGAAAGATGGTGACAGAGCGTTTTATTTCAGGTAAACAAAAGGCCACAACGAACACAGAAAATTTATCTCTATTCATTATGTTCTTCTTTGAGCATAGAAGTAACTGAAATGTGCAGTGGTTATCCCAGTAACTATCTATCTTCATGCTTAAGTTTTAAAAATTTTCATTCTCATAGGAGCTACTACAGAAGTATCCATAAATAAAGGAACTGGAAGCACATTAGGTGGCTCCGGTGGGAAGCGGATCAGAAGAACAAGAGGCAGAATATGAATAACCCTTGTTTTTCTGCCATTAAATCTCAGAAAAGGGGACTTCTCTGTTGAGAAATTTCTATATTTGATTTGGGAATAAAACTATGCATAAGAGAACAGAAATAATTTATCACCAGTTGAAAAGGCCCACAAGATAAGCAGAATTCCCACCCCCAACTCCATGAGGGGAAAAGCCACCCTTCTTGTTGTAGGTACCCCTAGGGTATCTTCTGGCACTACATGTGCACCAGAGAGTTCAAATACAGGTGAGCCAGCCAGCTGAAGAGAGTCTTCCACAGGAAAACTTCTAGTAGTAAAGTATCTCTCATGGTACAGTGGCCCAGAAAAGTACATAATTGCCTCAGAACACTAAATCCTCAAAATAAGTCAGTCAGAGAAAGACAGATAACATATGTTTTCACTCATATGTGGATCTTGGGAAACTTAACAGAAGACCATGGGGGAAGGGAAGGGCAAAAAAACAGTTACAAATAGAGAGGGAGGGAGGCAAACCATAAGAGACTCTTAAATACAGAGAACTGAGGGATGATGGAGGGTGGGGGAGAGGGGAAAGTGGGTGACGGGCATTGAGAAGGGCACTTGTTGGGATGCGCACTGGGTGTTTTATGTAAGCTAATTTGACAATAAATTATATTTTAAAAAAACATTAAATCCTCTTCACCTCACATTTTTTCTACCTTTCCTCTGCCTTAGAAGCTACAACACCCCCTGGAGGCAGTGGAAGCACAGGAATTGAAATTAATACAGGTGAGTTCATAAGCTTCCTAACTTGCCACTTTTCACATACAAGCGCAGCAATAACAATTAACAGTTTCAAGCTCTAAGTATGTGCCAGGCATTATCCTACACCCTTCTTGCTATTATTTTAAACCTTACCCCAAACTGAGGTACTAACATTTTCACAGATGAGAAAACATGGCTTAGAGATATTAATCAACTTGCCCAACGTCATACAGCAAACAAACAGGCTTCAACTCAGGCAGTCTGGTTCAGAAGTCTAACCTCTTAATCATGATACTATATTAGTACTACATCATATCACTAGATTTCTTTGTCACATGTCTAAACATTTCTAGAACATTAAAATTTCTGCAACATCAGTACTTCACCCAAACGTAAATTTAATTGGTGATCAATCCTGTTGTTTCTTCTTCTAGGGGGATCCAGTAGCCAAGTCCCTGGCATTCAAACAGGTAAATAAAGGGAAAACACCTTTGTCTTGAGACTCTCCACCACTATCCCACATTGTGCTCTCCCACCACTATTTTGGGAATGAAACATTAGAAAGTGCACAAAACAACTCTGAAACAAGCTAATGCCAAAAATAATCTTTTTTGCATAATAAAGAAGTTGTGTAGCTTCCCCACCCTTTTCTATAATATGCTTTTCTTATAGGAGTAAAGTTCACATGATCATATCATTCCATTTTGCTTTCAGGTACTATTGGAGTGACCCCAGAAAGTACCATGTCACCCAGAATTTCCAACACAGGTAAGCCAACGAGGAAGGATGTGCTATAATTTCTTTCTTGGGACTAGCTCTGGAGGAATAGCATGTGATTCTTTTTTATGACTTTCCATTAGCCATCACTACTTTCTTTTCACTGTCAGAAGCTACAACTTCCATTACAAGGAAGTATAACCAGTGAAAGTGGAATTGGTAACTCCTTTTTAAAAATATATTTATTTATTTTGAGACAGAGAGAGAGTGTGAGTGAGAAAGCATGGGCATGAGTGGGGGAGGGTCAGAGAAAGAGAGAGAGAAGGGAGGGAGGAGAGAATCCCAGGCAGGCTCCGTGCTCCATGCTGAGCCCGACACGGGGCTCAATCTCACTACCTTGAGATCAGAAGCTGAGCCAAAATCAAGAGCCAGACACTTAACCCACTGAACCACCCGGGTGCCCCAGGATTTGGCGATTCTTGAGTTCCTGATGATTTATTCTGTCTTTGCCTTTTCTTGGGGACATTTGTTAGAAGAAGTTTATATTTATGAAAATGATTTCATTTCTTCTGGGGGCAAACCTTATATGGCAATTCTTATTACCATAAGGGGAGTTCAGAAAGGTCCCTTTTTGATATTGAAGATATTACCCCAGTATCAGTTGGAGGCAGTATGTCCATGTAGTTCTATTTAGGGAAGCAAAGATGACAGAAATAACTGGAAGTTTAGGTCTAGCAAATTTTGGATTTCAGATGTTATTTCATTGAATACAAATAAATACATTTACACAAATATTGTTTCTATTCTTGTCATCAGGAGCTACCACTGGTGCATCTGAGACACCAAGCCCTGGAAGTAAAACAGGTAAGCTTTGGAAAGGCCTGGAGACTCCTGATATTTAATCCTAGGGAAGCTAGTCATCAAAGCTGGACCGTAAGCCAACACGTTTATTGTGGCCCTGAATTTAAAAATAGAGGATGAACTTCATCTTGACAGGATAGCTCAAAAAAGATCTGCTACTTTCCAGTCACAGACAGTCCGGTTGGCCATGCTCTTCTCAGAAAGGTAAATGCATCACCATTTGGATTCTGTCTTTCTCTTTTCTACTGCAGGCACTACAGGTATAATCACTGGCACAACAGCATCTGGAAGTTCCAACACAGGTAAATCAATAACCTAACAGGGAATGTGAGGAGCTTCGGTAATGGAAAACTCACTCCCCTGCCTCCTGCTTCAACATCTCCTCCCAATCACACACTTTCCCTACCATTCCCTGGGAAACCACCATTTCTCATTTATATGATCCTTCTGAATTTACTTTCCTTCTCTTTTCTTCCTTTCACTTAGGGACCACAACTTCTTTTGGAGGTGGTGGAAACACCAAGGGTGGAGTTAAAATAAATGAGTATGAGCAGTCAAATAATATTTTTCTCTACGTCTTAAAGTCAATCACAGTGACTGTAATGAACTTAGAGGGAATTCTATTCTACCTTACCTTAATCTGTCTTTGAGTACAAATTGTCATGATGTTAACTCTTTATCCCATGTGAATTGTCTTATATTTTGTAGACTTGTAATAAAATGGTATAATAGAAACCAGTATTGATATGTCACTTAAGACAAGGAAGTTCCTGATCTAAACCTTTTAGTTGATTAGAGGGAACCCATCAATGTCTTCTAAACTAAATCCTAATTTTAAGTAAAAAGGAATTAATACATCGATTATCTCCTTTTGTGCTTTCAGTTACCACTGGGATAACCACAGGTACAACCATCGCACTTAGGAGTTCCAACACAAGTAAGTTGTGAAAAAGTTGAGGAAACCTGCTTCTATGAACTTTAGCCAAATTTCTGCATTTCATATTGCTTTCTCCTATTTCCTCTCAGAGGCTACAACTTCTACAGAATTTGAAGCTACCACTGTATTTGGAATGGCCACTAGTGAGTGGTTTGCTTTCAACCTTTTGTGTTCTCAACAGTTTTATGTTTAAGTTTGTGTTAGATGATGAATGAGTGAGCAGACCAGCTAAGATAGGGTTTTGTATTCCATTTGAAGAGACCATATGTTAGGTCAATCAAACATGGACTTTGTTCTTCAGATTGATTTTCTCTATACACCAGCCTTTTATATTTTATGAAGCTAAGAATGATATATTACTCTCAATTCTTTATCCATCTTGCCTTAGCAGATACTACTTCAGAGTCAGCTGAAGTTTCCAGAGGTCCAGAAAATTCTAGTCCCGGTTAGTAGGATTTAATTCATCAGTCTTAGACTTATCTTGCACATAAAACCCTTTCTTCTCAGGTTTTCCTCGTAACTAAGGTCTCAACAAATTAAAAAAAAATTCACATGCTCCTTCACACAACTGAATCCCCACTGAAGCATCAGGAAACCAAGTCACAGGAGGGAAAACAAATGAGCAGAGGAAAAACGCTATTACAAAAAGCATTAAACCACAGAGAACAAAGGGCTCCAAAATGAAACTTTACCATATATTGGTTTGGAGAAATGAAAGAGTCTGTGGGAGAGCATGGTGTTTGCTTCTCTGTGCATAACGAAGCCCCTTTATTGCTTATTGGAAACATGTGAATTTATCTTGTCCATGATATTTTAAGGGCATAAAAAGTATGACTATGGTCTCTCTCTCTCTCTCTCTCTCTCTCTCTCTCTCTCTTTCTCTCTCAATTTCACAGTATCTTTCTCATTCTTTTAAATCTCATTTTCATGTCCATTTCAAATTCCGCCAGGATTGTCTTTCACCACACTTATTTCTGGAAATGCCAACATGAGTTAGTCAAAGTTACAAAGAGACTAATACTCTTTATTAGTATCTCAGTCAAAAGCCATCTTCTTTGAGAGTATGTCTTCTACTTTCATAACATACAACTTTTTTCCAGATTTCAAAATTGTTTAAAATCACCTTAAATTTTTGTTTATTCACAGGGGCTACAACTCTGGGACTAAGCCGTGACATCACTGGGCATGTAATTCAAACAGGTCAGTCATGGCATTGCAGAATTGTTGAGATTTCACTGATTACTCATAGGATATTGGTAGTGACAGGAGATGATAAAACTTTTAATTTGAAGACTTATGAGATAATTGGGGTTGTGATCTTAATGTACTAGAATCTCCTGGACTACAGACTTCATCATATGCACATTTATTAGGATGTAGTTTCTTAGTGGTACATTTCTTAATGAAAACAGGAGTCTTTTTGGTAAAATATTTTCCTACTTGTCTTTATAGGTACTATTGTCATAGGTGAAATCACAGGTTACTCAAAAGTTTCCAACCCAAGTAAATTAAGATGACTAAAATAAATTTAGGGCATTTTTTAAAATCTCACCTTAATATTTTTTGTCTACTCAATGAAAATGATCAAGGAAAGAAACATTTATTAAAAAGCATGGGAGTATAAAATAGGAAATTATAATAATCTAAACTTGTGGAATACAACTCAGATATTGGGAAACCATCGCAAGAGCAGATGTTGGGAGGTTTGTCAAAATTTCTGGTTGTCAAAGTGGTGACAGAAATGTCCTGAAAAGGGGTAAAAAAGGAGATCACCCATCAGTTTTGTATTCCATAATATTATAGGATTCAGTTATGAAAAAAATTAAATTGTGATTCCATTGACAATAAGGAGAAATTGAAAGGTTTTTGGATAGATTGACTGTCATGCATAGATTTACTTTTTTGGAAGATTAACTAGGCATAAGTTAGGCATGATTTAAAGGGAAGTAAGAAAGCAAGTGTTGGAGGTATGTCATCCAGTTTGAGACTGTTGGAGGTAAGACATGATTACAGAGAGATTACAGAGGCAATCATGTCGGAAAATGGAGGTCACAAAGAATGTGCAATATGTTGGCAAGTTGGCATTTATTATGATGTGATGGCGAGGTGAAGGAGAGAAGGATGTTTTGGGTGAATCTAGCTCATAGTTTGGATGCTTAGGTAGACGGATGGAAGTGCCATCCCCAAATTTGGGAATATACTGGAGGAGGAAAAAAAATTGATAACTGATAGAAGATACAGTGAGGACAAATTTGGGTAGTTTGAATTTAAAATGCTCTGAGGTGTTTGCTTCAGCAGCACATATACTAAAATTGGAATGATACAGAGAAGATTAGCGTGGCCCTTGCGCAAGAATGACACGCAAATTCAAGAAGCATTCCATATTTAAACAAACAAACAAACAAACAAACAAGTAAATAAAATAAAAAAAATAAAGTGTTCTGAGGTATTCAATAGTATGCTCAGGAGAAGTGTTAAGTGCAACTAGAGTACAGAAGAGAGGCCTACATTGAAGATACACATTTGTCAGCCGATTGCTTACAAATGATATTTAAGTGGTGGATGCTGGTGAGTTTATTTAGGGTAAACACACATAGTCAGAAGACCAAGAAGTTAAAACATGATACCTTGGCTTCAAATGGTGGGCAAAGATGCGGGAAGGGGAGTGAGAGATAACAAGCTTCCAGCTATGGAGTGAATATGTCATGAGGATAAAAGGGACGGCATATGGAATATAGTTAATTGTATTGTGACAGTGTTGTATGGTGATGGATTGTAGCAACACTGGTGGTGAGCACAGCATGATGGATAGACTTGTTGTTGAATCACTGTTGTACAAGTGAGACTAATGAAACTGTGTCAACTGTACTGAAATGTAAACAGTTAAAACAAAAACACACATTCAAAGTAAATTTAAAAGGTGTTACAAAAAAAGGGCTTTGTAAAGGCAGAGGAGCCTGGAAAAGGGGATAGTTTGGGCTCAGCCAGTATGGATTAAGTCAAGTCTATAAGACAGAGTGCTGGAGTCCTGGGATGTGACTCAGGAGACTGTTCTGCTTCTAATCTGGGGATTCAGAATCCCAGATCAAACAGGAGCAAACAGAATTTTCAGACAACGTATGTAATTTTTAGTAAGATTCATTTTTCAGAGGGCCTGACCTAATAGATATAAAGCTTTGAAATAGGAAGGGAGAACTGTTTTGAAATAATTAAAATGTCAAGATTCTTAATTCTTTTCATTTTTTAAGCTTCAGGAGTCACCAACGTAATTCCAGGGAGCCAGTCTACTGGAAGAAAAATAGGTAAGCATGGGGAAGTGAAAAAGGTGAAACGGGGAAGGCACCTATCTCCATGATACTAATTCCAGAAAACAGGGATCGTATAAGAATGGAGTTTACCATAGGGGATAAAACAGAGCAAGAAAAAATGTTTATTTTACTTTTGGGGGCAAGGAATCCTGGAGAAGGAATATGTTGTTTCACAGAAACACATGAATTTTTCCTAAATGATCATCCCCATCCAATAAGAAAGACAGTGCTCACATTACTGTCTCTTTCTTCTCCCTCACATCCCAGCTACCACTGGGACAGGCTCTGTAAATATATCATCACCTGGAAGTTTCCAAGCAGGTAAATCAGGAAATAAAAGGAATTCCCCTTTAAGGGCCTATGGACAAAATTGCACACTGCCGTATATTCTCATATTTTCAAATTCTTAATCTTCTCAATTTTTTTCTTCTTTGCTCTTACAGAAACCACAACTTTTAAAGAAGGTGTTGGAACTATGGAAGCAAGAATTTCATCAGGTGAATTTTACTGGATTTTGGATTCTCCATGGTTTTTTTCATTTGAGCTCACTATACACAGATTGTGAATGAAAATGAACATCACTGGAAGTGGTTCCTTTTCCTTTAATAATAACTCATAGGGTCAAATTAGGTTAGTTCCCTGAGTTTTCCTAGGAAACATAACCATAGATGTAATTCTCTAGACACACCTTTTTTTAAGAAACTTTACCCCCTTTGTTTTGCCAGGCAATACTCCAGAATTAGTGAAAGTCACCACCAGCCAAGATATGTATAGATGCAGTTGTTTTTCTCTGGTTTTCTTCCACTGGAGAGTCAAAGAGTTAAGTCACTGGAAGTAAACCATGTGAATATAAGACAGACATTCTCTCCTTTACTGATAAGATTCTAGATGATTCTGGATCTAGAGAAATAAGATTTTTGACACAATTGTAGCTTTTCCTCTTATATTTTCTTTGAACATTTCAGTCATGAGAAAGTGCATTGGAAAACATGTCAGGTTTAACACATGATACAAGAAAATTGTTTTAAATTGTTTTCTGTTGCTTCAGAGAAATAGGAGCACTTGCCAATGTTACACTTTTCTTAGGGTGAGGAAGGGTTTGTGAGGCTCATCCTTCCTTCTTATTGCAGGTACCACTGGGGTAACCTCTGGCACAACAGTTATTCCTGGAAGCTCCAATACAGGTTAGTAAATATTTAGTAAGTGGCAGAGTATCTAAGTTAAAATAAAATAATATCCTTTCTCTAGAATTAACTGTTGCAACATCAACAGAGCAGTCCTGACCTCATTCTTGTTTGCCTCTCTTAGGGGCTACCACTGGAGTTGGAATGTAAATAACTAAGAGTCAGTGATTCAAATCTATTGAATTCTCATTAAAGACTCCTAAAGCTTCGCTTCGGTGTAGGGGAATGTTGAGAGTAAAAATAAAGGGCCAGGAAATGGGGCAGAATCTCATTAGGAATGTACTTTTTTCAGCCATTGTTATCTTCTTGTTCTGAGTTTCTGGACTCAGACCAGAGCACCCAGGTAAGTTCGTATAGGTAGGTACACAGGACACAATGCTAAAAGGAGGAATAGATGCTGAAATCCAGCCAACATTCCTCTAAAAAGGCATAAATCTATGAGGCCACATCTGCCCAAAAAGGGTGTGTTTTGTAATTCACAAGGGGAATCTATGGGCTGGATGCAATATTGACCCAGACTTTCACCCGGCTTACTTTCTCTTCTCACTGTTAATTTTTGGGGATGGCCATAGGAGGTGTGTCTGATATGAAATGTTTTTCATTGGCCTTCGTAGGTACTAGTGTGGCATCAAGTAGAATTACCGGTGTCCCAGAAAGTCCCACCCAAGGTAATGGAAATGACTTCAAATGAAGTTTATATCCTTGACATTCTTCTCTTTCACACCTAAGTGTTTCAGATAACCAATATTTATCTCTATGAATGAATGCCAGACTTGAACTCGAAAAGAAAAATTGCACCAGATGGAATTTAAATGGCAATGAAGACTTTATTTAAGATTATTGTAATTATTGTAAAGCCCATTGCAATAGCAGTGAGGTTTTACCTCCTCTTTTCTGAAATAAAATCCAGGGGATATTTTAAGGGCTGGGGTGAGCTAGTGGGAAAAGTACTGGAGGGGAGGCTGGTCTATACGATTAAGCCACCTAAGTTTGCTAATTGGTGCTTATAGAATAAAGTTAGGCTCCAACTTCCCATAGAGACAAAGAGATAGGGTTACTGTTATTCTCAGTGATTATATTTCAAAGAGGTGGCTCCAAGGTCTTTGGGGAAGACATTCTTGGGTTGTAAAACTGTCCAGAGACTAGGGAAAGATTTGTATCTCAAGAGGACAGAGAAAGAATTTATAGCCACAAATTTTCTAAAGTAAATGCTCTAAGAAAAGAGAGTCCAGGGCCCTTTAATCAGGAAGATACGTCTATAAATTTAGTCAGGCTGAGGGGAATGTTTAGGCCATCTTGATCAACACAGATGTTTTCTCATTTTTTTTTTTACTCTCATAACTTCACTGTCCCAAAAACTAATAGAAGAGAACCAGGAAACAAAGTTATAGGAAGTAAAAGAATTAGATGTGAAAAAAATTTGTATCATTTAGAGAAGGAGACCTGTAAGTGTGAAATTTACCTGGGTCATGGGAAAATATTCAATTCATTTCTGTGATCAAGGAGTTTCTAAGATAGGGGCCTCTTATGTTTCAATTGCAGGAGGATGTCCTAGCATTAGTAGATGCATTGGTACATGCTAGGTGCTCAAAACTCTTGTCTCATGTAGACATGTCTTAGGACATTTTCTTCTGAGACAAGAAAAAGAGCATTGCTCTTCCTGTCTTTATTTTAGGTACCTCCAGGGAAGCATTTGAAACAACCACTGCTCCTGGAAATTCTACCACAGGTAAGTAAAATAATTATAAATGAACTTTTCTTGGTGACATCTCAGAAGACAGACCAGCTTATCTGAAGACAAAGTCTAGCTTCTCCAGTCCCCTATACTTACTGCTTTTGTAACTCCCTTAGCAGCCACTGCTTCCATTGGAGTCAAGGAAACCTCTGGAACTAGAATGCAAACAGGTGACTGCTGGCAGTACAAATTCCTTAATGATCAGTGCACCTATGATTATATATGAGGAGTTGGGTTTGGGGAGAGGAAAGCTAGAAGAAACAGGAGAGAAAGGCCAGGAAGATTTTCCCAAAGTTTTGGAACATGACTTTGAAGTTCATTTATATATATATATATATATATATATATATATATATATATATATACACACACGCACACACACACACACACACACACACATATATATATATATGATCTAGGATTGTTTTTGTTTTTATTGTTTAGGCTTTCACCAAAATTCCTCATCTGAAGACTTAATTATGGAGCTTGAAATCTCTGGGAATGGGATTATGAAATGTGCTATTCTTGAAATTTTTTTGTATTTCCTTTTGCAGGCTCCACCTCCATGTCAACTAAAATCACAACAAGACCCAAAGTATCCTATCCAGGTAAAATGAAATGACCCAACTGTGCTGGAATGACTTGTTTATTTCACACAAAGCTTCCTTTGAGCATGACTTTGCACTGTCATTTGTGCATATACACAGAGAGAGAGACTTGATATGCATGTTATCCTAATAAATAAAATGACAATACCATTAGTTTATTTCTCTTTAGAAACCACTCTAGTCACAACAAGAGACCAAGAAACTGAATATAAAACAGGTCAGTATGGGGCAAATCCCAATTTCTTATCTAACTAATATTTCTTTATATATGCTAGACTTGTAGCAGAAGCTAATAGCAAAAATATCAATAAAGTAAAGTCCTTGCTGTTTTATTACTTTTGTGTATTTGTAGGTAGATTATTATGGGCACATATACTATCATTACAGTATATTTAAAGCTAACCCCCAAACATGTATAATCATTATGGTCCCAGTTGTATAGTGAGAATAGAATATTAATTTCTGCTTATTAGTTGGTAATGTTGAGTGAAGGCATCAGAAAGGACATGACTGAGTTTAATATTGGCTGGGGTGAAGAGGGAATTCCTGCCAACCAGCCAAGAGAAGACAGAGACATGTGATATCATGAATGAGTTCAGGAATCAGCCAGGTATCGATCATGAATGTATGAGGTTCAGGGGATAAATGAGATTGGAAAGTAGAAGCAAGTTCAAGAAAAACCTTATTTCAAAATTTAAATGAGACTTTATCCATATACTAAATGGGATCCCCTTAAGGATTTTGTCAGGAGAATGAGATGATCAGAAAGATGTTTTAGAGAATTGACTCTGACAGCAATGTGGAGATTAGGAGATTGTTCTTTATGGCTCCTCTTACAAATGTCTTCAATGAACCCTTGGAATTCTGATCAGGGAAGATTTTCTGCTGTATTTATCCCTAATAGGACACTTCTCTCTCTGGTTGCTGTTTTCTGCTAATCTGTTAAGCATTTATAATTGGGGATTAGTTTAGCCTCCCTCAGTTAAAAGAGACATTTGATCCCCAAGCTCCCACACCTTTAACTAATTTCCTTTCTGTTTCTTCTGCCCCTATTGGTTGTTGTGGCCCCTTTACCTCAACATGTAACAATTTTAAGTTCTTTCAAATATTCTAGGCTGGACTTTTGCTTGGTGGGTAGAATTAAAATATTAATTTGATTTTTTAGAAGTTTGGAAATACAATTTGAACTTTTTGAGTGAATTGTTGGGTTGACCAAAACATGTGATATGTGAAGACTTAAAAAGAAACATATGGCCAGCTTACGCCATCTGGTGCAGGTGGAGATGGAATAAGATTGAAATATTTCAGGAAGTTAAAAAGAGGATAAAAGTTCTTAAAGGATTAAAACTAGATTACTAATAACACATTTTCCTATACCTGAATTATCCTTTTCCTTTTTGAATGCATATTTTACTGTCCTTTTAATAGGAGGTGTCTGCCAAAAAAAATCAAGGAGTAGTTTACCTTGATATTTTCTCATTTCTCCTTTAGGCTCCCATATTCCCCTCCCATTCAAATTTGAGGTCCAAAGGGATTTTTCTCTAAAGTGCAATTTGAAATGCCATGAGGAGCAGAAAAGGAAAGTGTCATAGACTCTGGGTCTTGAGTTCTTTCTTGTCTAGCAAGAAAATGGGACACAGGATTAAAATGTGGGAGATGACTAATGTCCGGGGGAAGACGAGAGCCCCAATTAAGGGTCCTTGATCTATTTTCATTAGGATCGGAAGGCTTACAAACATGGTGATGGACATGCACAAAGGGATAATGAAACTGTCAACATTAACTCATGGACATGAGGGAAAGGGGGTTTTGAAAATATGCGGGGTTAGGGGTTTGGGTTAATACAAAACAAAATCCTTGTGCCAGGAGGTCAGGCAGAAGGTTGTTTACAGCAGAGGTGAGGCACCACCTCTGTTTAACTAAACTGGTCTAGGGGACAAGAAAGAGCACTCAACCTCAGGGTCAGCCTTTCTTTTGTTAATTAGCTCTGCTCTGGGCAACTTCCCCTTTGCCCTATTTACCTGTTTACCTAATTTGTTCCTTCCTTCCTGTGAAAGCAGCTTTCTGCTATAGTACTAAGTTGGGGGGTGTTTCTGCCCTGAATACCTAATCTTGTTTACCTCATATACCTTTGTTCCATATTGGGGCCTCTGCCCTGCCCTCTCTATACCTATTTACCTAATCTTGTTTACCCAGATTTGGGTGTGAGCGAGCATCCTATGGCTTTGTAATTCTTTATGCCTTGTTAACCCATCAGTGCAGGCTCAGGGAATGCCTAAGCTTATTCCCCACAGGAAGGTAGACAGAAATAAGTCTGTAAGATTAGCAATGTAGCCAATTATTTTCAGTTATTAGATAACTATTTTACCCCGAAACAATTTCAATAACTTTAGAGGCTAACATGAGGTGCCTGTTTTCACACAGGATGTCCAGCATCACTTCCACCACCTCCAGGTAAGAATACTTCCACTCAAGGGGCACCTGAATGGCTTAGTCAGTAAAGCCTCTGACTTCAGCTTGGGCAATGATCTCATGGTTCGTGAGTTCAAGCCCTGCATTGGGCTCTGCACTGACAGTGTGGAACCTGTTTGGGATTCTCTCTCCCTCTTTCTGCCCCTCTGCTGCATGCATTCGCTCTCTCTCAAAATAAATAAACAAACTTAAAAAAACAAGAATACTTCTACTTGAAAATCAACCATTCTACATTAATGGTTCTTCTTGTAAATCAAATATCAGAGGTCATGCCTATGAAAGTTGCTAGCTGTGGAAATGTTTCAGAATAGGAAAACTGGAAATAGAGGAATTTAGCTTTTATTCACCAAATACATAGCAAATGGTAGTCTGTTTTCTCATCCACAGACTAATGCAGCCAAACCAAACAAATACCTCTTGTTACTTATTCACAATAGAGTTTACTTACTAAATAAAGTGTTTTGTTTAATTATATGATAGCTTCATCAAAAAATTATCATCAAAAAATTGTTTAAAAAATAGTATTTTTTTAAACCAGATAATTCCAGATTTTTTGAGGAGTAAGGGAAATTAAAGTTAACCAAAGTTAGATAATTTTAGAGGATTTTGAGTCCCCACTGTTCTCCAGCCAATGTGATGTGCTTTTTAGAAAGTGACAGAAGTTACCCGCCCCCCCCCCCAAAAAGAAAATCATTCTCTAATCTTAGGATATAGTGGAAGAAGGGATATTTTTTTAAAGAAAAACAGTTTTCATATAAGGCTGAAAATAAATTTCACAATAAAAAAGACTTGAAATATGTATTATATAGAGAGCACATATTATCTGTCATGTATATATAACATATATTGTATACTTTGGAGGAATCTTTAGGTATTTCACTACAGAATTGGAATTTGAGAGAAACATGTAGGCTAGTCCAGGGCATGTAAATGAGAGAATGAGACTAAGTTGGGAAGATAGATTGGAGCCACATTGTAGCAGACCTCAGAAGCTAGAATGCTGAAATTAGGTATTTATTTTATAAGTCTATTAGGGGCCATCCAAAGTTTTTAACCAAGGCAAAGATGAGGTGAACACTAGGCATTAGAAAAACTGCTCTACCTGTGGTATAGAGAATTGATTGGATCAGGAAGGAATCTGAGTCAGTTACCCCTGGAAAAGCCCACATATGCTAGATTAAAGATAACAACATCCTGGAGTAGTACTGTAGCAAGTACAACCAGGAAAGGAAGGGAATGAAGTAAAGATGAAGATACAGAATTTTGCAGTCGATTGGTTGCCAAGTGATGAAATGGAAGGAATCAAAATGACTCCTAAGTTTTAAGCTCAAATAATTGAAAGAATACTTTGGTTCTCAATAGGAAGAAGTCAGTTTAGATGAGAAACTGGTTTTAGGGGCAAGATGATATAATCTGTTTTGTGCTTATTGAGTTTGAGGGTCTCAATAATGCCATTTATTAGGTCTGCAATGCTATTTATTAGGCCAAGGGAAACCTGGGCCCATAGTCTAGAAGAGATGTCTGTACTGGAGCTACAAGTTTGAGAGTCATCCACTTGACATTACAGTGGATACTGGAGATAGAAGAAAAGTACCAGGAAAGGACAGAGACAATGAGAAGGAAGAGAAAAAGTTGCTAATAAAGAAAGGAATTTCATAGTGTTGAATTTGAAGGGAGGAGAACATTTTCAAGAAGGTGAGAGTTAGAAATGTCAGCAATTGTAGGGAACTTGAAAAACTGATAAAGGGCCTTAGGGGCTGGTAATTACAAAGTCTTGGTGACTTGCAGGGTATGGAAGCAGAAGTCAGACTGTAAAACAGTAAGTAAAACAACAGTCATAAGATTTATTGACCACTGCCAGCAGAAATTAATAATTAACCTGTGCTGGGATTGTAAAGTAGGAAATATCTATACTCATTAGAGACAGTTTGCTCAAAGTAGGTGGATGTGACTTACCCACCTGAAGGCACCATACAATTCTCCATAATTCTGTTTTTCTGTATTGGCCACCTGGTGGTTATCTATGTATAACAGATGGTTCTATTTTGCCAAATTTAATTACCTTTTATCATCGCATGTTAACAGTTTGTCATGGTCCGCTGGGAGAAGAGAAATCTGTAAGTACACACTTTGTCTCTACTTTAATCCAATTGCTGTCATTCCTGTATCTGAATAGAAGTCTGAACTTGGTTTGTGTCTGTAGCCTGGAGATATATGGACTGCCAATTGCCACAAATGCACCTGTACTGATGCAAAGGCTGTAGACTGTAAACCCAAGGAGTGCCCTTCTGCACCCACATGCAAAACTGGAGAGAGGCTTGTAAAATTCAAAGCTAATGATTCCTGCTGTGAAATTGGATACTGTGGTGTGTATTCACAATACATTATTTGAATTGAATAGTTGTTTACTTATTCACATTTTCAAGAGATATTCATTGAGCTTCTAATATGTGTTAAACTCCATGCTAGAGGAGTGTGATAAATAAAACAGAATCATACTTGATCTCTTAAAACTCACTATCTTTGGAGTGGGGGAAACCTAGAATTAATAATTATGAATATAATGAGTTTATTAAAGGGAGATGATGTTGTGGGAAGAAACATTTTAATAGATTGATAAATATGATTCCATATGCAATTTCTGGTTTATAAATAAAAACAGAATTATAATGTTTATTTTAGGGTAAAATAATGTATTTATTTTTCAGAACCAAGAACATGCTTATTTAACAATACTGAGTATAAGGTAAGGCTGTTTTTACCTTAAAATATTTTTATTTATATAATTATGAATAAATGTAGGCTTTTTCAGTTTATAATTTGAAAAAAATCATTGGTAATGGTAGAGCAGAATCTGTTCACTTTTCCCCCCTATGTTCACTTCAAAAGGAGCATCAAATGTAACACTCAGCATGGCTCGCTTCAAAGGAGGAAAATGTACTTGATCATTAACTACCTAACTTCTGAATAAAGTTTCCCAGGGGTCTGACCAGATGGAGAAGGCACACTCTGTGACATTCAAATCAATGAACAGAGTTAAACTGTAATTATAGCCAGAAATATCAGATGGCCAACCTGTCAGAGATCAAATGAAAAACCCCAAAAGACTGGAACCCCATTATGTGAATATAACAACACGTATATTCAGGGCTAGATTTTGACAAGTGATTTGGCATTTTGGAAAGTAATTTAACTTTTTAAAAAAGGTGCCAGGAAGCCATAAAACCCACATGGTTCTCAAATTGATAATCCTTTTGAGCTGGTGATACTAAATATTAAGAGTCTAGCATAAAATCTATGTGCTATGTTAAGAAATACATAAAACAGAGCTGATGAGTGTTTTAACTTATTTATCATGTTCACATTTCTGTCTTGGTTTCTTAATTTTTGGTTTCCAAAGGTAATGTGATTTGAGAATCTATTCTAGTTTTTTTTCTTAGTTTATTTATTTTAAATGTTTATTTATTTGGTTTGAAAGAGAGACAGTGCGAGGAGGGAGGGGCAGAGAGAGAGAAGAGAGAGAGAATACCAAACAGGTTCTGTGGCATCAGCATGGAGCCCGATATGAGGCTCAAGCTCATGAACCATGAGATCATGACCAGAGCCCAAATCAAGATTGGATGCTTAACAGACTGAGACACCCAGGAACCCCATTTTATTTTTGTTTTGAGAGAGAGAGAGAGAGTAGAGTGGCGTGGAAGAGGGGCAGAAAGAGGGAGAGACAGAATCACAAACAGGCTCCGGGCTGTCAGCTCAGAGCCCAATGCAGGGCTTGAACTCACAAACCATGAGATCGTGACCTGAGTTGAGATCAGGATTCAGATGCTTAACCAACTGAGCCACCTAGGCGCCGCATAGAATCTATGCAAGTTTTTAAACATAAAATATGATGATGTTTAAAGAACAAAGGAAAAGTTTTACCTCTAACCATTTGTATGTAAAATAGTTGAAATAATAAAATTCCAGTTTATCAGAAAGTTCATTTTGCAGTTTGAAATAAATACAATTTCCCAAGCTGGCATTTGAATTTCGAACATAAATTATTTTTAAAGCAATCCAGAGAACTTTACAAGTATACAAGCAGAAGTAGAGGTAGGATGTCTCATGGGATATATCATTTGTTATCATTTATCATTTGTAGTAATCTGATAAAACTATTTTGTGCCAATTTTTCTACTTAGATTACTTCTTTTCCCTCAAATTTAGAGCATAACAATTGGTTGATTTCCTGTTATCATAATACAACCTTGCTTGAAAATATTTTTAAAATATAATACAGTGACTGAGTAGGTGAATAGAATATGTGAATTTTCACTTGAGGATTCAGAATCTTGACTCACAGTCTGTGCTCTCAAGGAGGCATATTGATTTATTCATGGAAGTAGACAGCTTTTAACTCACTTTTCTTAAATATTAATTAGTGACTGAAGGTACCTCTGGAAATTCACTTAACAATCTGAATTTGAATTTTTTTTTTTTTTACAGATTTTTATTTTCAACCTCAACAAGAAATCAAGATGAATAACTCCTTTCTTCTTTCTTCCTCTCTGCCTCCCAGATTGGTGCTTCATTTGATGACCCTAGCAATCCATGCATCTCCTACTCCTGCCATAGCACTGGTTTCATCGCAGTGGTCCAGGACTGCCCAAAGCAGACCTGGTGTGCAGAAGTAAGTTATCTTCTTAAGTAATGATCAACAACATCCACTTCTTATGTTAAATATAAACACAATCTGTCTTCTTTCTCATTTGGAAAAGTCTGTCTGGCCAACAGACATAAATTTCTTATGGATTCCATTCCAGATCTGTTTCACACCTTTTATTGCCAAGTATATTTTTCATATCAAAGTTATATTTGCAGGCTCCGTGAAGCTTAATCTAGTGCTATTCTAGAAGAAGTATGTTACTTTAGAAAGCATTTTGCTACTTTTAAACAAACCAAAAAAAAAAAAAAAAACAAAAAACCCAAAACACACCAACCTTGTTTTTTTTTAAGGCTCATGGATTCGGGTTAATCATTTCTTATAAAAATACAAAGTTTTCATAAAATCACATTTAAGTGTACTTTTCAGCTCTTTCTTTATGCCACAGTCTTCATTTTTACTGTCCCCCACCATATGGTGAGGATTTTGTATTAGTAAATGCTAAGTTTTAAGCTTAAGTCTTAATTAAATTAGTTAATAATAAATGCTCACCAGTTCAAACTTAAGTAATTTTTCTTTCTGAAGATATAAGTGATAATATAGTTTAAAGTTTGATTTCAGTACTCCAATGTTGGATTTAAACATTTATTGAGTTTTAACGTGTAAGGTTAAAATCCTGTCTGTAAGAAACTTATAGTGTCTAGTAGTAATATCAGAATGAAAGTATTTTTCAATTAACATAAGGGAGGATTATTTTTTTACTTTCTTGCATGTTATTTTAAAGAAGACTTCATTTTAGATATTTTTTTCCCTTTCTCCCTACGGTTGAAAATTTTTAGTGTAAATATTCAGACTCATTTTTATTATTATGCTCTCTCATCCATGCTTCCTGGATCTGAGATCAGCATATTTATCTGTTCCATTTTCCCCTTTGTAATTTCAGTAAGTTCAGTAATGTTATATTATTTATAAAATAATACTTGTGTTTTTAAGTCTTTTTTCTATTTCTCTTACCCCTATAGGAAGACAGAGTCTATGATTCAAACAAATGTTGCTATACATGTAAGTAACATTAGGTTCCACATGTAGAGGAAATGTCAACAGTTGACAAAAATTTAGTGTTTCTTTAAAACAAAATGTCAGATCATTAATAGAAAGTCTTCTGTGTTTTTAACATAACAGGTCATCTAACCTTTATGCAGAAACTAACAATTGATATGTCTAAGTTATGTATTCTACTTTTCTGTGTTGGTTGAAACATTCTTCCCATTAAAAAACAATGGTGTTTACAAGGAAGAAATTTGATTCTCATGAAAAAAAATATAGTTTGCTCTCTAATATAAGCAGGTTGTGTTGTAAACTGATACATTAGATAATAAGAATGGTCAACAATGAGAAATGGATGTCAGAAACAATCCATTCAGCTCCATCTTCCCTTCCCCCCTTCTCTCCTCCCTTCCTCCTTGTTCCCTCCCTCCTCTTTCTCCTATGATAATGATAGCACTAATGAAAAGATAACATTTATTAAACATAATTATTGAATACTAACCAGGTACCTTGTGCTGGGTGCTGAAGTAGTTAATCCCTTCAACAACACTATGAAGTATTTTTTGTTATGATTCTCCACTAAAGGTTCAGAAAACTGAGACTTAGCAATTGCTAATGTTAAACCTCATTTCTGGTTCTATTATCATTTTCTTTTAGGTAATACTAATTGTAGATCTTCACTTGTGAATGTGACTGTTAAGTACCGTGGTTGCCAGAAAAAACTTGAGATGGCAAGATGTGTAGGGGAATGTAAGAACACTGTTAGGTGAGTGTTTCTTTGAATGTGTACTTGCATTAATTTTGTAACATTGTGGAGGAAATTAAGTTTTAAAAATTACATGGAACATTTTTTACGTGAGAGCTAATGATCAAAACCTGATGAAACAAATATCTAAGACATTAAGATCTTAGAAATAAAATAAACATTTTCAACAGTAATGAATGGTTTAAAGTAGCCTTCTAAATAAATCAAACCTAATACATTCATAGCAAATGTATTTATTTTCACACAGTAATTACTGATAGTACTTAAGCAGATAGTCTTGCTTAAAAATGTGTTTTTAAACTGTCACTTACATTTTAGACATAATATATATTGTTTTTCCTTCATGAACACTTTCATGTGTAGATTAATATATAGAAAATAATAATTTGGTATGAAGTTGTATATTTAAAAATATGTTTATATTTTTTCACCATAACATTTTAATTATAAGATTATAAAGTTCCATTTTGGATTTCTTTTGTCTTACATACCAATTATCACTGATCCACATCAGAAGTTCATGGTGAGGGGGAAATGCAAAGTATAGGTAAAGAATAAATTGGTTGGAAGGATTGCTAAATCGCTTAGACAATTATAATTTGAGCATTGATGTCAATTTGTTTCAGAAGATATCCCCAAAATATTTATTGCTGAATATTCTTTTCCTTTAGGTACAATTATCATATCTTTCAGCTGGCAAATTCATGTCTTTGCTGCCAAGAAGATAAGTACGAATTCCGGGAAGTTTTTCTTGACTGTCCTAATGGCAGTACAATACCTTACAGATATAGGCACATCACGGCATGTTCTTGCTTAGATATGTGCAAACAGTCTACACTCCCAACAGTCAGTTAACGCTAATATCACCTTTCCAAGTATAACAGGCCAGGTATTTATTTTATAAATGCACAAAAATCACTAAAATAGAATAACTAAACATTTGTATCTCACTCAAAGTGTGAATTCTCATTCTGAGGCATTTTGTTCTCTTGTTGACTGGATGTGAAAAATAAATACAAGTTTTCAAGCAATTCATGAGCGTATGTTTTTATTGATAATAATAAGAATGCTACAACTCAATGAGAAACTGAGTCATATCATGCCTCTCCAAAATGTTTTTCTTCTACTCTTTATCTCATGAAGCCATTATCCTATTTCATCCTTTCCCTTCACAGTTAAACTTATTGAAACTATGTTTTTGTTCCCTTCCCCCACTTTTCTATGCCAATTACATCACCCCTTTCATTCTATGACAACTTCTCTGCTTAGGACACCAGCAGCCTCAAAATTCTTTAAGTAGGGTCTGATATTGGGACGCCTGGGTGGCTCTGTCAGCTAAGTGTCCCACTTTGGCTCAGGTCATGATCTAACGGTTCGTGAGTTCAAGCCCTGACAGCTTGGAGCCTGGAGCCTGCTTTAGATTCTGTGACTCCCTCTCTCTCTGCCCCTCCCCCGCTCACACTTTGTTTCTGTCTCTCTCAAAAATAAATAAATAAAAAAGTAGGGTCTGATGCTATTTTCACTTTTTTTAAAGTTTTTTTTTATGTTTATGTATTTTTTTTTCAACCTTTATTTATTTTTGGGACAGAGAGAGAGAGAGCATGAACGGGGGAGGGGCAGAGAGAGAGGGAGACACAGAATCGGAAACAGGCTCCAGGCTCTGAGCCATCAGCCCAGAGCCGACGCGGGGCTCGAACTCACGGACCACGAGATCGTGACCTGGCTGAAGTCGGACGCTTAACCGACTGTGCCACCCAGGCGCCCCTATGTTTATGTATTTTTGATAAAATGAGAAACAAAGCACGAGTGGGGAAGAGGAAGAGAGAAGGAGACACAGAATCTAAAGCAGGATCCAGGCTCTGAGCTGTCAGCATAGATCCCGAGACAGGGCTTGAACTCATGAACTGCGAGATCCTGACCTGAGCCCAAGTCAGACGCTTATCCTATTGACCTACCCACACACCCATCACTCTTTCCCACTTAAAACATTTTTCTCGCTTTTTTTGTGACATCATTTTTTTAAAGATTTTATTTTTAAGTCATCTCTCCACCCAATGTGGGGCTCGAACTCACTATGCTGAGATCAAGAGTTGCACACTATTCCTACTAAGCCAGCTAGGTGCCCCACTGTGACATCAGTTTTAATAGTGCTCCTACATTTGTGGAGCTCCCAAGGCTCTTGACTTGCCCTCACTTTTGCCAGTCTTCAAATTTCAATTCTCCAAAGTTTCATCATGTTCCTCTTCTCTTCTATTCATGCCCCTTGGATGATTTCATCAACACAAGTAGTTGTGTTTATACACAGAGGAGGATTTCCAGTCTATGTCTCCTGCCCTCAGCTCTTCTATGAATTACAGACACATTGATACAGCTCTGAATCCACACCTCTAGCTGGATGGTTTATAGATAGAACAAACTCGACAAGACTAAAACTGAACTAAGTGTCATTCCCCCTAACCCACTTCTGTCTTTGTATTTATATACCATTGAGGTAGTTAGCTAGAAGGAGAAGTTGAGGTTTCGTAATGTCATGACTATCATCTTCAGTACATTCTACACACTTTGCTGCCCACACACATATCCTTCTTCCTATACATATATTTCTAAATGTGCCTTGCACACATTAATTTTTATTATTTTCTATCATTTTTTTAATGTTTATTTTTGAGAGAGAGAGACAGAGCACAAGCAGGGGAGGAACAGAGAGAGAGGGAGACACAGAATCGGAAGGAGGCTCCAGGCTCCAAGCTGTCAGCATAGAGCCTGACGTGCGGCTCAAACTCTTGAACTGTGAGATCATGACCTGAGCCGAAGTCAGAGGCTTAATCAACTGAGCCACCCTGGTGCCCCACAACATTAATTACCTTAATAAAAAATGTACAGTTGTTAACACCTCCCCAACCTAATTTATCATAAACCTTTTATGTACTACTCACCTTTCTATGTAAACTGGACTGACGGTAAATTTAACCATCATTAAACACTATGCCCAATGATGGGGAAAGAAAGTTGGTATATTAGTATATCACTGGTAGTACCTACCAACAAAAGATGAACAATAGCTAAATACAGGTGTATATTACAAGTGTCACTTCTATAGTTAGTCCCAAGGCTCTTAACTTTCCTTCATGTCTATCACTCATTCCAGCTAGTTCTTCTTTGTAGTCTGTAGCAGAGTTTGTCAGTCGGAAAAATTATGAGGGATTTGAGTCCTTGAAAATCCAATTGCATGAAGTTGTAGTTTCTCAATGCCTTTTACCTCAGGGAATGATAAAACATAGAGACAGCAGCGCACTTACATTCCAGACCTTACCGTGTGGCGGTAGCTCTATTTTTCTCCTGATGGTCAGAATTGATCATTTGAGACAATATGATGATAGCCTTTCTGCTTAGAAAGGCTGCTCTAGAGTCACAAAAGACTCAAATGGCTAGAAGGGAGTTTCAGCAAATGGAAGAGAATGTAAATGTTGACTTATGGATCAGCCAATATATCACCTCCTGCAATCAGTACACCAAATTATGTAGCAGTGTCCCTCAGCTGATGTTCGGGTGGAATTCTCAATAGGCCAATCTTTCAACGTCTACTATCCACGAATAATAAGGAAGTATAAAATCCCTGATGTAATATGTACCTATTGCCTTTTTTTTTTTTTCATTTTGAAACAAATTACTTGGTTAGAAGAAGGGCTGTGCAGCATTTTATGGTAGTAAATAAAATATTCAGTAAGCCCATGGGTAGCAGTACTTTCTGAGGCATATTAGACATGAGAGGAAAATCAAAACCAATAACAGGTTATATAAGGAAAAAAGGACTGTCCTCAAGCCAAACTTCTAGCAAGCACAATGGCCAATGAGAAATTTCCTTTCCAGTTGTCTTCTTTGACCATGGCTGAGACACACTATAATGTTACATAGCTCACTTTTCACTGATACTGGGTCATTGGTAATCTGGCCTTGAGTTTTATTCTTTTGTGTCAACTGGTCTCAAGTTACCCCTTTAAGCAAAACACACAAATTCAAAGAAAGGTGGCAGCTACATAGGTGGAACTATATTTGCAAACATTAAGAAACCATCCATGGATCGGACTTTTGCCTTTGAAGTCTTAATGGGGGCAGGGTTTCCACTCTGTATACATGATTTCTAATGGATAATAGATTACTGCTGGAAATGCCTAACTTCATGGCTGTATAAACAAGATAATCCCCAGTCCAGAATGAGTTGCTTTGGTTCATGGTTACCTGTTATTGCCAGAAGCCAGTAAAAAGCTAGTTCTTGTTGAAAATAGAATAATTGCTCCAAAAGGTGGTGTGGCCTTGCTCCAAAAGACTCCCATGTTCATTCCAACATTATTCACAATAGCTTAGATTTTGAAACAATCAAAGTGTCTTTTGACAGATGAATAAAGAAAACGTGATATATGTATTCAATAAAATATAAAATATTATTCAGCCTTAAAAAAGAAGAAGAAATCCTGTCATTTGTGGCAACATGGATGAAACTTAAGGGCATTATGCTAAGATAAATTAGCCAGACCAAGAAATATAATGCACTTCTATGTGGAATCTAAAAAAAACCCAAAAAACATCTGGAACTTATAGAAACAAGGTAGAAAATGACTATCAGGAATGGGTAATTGGGGAAATAGACAGAGGTTGGTAAATGGGTACAAACTTTCAGTTATGAGTTAGATCTGAGGATTTAGTGTATAGCTTAGTGGCTATAATTGATAACATTGTGTTGTATTATTGAAATGTGTTAAGGGATTAGAACTTAAATGTTCTAAAAGGTAAGTATGAAGCAGATGGATGTGTTAATTAAATTGCTGAGGGAGGATCCTTTCATAATGTATACATATACAAAATTATCATGTTTACATCTTATAATTTTATTTGTTATTTATACCTCAGCAAAGCTGAAAATGTTTAAATACTATACATATTTAATGTGTGCAGCTCAATGAATTTGTGGAAAAGTATACACATATGAAACCATCACCACCATGAAGGTATTGAATATATCCATCACGTTGTGAAGTTTCCTCCTGACTCCTTTATTGTTATTTATTTGTTTATTCATTGTGGTAAGAATACAACATAAGATGTACTTTTTTAGTAAATATTAAGTGTATATGATTGTTAGCTATAGGCACTATGCTATATAGTAGGTCTCCAGAATATATTTATCTTGCATAACTGAAGCCTTATGCCGTTTGGCCGTTAGTCCCTATTTTTCCCCCTCCCTTCAGTTCCTAGCAACTACCATTCTACTCTCTGCTTCTATAGGTTTGTCTATTTTAGATTCTACCTATAAGTGAGATTATAAATTGTTTGCCTTTGTGTGTCTGGTTTATTTCACTTAGCATAATGTCCTTCGGGTCCAACAATGTGACAAATGGCAAAATCTCCTTTCTCTTTTAAGCTGAGTAATATTACATTATATGTATATATCACATGTGCTTATTGATTTCTTTGTCAGTTAGCATTTAAGTTGTTTCCATAACTTGGCTATTGTGGATAATGCTTCAAAGAACATGAAAGTACAGGCATCTCTTTAAGATCCTGACTTGTTTAGGGGTGGAGCGTGGAGAAAACAATAAACAAATATATGTCAGGTGGTGATAAGTGCTATTAAAAAAACAATGCAGGGCAAGAGGTTAGAGAGCATATCATTTAGGCAAGACATTTGGGAAAGACCTCTCTGTTAAGGTGGAATATGAGAGGAGATGTTAATGTAGTGAGGGGATCATGTGGATTTCTAGGGCAACAGCTACTTAGAAGGTAATGTGTTCCTTGCACAGTAAGTGCAAAGTTACTGAGATACGATCAGATGATTGTTTAAGACATGAAACTAAAATATCTGGGTACTATAAGAAAAGAAGAACATGAGTAGATGAGGTCAGAGATGTTAACAGATTTTGGAGGATTAGGAAAGCTTTTGGATTTTATACTGAGAGCAATGGGCTTTGAGAAGAGGCAAAGGAGGAATCTGATGATCTTCATTTTTAACATAACATTATGGCTACTGTGCAGAGTACACGTACTAGATAGGAACAAAGGGACAGCAAGGCCAGTTAAGAAGCTACTGCGATGTCTTGGCAAAAGATAATGGTGGCCTGGATGAAGGTGACATTGGTGGCAGCAGTGAGAAGAGGTCAGATTCTGGATATTTTCTGAAGACAAAGCAAAGATTTGTGATAGGTTGGATGTGAGGTGTGAGAGAATAAGAAGAATCAATGATAGGAAGTTAATGAACACTATTTAGCTTCTATCTCCAATGAAATATATATCATCCAGGTTCTTGCCTGTGATAATAATTAATGATAACTGATTAATTATTATCAAAATCTCTGTTTTGAGAAAACTATTCATGGAAGTCTTGAGTCTGGCCATTAGACATGTACTAAATTCTACCTTGGGGCATGTGAATGATAAATACAATGATACCAGCTAGTATATTTCTTCTCACTAGAGATATAGAAAATAGAGCCATTAAAAATGCAGGTTCTAGAGCTAGATTGTTTTGGTTCAAGTATTGGCTTACCCTGTTCCAATTTTGTAATGCTACATAAATTCCTAACCTAATTTTAAAATAACAGCTTTATTGAGATATAACTCATATACCATAAAATTCCCCCTTTTAAATTGTACAACTCAGCAGTTTTTAGTATATTCACAAAGTTGTACAATGATCATGACTGCATAATTCCAGAACATTTGTATCACTCCAAAAAGAAACCCCATGCCATTAGCAGCCACTCCCCATTTCCTCCAGCCCCTGGTAACCACTAACTAATCTGCATTCTGTTCCTATGGCTTTGCCAGTTCTGGACATTTTGTACGAATGGAGTCAAACAATATGTGGCCTTCCGTTTATTAGAAGAACCAAGTTCATCTGGGTTGTAGCATATGTCAGTATTTCATTCCTTTATATGGCTGAATTATATTCTATTATTATGCTGTATGACTTTTAGTTTATCCATTCATGGATATTTTGAGTTGTTATTTTGGGTTTTTGCTTATTATGAGCAATGCTACTAGGAACCTTCATGTGTAAGTTTTTATGTGGACATATATTTTGAATTCTCTTAGGTATAAATCTCAGACTGGAATTTCTGGGTCATATGGTAGCTCTATGTTAACCTTTTGAGGACCTGTCGTTTTCCAAAGTGGTGGCACCATTCTACACTTCCACCAGCAATGTTTCTGTACATCCTTGTTAGCACTTGTTAATTATCTGTCTTTTTTTATTATAGCCATCCTACTGGATTATTTAACTTCTTTTTAAGTCCAAGGATTCTCATTTGCAAAATGGGACTAATAAAAATATTTACTTCATAGGTTTGTTTAAGGCTGGAATGAGAAATATGTGTGATATATAAACATCTGCTACAACATTGCCTCGCAAAACCATGTTTTCAATCAGTGTTATTATTCTGCCTTTCCTCAACACTGCAAAGCAATCCCATGATACTTCTATGAACTGACTTCCATATTACTTGTTTAAAATTTTTTTAATGTTTATTTATTTTTGAGAGAGAGAAAAAGAGAGACAGAGTGCAAGTGGGGGAGAGGCAGAGAGAGAGGGAGGCACAGAATTTGAAACAGGCTCCAGGATCCTTGCTGCTCCATGCTGTCAGTACAGAGCTCAATGTGGGGCCAGAACCCATGAACCGAGAGATCAGACCCGAGCTGAAGTCGGACACTTAACTGACTGAGCCACCCAGGCACCCCAATTTTATTTCAACCTTCAAATAGAGAAATTGAGAAAAACGGAGTGGAGGTGACATTCTTAAGTATATAGGAAATAACTAGTCTCTCTCACGATTACGTTGCTACAGAAAAACCTAGATCTCATGGCAAGATTAAGAGATAATAGTTTAAGAGATACATGATATAAATGAAATAAGTTGGGCAAAACCTCATATTATTTTCATTTTAATTGGAAGCATCAGTTTTATAAACACTGAAAGTATTTTTCTCATTCTAAAAATATGTATGTTTCTTAGTATTATCCACTAATTGCCACCTATCTAGAGGCAATTACTAACTAGTAAAAAAAGAGCACCCCAATGCACAATTTTTATCTTCGAACACCAATTCCCTCTAAAAGGAACCGGGGCCCCTTAGAAAAATGGCTGATTCCTTATCAGGAATGTGTAAGATGAATCTGAGATACCTTGTCATCTCTGAAATCAAGGAAACCATCAAAAACTCTTTTTTTTTAATTTATTTTTTTTTAATTTACATCCAAAATAGTTAGCATATAGTGCAACAATGATTTAAGGATTAGATTCCTTAATGCCCTTTAACCATTTAGCCCATCCCCCACTCCCACAACCCCTCCAGTAACCCTCTGTTTATTCTTCATATTTAAGAGTCTCTTATGTTTTGTCCCCCTCCGTTTTTATATTATTTTTGCTTCCCTTCCCTTACGTTTATTTGTTCTGTGTCTTAAAGTCCTCATATGAGTGAAGTCATATGATATTTGTCTTTCTCTGACTAATTTCGCTTAGCATAATACCCTCTAGTTCCATCCACGTAGTTGCAAATGGCAAGATTTCATTCTTTTTGATTGCAAGTAATACTCCATTGTATATATATACCACACCTTCTTTATCAATTCATCCATCGATGCACATTTGGGCTCTTTCCATACTTTGGCTATGGTTGACAGTTCTGCTATAAACATTGGGGTGCATGTGTCCCTTCAAAACAGCATCCCTGTATCCCTTGGATAAATACCTTGTAGTGCAATTGATGGGTCATAAAGTAGTTCTATTTTTAATTTTTTGAGGAACCTCCATACTGTTTTCCAGAGTGGCTGCACCAGCTTGCATTACCACCAGCAATGCAAAAGAGATTCTCTTTCTCCGCATCCTTGCCAACATCTGTTGTTGCCTGAGTTGTTAATGTTAGCCATTCTGACAGGTGTAATGTGGTATCTCATTGTGGTTTTGATTTATATTTCCCTGATGATGAGTGATGTTGAGCATTTTTCGTGTGTTGGTTAGCTATCCAGATGTCTTCTTGGGAGAAGTGTCTATTCATGTCTTTTGCCCATTTCTTCACTGGATTATTTGTTTTTTGGGTGTTGAGTTGGATAAGTTCTTTATAGATTTTGGACACTAACCCTTTATCTGATATGTCGTTTGCAAATATCTTCTCCCATTCCATCTCCCATTGCCTTTTAGTTTTGCTGATTGTTTCCTTCGCTGGGCAAAAGCTTTTTATTTTGATGAGGTCCCAATAGTTCATTTTTGCTTTTGTTTCCCTTGCCTCCAAAGACGTGTTGAGTAAGAATTAGCTGTGGCCAAGGTCAAAGAGGTTTTAACCTGCTTTCTCCTCGACGATTTTGATGGCTTCCTGTCTTACATTTAGGTCTTTAATCCATTTTGAGTTTATTTTTGTGTAAGGTGTAAGAAAGTGGTCCAGGTTCATTCTTCTGCATGTCGCTGTCCAGTTTTCCCAGCACCACGTGCTGAAGAGACTGTCTTTATTCTATTGGATATTCTTTCCTGCTTTGTCAAAGATTAGTTGGCCATGCGTTTGTGGGTCCATTTCTGGGTTCTCTATTCTGTTCCATTGATATGAGTGTCTCTTTTTGTGCCACTACCATACTGTCTTGATGATTACAGCTTTGTAGTATAGCTTTAAGTCCAGGATTGTGATGCCTCCTGCTTTGGTTTTCTTTTTCAAGATCGCTCTGGCTATTGGGGGTCTTTTCTGGTTCCATACAAATTTTAGGATTATTTGTTCTAGCTCTGTGAAGAATGCTGGTATAATTTCCATTGGGATTGCATTGAATATGTAGATTGCTTTGGGTAGTATCTACATTTTAACAATATTTGTTCTTCCTATCCAGGAGCATGGAATCTTTTCCATTTTTTTGTGTCCTCTTCAATTTCTTTCATAAGCTTTCTATAGTTTTCAGTGTATAGATTTTTTTTTACCCCTTTGGTTAGATTTATTCCTAGGTATTTTATTGTTTTTGGTGCAATTGTAACTGGGATCGATTCCTTGCTTTCTCTTTCTGTCGCTTCATTATTGGTGTATAGAAATGCAACTGATTTCTGTGCATCGATTTTATATCTTGCCACTTTGCTGAGGTCATGAATCAGTTCTAGCAGTTTTTTGGTGGAATCTTTTGCATTTTCCATATAGAGTTTCATGTCATCTGCGAAAAGTGAAATTTTGATCTCCTTCTGGCTGATTTGGATGCCATTTATTTCTTTGTGTTGTCTGATTACAGAGGCTGACTTCTAATACTATGTTGAATAACAGTGGCAAGAGTAGACATCCCTGTCTTGTTCCTGACCTTAGGAGGAAAGTTCTCAGTTTTTCCCCATTGAGGATGATATTAGCATTGGGTCTTTCTTATATGGCTTTTATGATCTCAAGGTATGATACTTCTATCCCTACTTTCTTGAGGGTTTTTAGCAAGAAAGGATGCTGTATTTTGTGAAATTCTTTCTCTGCATCTATTGAGAGGATTATATGATTCTTGTTCTTTCTTTTATTGATGTGATGAATCACGTTAATTGTTTTGCAGATATTGAACCAGCCATGCATCCCAGGAACCTCATTTTTAAATGTAGATTTGGTCGTAGTGAATAATTCTTTTAATGTATTGTTGGATTCGGTTGGCTAATATCTTGTTGAGGATTTTTGCATCCATGTTCATCAGGGAAATGGGTCTATAGTTCTCCTGTTTAGTGGGGTCTGTGTCTGGTTTTGGAATCAAGGTAATGCTGGCTTCATAGAAAGAGTTTGGAAGATTTCCTTCCATTTCTATTTTTTGGAGCAGCTTCAAGAGAATAGGTGTTAACTCTTAAATGTTTGCTGGAATTCCCCTGGAAAGCCATCTGGCTCTGGACTCTTGTTGTTTGGAAGATTTTTGATTACTAATTTTATTTCTTTACTGGTTAGGGTCTGTTCAAATTTTCTATTTCTTCCTGTTTCAGTTTTTGTAGTGTATATGTTTCTAGGAATTTTTTTCATTTCTTCCAGGTTTCCCATTTTATTGGCATATAATTGCTCATAATATTCTCTTATTATTGTTTTTATTACTGCTCTGTTGGTTGTGATCTCTCCTCTTTCATTCTTGATTTTATTTGAGTCCTTTCCTTTTTCTTTTTGATCAAACTGGCCAGTGGTTTATCAATTTTGTTCATTCTTTCAAAGAACCAGCTTCTGGTTTCATTGATCTGTTCTACTATTTTTTTCTTTAGATAGCATTAATTTCTGCTCTTATCTTTATTATCTCCTGTCTTCTGCTGGCTTTGGGTTTTATTTGTTGTTCTTTTTCCAGTTCTTTAAGTGTAAGGTTAGGTTGTGTATCTGAGATCTTTCTTCCTTCTTAAGGAAGGCCATGATTGCTGTGTACTTTCCTCTTATGACCACCTTTCCTGCGTCCCAGAGGTTTTGGGTTGTGGTGTTATCATTTTCATTGGCTGCCATGAACTTTTTAACTTCCTCTTTAACTTCTTGGTTAGCCCATTCATTCTTTAGTAGGATGTTCTTTAGTCTCCAAGTATTTGTTACCTTTCCAAATTTTTTCTTGTGGTTGATTTCGAGTTTCATAGTGTTGTGGTCTCAAAATATGCATGGTATGATCTTGATCTATTTGTAGTTGTTGAGGGCTGGTTTGTGTCCCAGTATGTGGTCTATTCTGGAGAATGTTCCATGTGCACTGGAGAAGAATGTGTATTCTGCTGCTTTAGGATGAAATGTTCTAAATATATCTGTTAAGTCCATCTGGTCCAGTGTGTCATTCAAAGCCATTGCTTCCTTGTTGATTTTTTGATTAGATAATCTGTCCATTGCTGTGAGTGGGGTGTTGAGGTCCCCTACTGTTATGGTATTACTATAAATTAATTTCTTTATGTTTGTGTTTGACTGATCTATATATTTGGGTGTTCCACATTTGGTGTATAAATATTTACAATTGTTAGGTCTTCTTGGTGGATAGATCCCTTAATGCTGGTATAATGCCCTTTGTCATCTCTATCCCCTTACTTTCAATCTGAAGATGTCTTTAGGTCTAAAGTGGGTCTCTTGTAAACAGCATATAGATGGATCTTGCTTTCTTATCCATTCTGTTACCCTATGTCTTTTGACTGGAGCATTTAGCCCACTGACATTTAGAGTGAGTACTGAAAGATATGAATTTATTGCCATTATGTTGATGTAGAGTTGATGCTTCTGGTGGTCTCTGGTCATTTCTAGTCTTTGTTGATTTTGGTCTTTATTTATTTGTTTTTTGCTTTCATCTTTTCTCTCCTCAGAGAGTCCCCCTTAAATTTTTTTGCAGTGCTGGTTTAGTGGTCACAAACTCTTTAATTTTTGTTTGTCTTGGAAACTTTTTATTTCTCCTTCTATTTTGAATGACAGCCTTGCTGGATAAAGAGTTCTTGGCTGCCTCTTTTTCTGATTCAGCACATTGCATATATCCTGACACTCTTTTCTGACCTGCCAAGTTTCTGGATAGGTCTGCTACAACCATGATCTGTCTTGCTTGTAGATTAGGGACTTTTTTTTCCCTTGCCACTTTCATGATTCTCTTCTTTCCTGAGTATTTTGTGAATTTGACTATGATATGCCTTGTTGATGGTCGGTTTTTGTTGAATCTAATGGGAGTCCTCTGTGCTTCCTGAATTTTGATGTCTGTGTCTTTCCCCAGGTTAGGAAAGTTTTACGCTATCATTTGCTCACATAACCCTTCTATGCCTATTTCTCTCTCTTCCTCTTCTGGGACCCTTATGCTTCTGATGTTCCTTTTTAATGTCACTGATTTCTTTAATTCTTAAATTAGGCTCTTTTGTCTTAGTCTCCCTCTTTTTTTCTGCTCATTATTCTCCATAAGTTTGTCCTCTATATCATTATTCTCTGTTCTGCCTCGTCCATCCTTGCCACCATGGCATCCATTTGAGATTGCAGCTCAGTTATAGCATTTTTTATTTCATCCTGATTAGCTTTTACTTCTATCTCTGCAGAAAGAGATTCTAATCTTTTTTAGACTCCAGATAGTATTCTTATTATTGTGATTCTAAATTCTGGTCCAGACATCTTGCTTGTATCTGTGTTAGTTAAGTCCCTGTCATTTCTTCCTGTTCTTTCTTCGGGGGTGAATTCCTTCATTTTGTCATTTTGAAGGGAGAAGAAGAATTAATGGGGTAAATAATTAAAATTTTAAAAAATATTAAAATTTAAAATATGTTAAAATTTAAAATATTAAAAACAAACACACACACACACACACAAATCAAATAAATGATGCAGATCCTAGGTGTGTATTGGTTTGGGTGTTGAAATGGTCTTGATAGATTAGAGAAAAAAGGGGAAAGAAAAAAAAGGAAATAGCTTGAAAATTTGAAAAAATGAATACACTGAAGTAGACTAAAATAAAATTATGGAAGTAAAATAGAATTTGAAAAAATTTACACAAAAGTGAAAAATATAGTAGAAAAAAATTAAAGAAAAATATTTTTAATAAAAATTGAAAATAAAAATGAATGCTTTCTCTTTCTGTATTCAATAAAAAAAGAAACAGAAAAGAGAAAAGAAAAAAATAAAGAAATTGAATAGATGGATCAGCAAACAGACTGGAATACAACTGAAATTACTTTGTTGTCCCCTAGAAGTCAAACTATGAAGCACTTTATAGTCCATAAACTAAGCAGGTGTTCTGAAGAGTGAGGTTGGCCCCGTTGGGTGGGGCTTAGTGTAACGGCTCTGTTCTCCACTAGATAGTGGGGTAGATTGTTGTGGCACTATGTGCACATGCACATGTGTGGGACTGGTGAAAATGATGTCACCCAGCTACCCAGTCTCTAGTGTCGGAACTCCGTTCTCTCTGATCAGCAATTGCATACCCATCCTCTGTCTTCAGTTTCTGTCCACTCCCCACTTTTACACAGCCCATTACCAAGCCGCAGGCAGCACCTTCCTCCTGAGTTTTGTCTGAGATCCGGCAGTTTTTCCCGACCCCTTACTTCTGAGGGACTGCGGTTTTGACCCATTCTACCCTCCGTTGGAGGGTCTCACCAAGCAATGGCTGGGTGCCAACCACACTCAGGAACATTTGTGGGACTGTGCTGCTGATGCCCAGAGACCACAATCAGGTGCCAGCCCACCCCAGAAAAAGTTTGCAAGATAGTGTAGCAGCAGCGTTTCAGGGATTATGGAAAATTACAACACACATCTGGCACCAGGCTTCACCCTTAACAACTTTGTTCCAGCACCAGAGAATGTGGTTGTTCTCCCGGGTCCACTGGGGCTTTGCCTTTGGGGGACCCACACAGCCTCTGTCAGGTGTCCTCCCAGCAGGGAAACCGTCTCTCCCCTTGTGGCCTGAAGAACCCTAGACTCCACTATGCTCCTGGGGATTTTCCCTTTCCACCAGAGCACTGACAGTTATTGAGCTGTGGAGTTTCAGACTCTGAACTCCCCCTGTTTATACTCTTAATGGAATTTAAAACCCTCTCCTTTCTCCTTTCTCATTTCTCCCTTTTTTAGTTCAGTCCCTGCAGTTGTTTCCACTTTTCCACTTTCTCTCCAGCTGCGTTTGTGGAGGGTGCTTTTCCCGTATTCTCCCCCCACCCCACCCCTCATCTCCATCATATCCTCCCACAAAAGTGGGTCCCTGCCCTCCGCAGCTTCTCTCTCCCCCAGTTCACCCCCCTGCACCACATACCTGCTGAATTCTGTGGTTCAGGTTGTGCAGATTGTTGTGTTGATCCTCAGATCAGTTTTCTAGGTGTGTAGGATGGTTTAGTGTTGGTCTGGCTGTATTTCATGGACGTGATACACATACAACTTCCATGCTGTTCTGCAATCTTGGCTCTTCCTCCAAAAACTCTTGAGATTGTGTCAAAAAGACACAGAAGACAGCTTGAAAGGGCTCACTCTGGCTAAAGATAAATCATTTTGAGCATCAAAATTGTAATTATTCAAATGCATTGAAACATGCTAAACAGATTTTTAAAACATGGGTTTATAATGGTATTTAAAAAAACAGAACTCTCTAGCCACCTTCACATTGTTGCTAAATATCAATTGGTTTTTCTAAAAATTGTTAAAGGGAAAGAATCAAATATTTATCTAGCCACTCTAGTATGTCTATATAAAATAACTGAATAAATTATGAGTGAAATTTCTTTTTTATAGAAACTAATACATGTAGGAGGAAGGATGGACTTCAAAGATAACTATTTTGTAACTCCTAATGAAAGAGCAAATCTAGGCAATGATCATCAGTGGCTGCTTAAACCATTATGTAAAAGATTAGGATTGTTTTACAAAGGCTAAAACCTCCTGGTCCATGTTTTGTCAGTAATATCACTAACATCTGGAGAAGTCAGACATTATGGTTGGCCCTGAAATAGACAGAAATGGCACTAATTATAAGCTATTCTAGCTGAAAGTACTGTCAAAAAATCAGAAATAGTGAGATTAAAGCCCCCAATTCAATAAATAGTATTTATTAAGAGTTTATTGTGTATATAAGAACAACTCATAAACTGGGAGCTTTCAAATTTAAACTGGGAGCTTTAAATTTAAATTTTAAAATTTAATTTTTTTAATTAAAAGAATTCAAATTTAAAACTCATAAAAAGCTATGGGAATGATATTACAAGGATGGCTTATAAAGTAAAAATGAAGATTTTTTAAAAAATGTTTATTTATTTTTGAGAGAGAGAGAGAGAGAGAACAAGTAGGGGAGGGGCAGAAAGCCACAAAATCTGAAGTAGGCTCCAGGCTCTAAGCTGTCAGCACAGAGTCGGATGCAGGGCTCAAACTCAAGAGCTACGAGATCATGACCTGAGCCAAAGTCTGATGGCTCAAAGTCTACTGAGCCACTCAGGTGCCCCAAATGAGGAAGTTACAATGGTTGGTTATTACAGGGGGCAGAGGGTTCGAGATAGGAGGGAATTGGTTAAAAGTGATTATCTCATTCCATTTTTAGGAAGATGATTTAGGTTTCTTTTATGATTATCAGAGTCAATTACAGGAAATAACCTAAGTTTCACTTATGTTCATGAAATAAGCTAGATTTAGTTTTGTTTACCTCGCTTAAATGGTTTTGTCTGCTCAGGGAATTTTTCAAGTGTGACCTCCATTTTGTCTTTAATTTTAACGGTATTAAACCTGAATCCAGTCAAGCCTCTAAATCTGAATACCAATTATAGAAATCATGCTTAGCGATACTGTGAAGATATACTGTCAAAACAAGGAAGAATGATCCAGTTTCTTCAGCAAATAGAAGTATAAAGGAGGAAGAAATGTTATATTAGAAAGGACTTATGAATCACATGAATTAGATGCAATGCATGGATATGGCTTGGGTCCTGATTTGAATAAATCAACCATAACAAGACAATTTTGAGACAGGGAAAACAGCATAGATTGTGTAGTAAGTGGTATGAAAGAATTGATGTTAATTCCATTGGTTACTATGATGGTACTATGATGATAGTTTCTACTTTCCCTTTTAATCCTTATCTGTTAGATATAAATATCTGAATATTTACTGGTGGGATGATATGACATCTCTGATTTGCTTTAAAATTTTCACAGTGTTAAAAATAGGTTTTACTCCTGGGTATTTCCTATGTCACATGTTGGATGGAATTTGGCAAAAAGGGCTCTTTAGAGACAACGAAGCACAAAGGGGATAATGTTGGGCTTTGACTACACAAAGCCTTGAAACAAAATGTATTTATATTTCAGAGAAATACCTAGACTCTGGTTTCTTCTTTTTATAGTAAAGTTATACTGAGTTCTCAATATTTTATTCATTTCATACTTTCAAATGTTACAACTGCTTTTGCAAACTTGAAGGGATAAAAAGACATGACACAATGGCATGAAACAAGTCCATGGCATTTACAGAACATTTACTCTCACAGTGTGACAACAGTTCACAGTGTGTGTGGAACGTCAGCTTGTCACACCAGTGCCTTGATCATCCTTTAGCACTGTCTGCTGCAGTTTAGAGCCCCATCCATACTCTCTTATACATCCACATGTCAAAAGTTCTTGCATATTTTAGTAAAAATGAGACCTATTTTTAGTGCCATCTTGCAAGTTTTATTGTCTGACGTTGCCATCATAATGTGCATGTCCAACTCATTTACATACAACAAAAATGTACAGTCTGCTTATAGGGTTTGGGGCATACAATTTGAGCACTCGAGGGTGACATTACTGTAATTTGGTAGATACTCTCAATAGGAAAGCTACTTATATGTCTTGTTGATTCCTTCCTCACCACGATATTGAAGAAGAATGTGACATGTGACAAGGTGGAAGTTCAAACACTTCCTTTGGAATAGCCAGTAGGCTATTTTTTAACATTTATAATACATTGGAAGTTAATCTCCTTATGGCATAACATAATAATAGTGTAGGCACTTTATGTAGAAGAATTGGTTTTCTTTGTTTTAATCACACTAACTTACTAGTTTTGTCAGTCAACATGGTCAAATAACTCTAATTCTTATAGTTCCATATGATATTTAAGCTATACCTATTTGGTGGAGAAACTTATTTCTCTATTACTTTAGAATTTTTTGAAGAGATGCCTAAACTACTGTTGGGTGCCGGAAGTCTTTAGTAAACCATTCAGGAGGACCCAACCAGGAGTCGGAGAACACTGTGGTTACACTAAGGGTCCGACAGTGGAAAGATCCAATTAGGAGCCAAAGCTAGAATTTGGAAGGTCAAGATCCCTGCCCTACACATCCATAGTCTTTAAAAAGCCATACCTATGGTCTTGTGTGATATTGTGATTTATAATAAATATATATATTTGGTTTTGGACCCCATTCATGGCACAGAGCTCCCCAAACTCTTGGAATTTCCTAAACCTTGAGAGCAGCAGAGGCGTCTGTTGTTAATTTAGTGAGGTGACTAAATTTAGTGAGGTGACTAAATTTAGTGAGGTGGAAAACACCTAAAGTGGGGCTGGTTCCTGAAAGAACCAACCATGTGATTAGAGAGCTAGAATTTTGATCTTTAAATCAGTAATCCAGCTGTGTTCATAATTTAACCAGACACAGCCAATCTGGACTAGACATGATCTGTGTCATGGAGAAATGTGGAATAAGGGCAGTGGGGCATAAAAACTGATATCCTCTCCCCAAGGACAGATTATTATACAAGTCTATAAGTAAAAATAAAAAAATTTAGATCTCCCAAGTCCTGCATTTATAAGGGTTATTTTATTTTCTGACTTTGACCAATTATAAAACATGCTTAAAAAACTGTTTAATATCTTACCTGAAGAGTGGGCCAAGAATTCATTTTCTAATTTAGATGAACTTGGAAAGGGAGAAAATGTTTGCATAATAAAGGCAATTAAAATAATCGACACTCAGGAACCTTTTGCTAAGGAGAATGGATTTCAAGGACTGAGTGAACATAGTAATAACCTAGAGTCTAATGTAAAGTAGGATCCAAGCTCATCTTAGATCTAAACCTTGAATGACTGGGTAATCAAATGTGATGTAAACAGTCAAAACATGACAGAGGAATGAATTCGTTTGTAAAAATAATACAACAATTGCTCCCCAGTGCTTTTACTTAAATTTATATTATTTTCAATCTTCAAATAGAGACATTTAAAGGAATGGAAACCAAACATAGGCAAATAGGTCTTCCTTTTGTAACATTTAGTTTTATAAAAGGACAGGAGACCAGCAAATGTACATTTGAAGGACTTTAGAAACTGTTTTATCTACCACTTGGACAGCCTAAAGAATTCTCTGGAGCAAGAATGTGGCAGGTTAATTTATTTCACATTGACCTGGCGACTAATGTAAGCGGTACTACTGAAACCTTTGTCTATTGCCATGGCAGGACTAAGAAAAGGAATTCCCCTGTGGTTTGCACCTTCAGAACTTTGTCAACATTTTCTAAAATATCTGATGTGTATTTCTGCAAAGGTCTCCCTTCCTGTTATCAGAAACCTATTTTGTTTAATTAAAAACTAACAAAACATAGACACTAATAGCAAATTAGTGAACAGCAGTGGTAATTTTTAATCCAGGGTCAAATTTAGTGATGATAGTAGTATAGAAAAAAATAAAACCTTTCTGAACACCACATTTAGCAATGTTTAAAAACAATTTTTTTAACTTTATATTTTTTTTCAACGTTTATTTATTTTTGGGACAGAGAGAGACAGAGCATGAACGGGGGAGGGGCAGAGAGAGAGGGAGACACAGAATCGGAAACAGGCTCCAGGCTCTGAGCCATCAGCCCAGAGCCTGACGCGGGGCTCGAACTCACGGACCGCGAGATCGTGACCCGGCTGAAGTCGGACGCTTAACTGACTGCGCCACCCAGGTGCCCCTAACTTTAATTTTTTTGAGAGAGAGTGAAAGAGAGAGTGCCTAAGAGGGGGAGAGGGGCAGAAGGAGAGTGAGAGAGAGAGAATCTTAAGCAGGTTTCATACTCAGTGTGGAGCCCAATGTGGGGTTTGATCCCACGACCCTGGGATCATGACCTGAGTCCAAATCAAGAGTCTGACACTCGCTCAATTGACTGAACCACCCGGATGCCCCTGCATTTGGCATTTTAATGAGTGAAATCCACAGGTAGTTCTCAGAAACTACATGCAATAACTGAAAAATTAGTGTAGGATATACAAATGATTTCACTCTCGATGTTCTCTTCTACATCTTTATTCTTCTTTTTGGTGCGAATTCATTCACTTACTTCTTTTGGTGGCTGCCCTTTCACGAAGAGATACTTTATGCTAGATATTCTTCTCTAGTCACAATATGTGAAGGGTTAGACCAATACTTTCCTTCTCTGTCTTTTTCTTCCTATTTCCTAGTTACCCTAAATATTCAAGCATTCTTTGTTATAAAATAATCTAGTGAAGTGCTGACATTTTCTTGAACATGCCCTTCTATGTCCTCTCTCTGTCATTTATTTTTTCTTTCCTACTTTGCGCATATGATAAATACCAACTCGTCTAGCATTGCCTGCCTTTTCAACAAGCTCTTCTCATGAGAATATGTAACTCCTGGAAAAGAAAAATCCTGCATGTCTAAAGATCCTGCTCCATCCAAGCATAGCTGACTGTATCAGGAAGGGTAACTGATAGATCCAGGGCCAATCGGATTCTCTTTCCCAGGATCTCTTCCCCAGGAATTTGGATTTGGGATTTGTACAAAAACAGATACTGGGAGGGACAAAACCAGTGATGGTCATAGGGAGTGGAAAGATCATACAAAACTGGGTGTAATTGATGCCAGCGAGCCACAGCCACATGCAAACTGAAATAATGGTGGGGGATAAACTAATTTTTGAAGAAGACAAGTGTAAAGAATGGAAAGAAGCAGAACTGAGAAACTTGCTGTTTTCGAGAAAGAGTCAGAGAGAACAAAAACATAAATGTGCCATATTCAAGAGGCCACACTGTTGATTTCTGCAGAGTGAGACAAACTGGTTTCCTTCCATATCTTTTTTACTGAATTCCTTCTCTTTTATTTTTTTTAAATTTTTTAATGTTTATTTATTTTGGAGAGTGAGACAGAGCATGAGTGACAGAGGGGCAGAGAAAGAGGGAGACACAGAATCTGAAGCAGGCTCTAGGCGCTGAGCTGTTAGCTCAGAGCCCGACGTGGGGCTCTAACTCACAAACTGTGAGATCATGGCCTGAGCTGAAGTCAGACACTTATCTGACTAAGCCACCCACGTGCCCCTGAATTCCTTTTCAACTTGAGGTAATTGGAGTGGGTTTCTGTACTTCTTAACCAAAAGTTGTTTTAAATACTGTGTTAAGAACACTAAACATGAGATCTACCCTCATAAATCTTAAGTGTACAACACAATATTATTGACTACGGACACAATATTGTACAACAGTTTCCTAGAACTTATTCATCTTGCTTAACTGAAATTTTATCCCACCGATTAGCTTCTTTTTTTTTTTTAGTTTATTCATTTATTGAGAGAAAGAGAGAGAGAGACAGAGAGTCAGAGATAGACAGAGAGAGAATGACTGGGGGATGGGCAGAGAGAGAGG
Organism: Leopardus geoffroyi; assembly: GCF_018350155.1. NCBI lineage: Eukaryota > Metazoa > Chordata > Mammalia > Carnivora > Felidae > Leopardus > Leopardus geoffroyi. The sequence goes on from NC_059341.1 coordinate 68,696,132, forward strand.
AAGAGAGAATCCCAAGCAGGCTCTGCAATTGAGCACAGAGTCTGACATGGGGCTCTATCCCAGGACGTGAGACCATGACATGAGCCAAAATCAGAGTCCGATGCCAAACCGATTGAGCCACCATGCACCCCCTATACCCATTGATTAGTTTTGATTAGAACACTACCTCTCTACTTTAGTCTGTTCTACCTTTCCAGCTCCACAGCCATTTCTCTCCAAGAACGCCTCTTGTTTCCTTTCCTTTCCCAGTAAAAGGGCCCTCTTACGTTCAGATGCCTCATATATCCTGTGCAAACTTCTTTTACAACACTCCAGAAACCTTTCCCGGATGTACTGTTATGTGTCCATCTGCCCCACATTAAACGCCAAGCTTCTAGAGCTGGATTCTTTTATTTATTTATTTATTTATTTATTTATTTATTTATGAGATTATGTCCCTGGCACCAAGTACTGTGCCAACCACATAATTGGGTGCTGATTACATATTTATGGATAAATAAATGAAAGACTGAATGGATGAGTAAGTAAAATAAAATGAAAAGTCTTGACTGTATACTCCCTTGAAGCTATTTTATTATCATTCCCTTTCATCCTTCTTAATGTTCTAGAATATACCGGTACTTTCCAAATGTGAGTGCACAAATAGGTACTTTCTTGGTGCCTAATAATAAGACTGTTAAAAATTCAAATTTACTGGGATTGAGGTAGGGGCTGCACATATGTATTTTTAAGCATTTTGGGAACTCATAGTTTCAGATAATATGATTTCAGACTGATTCTGCTTGTTCCAAAATTAATGAACGTCAAGTGTCCAAATACCACAAATCCTTTTTAGTTCCCACTTTGTGAATGCTACTTTCAGCAACTGCCACTGTTCCCTCCACCCATTTAAGAGTTCCTCTGTTTTGGTGGATGTGGAGGCAGATCTACTTTAATTTTTTTTAATGTTTATTCTTGAGAGAGAGGGAGCATGAGCAGGGGAGGGACAGAAAGAGAGGGAGACAGAGGATCTGAAGTCAGGGGGTGCCTGGGTGGCTCAGTCAGTTAAGCGGCCGGCATCAGCTCAGGTCATGATCTCACGTTTCTTAGGTTCGAGCCCCACTTAGGGCTCTGTGCTGACAGTTCAGAGCATGAAGCCTGCTTTGGATTCTGTGTCCCTCTTTTTCTGCCCCTCCCCTGCTTGCACTCTCTCTGTCTCCCTCTCAAAAATAAATAGACATAAAAACATTAGAAAAAAGAAAACGAATCAAGTGGGCTCTGCACTGACAGCAGAGAGCCCATGTGGGGCTCTGACCCATGAACCCTGCGATCATGACCTGAGCTGAAATCAAGAATTGGATACTTAACCAACTAAACCACTCAGGCAACCCAAAGCAGATCTGCTTTAACACTCATCCTAGCTTTCTCTAATTTCCTTAGTCTTGACCTTTGGCTTCTCTTCTTAAATGTCAAATGAATATGTCTCAAAAATGGTTTCAGTAAAGCATAGTGGAACAAAAAAAGACACAAATAACAAAATAGCCTAAGATATAGCTTGTTTCAGTCTCATGGTTGGGGAAGAGGGGGATGCTTGGCAGTGTGAAAACTGGAATCCTATCACAGACCCAGCTGAGACTTCTGCTGCACTGTTTCTTACTGACTCAGAGTTTGGGCGTATCTCCTATAGTCGTTTACACCAAACTTCTAGCTTAAATTAAAAGAAATTGAACCTGAGAGGGTAGACGACCTGCCCAAAGTCACAGAGTTGGTGACAAAGCCAGACAAGACACATACATCCCTGATGGTATAATCCAAGTGCTTTTTCTGAGAAATCAGAACTTTTTCTCTTATTTCGCAATTTTACTTTTCCCCCCTTATTATCCAAATAACATGAATATGAAAATTTTTGGAGAGCTGCTTGGCAGTATCCACTAAAGCTGAACATTTGCAACCAACCCTAGGGCCCAGTAATTCCATTCCTAGTTATATACCCAATGGAAATGTGCACGTATATTTACCAAGAATTTTCATAGCAGCACTAATTCTGATAACCCCCAAATGGAAACACCTCAAACACATCAACATTCAAATGGACAAGTAAACTGTATTCAGTCACAAAATGGAGTATTATACAAGGCAAAGACACACACAAAAAATCTTGCAACTAAATTTTACACAAAATAATATTTAATAATATTGAAGCAAATAAACCATATACAAAAGAATACATACTTTATGATTCCATTTTTTTAAAGATCAAAAACAGGTAAAACGTATCTATGATGAAAACAGAGTAGTTACCCTCAGGTGGTAGTGTTAGGGGAATGACCAAAAGAGGGCACAAGGGAGCTTCTGGACTTCCAGGAATGTTTTGTTCCTTGATCTGGAATCCTGGTTACACAAAGTGTTCATATGATAAAAATTTATTTAGTTATAATTTTTTCTATGGAGTAAAAGTTTTTGTAGATTCTATAGAAATAAAAATGTATTAAAGACAGGATAACTAATCTCTGTAGAAATTTGGGAATGCACAGGAAATATTAAATAAGCTGAAATCAACTATTAATATTTTTGCATTCCCTATTACATTTTATGCATACACATGCTGCCTGCATTTTTCTAATCCCAAAAGTACAAAAATCAATTTTTTCCGTAGGTCCTATGGCAACAAAATTCTGACCTGAGCTGAACTTATTTAGTAATGAAACTTGACCTCAGCTGACATGAGGTTATTTATACTCTTAATTTATCCCACTTGGAGTGAATACTCATACATCTCCTGAAGATTAATGTGCTTCAACATAGAATAATGCTTCAGATACCACTGAATCTTTGTAATCTTTTAATTACCTTTAAATTGTAACAATTCCGAATTCCAAAATACATCTGATCCTAAGGATTTAATATGGGGCTTTATGTCCTTTTTAAAAAATGTTTTAAAACTTATTCTGACTCTCAGAGAATTCCAAGAAGATATAGGGAAGAAATACGACAACACATGTGGATTCATGGTGGATTTATGTGGTAATCAAAATAAAGTCATCCTCCCTCACCCCAACGGAAGATGTCAACACCCTACTCTTTAGAATCTGTGGATGTGTCAGGTTATATGGAAAAGGAGAATTAAGGTTTTAGATGGATTAAGGTTGCTAATCAGCTGATCTTGATATGGAAAGTTTATCTTCAATTATCTGAGTGGGTCAAGGTAATCACAGGTGACTCTACTTGTAAGAGAAAGAATGGAGTCCGGATAGAGAGAACCAGAGAGATGGCAGTGAGAGAAGTTTTCAGCTCTACATCACTGACTTTGAAGATGGTGGACAAGGACTAGGAGTTGAGGAAAGCAAGAAGCCACCAGAAGCTGGAAAGAGCAAGAAAATAGATTCTCTCCTAGAAAGAAAGACATCCCAGGGAGACTCATCTTGTACCTTTGACCTCCAGAAATGTAGGATGATGAACTTGTGTTGTTTTAAACCACTGTTTGTGGTAATATTAACAATATGAAATTATACAAGTAGATGTGTTTATATGTGTGTGGACACATATATGTGTGTATGGTATGTATGTGCCATAAATTTGTATATACACACATCACACATATTCATACTTATGTGCACCTATATATATATATATATATATATATATAGTTGATATATATGCTTAGATGCATTTTTAACCAATATCTGAATCATGCAATACCTGGCAGAGTAGAAACTCAGTAAGAATATTAAATATATGAATGAATGAATGAAAGAGCTGAATATTCTATGTATTATAAAAACAGATGGAGATGGGGTTGCCAAGGACTTGAGAGTGGAGAGGAGTCAGTTTTTGGTCAGTGTAATATTGCTTCACAACAAATTTAAAGCTTCTTTTTTTAAAGAGTTTTCATTTTCTTTTCTTAATATTTTCATTTTCTTTTCTTTATTTGAAGAGAGAGAGAGAGCACACAAGTAGGGGGCGAGGCAGAGAGAGAGAGAGAGAGAGAGAGAATCCCAAGCTGTCAGAGCAGAGCCCCATGCAAGGCTCAAATTCACGAACTGTGAGATCATGACCTGAGCAGAAATCAAGAGGCTTAACCAGCTGAGCCACTCAGGCATCCGACAAATTCGAAATTTCTGCGGCAAGCAACAATGAAAGTAGTTTCTAGCTCACAAGTTTGCAGGTCAGCTGAAGTAACTTAGTTTCACATTGCCTGTCAGAAGGTGGCTTTTCTGGTTGTGTCTCTCAGCCTCCTCTCATGGTGAAGACAGATGCATGGCAGTAGCATGCCCGGCCACCAGAGCACACAACCTGCATCAAGTCGGCTAACTCACTGCCCAGAGTAGACTACATGGCCATGTCCGAACTCAAGAGGTAGGAAGTATATTTACCTTTTGTGAGTTGAATTTCAAAGTTATGTCAAAAAGACATAAATATAAGGAGAGATAAAGAATTGAGACCTAAGACTTAATTTATCATTTAATTTTTGGCTGAAGCCAAAAAATAACATTGGGGTATGCCAAACTAAATAATACCTTCAAGGACCAAAGAAGGAAACTTTATATTGCCATGGAAGAAAGAACATAAATGGGATGCACTTATTAAGAAAAGAGGGTTTCATCTGACTAATAAGGAATTAACTAGGAGTGAGGATGTGTTTTAAATGGCAATTTATAAATATTGGGAAAAGCATTTCTTTGTTCCCCTTTTAGATGTACTTTATTTTTTAGAGCGTTTTAGGTTCTTAGCAAAAGTGAACAGAAAGAGCATTCCAAGATACCTCCTGCTAATGTATGACATTCTTCATGGGAAATGCTGTGATCATTTACACGTGTTAGGTTCATCAAGGCCTTTTAAAGACTTTACTCAGCTGGGTCCTTCGTGCGATAGATTCCAAAAATGCACTATGATTTCGGCTAGTGGAATAGGACTTATTAACTTACCCTCATTCATCATCAAACTTCATGAGATTAACTGTCTCTCAGCACAAGCAGTTTTCATGAGAAACTGTAATACAACCACTGCTTGGGGAAGATAGTACCAACACAAATGAATAGAGGTGTGTCGAAGTAGTATTTCCTGTCATCAAATACTCCTGCCAGGACAACTGTGAAACTTGAAACCACTGGCCAAGCCTCTGCTTCTGAAAAGTACCTGCTTTAGCTTACCAGTTTCTGTACATGTTCCTCCTTTCCTCCTCTTCCACCTCCTCCTCGTCATCTTCCTTCTAATTAGTAAAGCTGGGAAGGAAAGTAGCATCTTTTTTTTTTTTTGAGTTTACTTATTTATTTTGAGAGAGAGAGAGAACACATGAGTTGGGGAGGGGCAGAGAGAGAGAATCTCAAGCAGGCTCCACACTGTAAGCATGGAGTCTGATGCAGGGCTTGAACTCACCAACCATAATACCATGATTTGAGCCGAAGTCAGATGCTTAACCAACTGAGTCACCCAGGTGCCTCTCCTTCCTTTCTATATGCTATGTACATGATCTGTCTTCTTTGTCAACTTCTCCCTTTGGATATGACAAAGAAGACAGATCATAAAGAAAAAGCAGGGATGAACAGAGTTGGGAGGGAGGGGGAAGGAGCTATTTTAGATAGGGCTTTCAATGAAGGCATTCTTAGAAACTGATTGTTGAATATAGGCGTGAGAAGAATAAGGAAACATGTTTCATGAATACATAAACATGAAAAATTTATAGCTGAAAAATATTCTAGGCAATGAAAACGAGTTCTAATAGTGAGTTGGGAATATGGTAGATGGTTTTTATTATTTATTTATTTGTTTATTTAAAATGCTTATTTACTTAAATATAGACAGAGACAGAGTACGAGCAGGGGAGGGACAGAGACAAAGGGAGGCAGAACCAGAAGCAGGCTTCAGGCTCCGAGCTGTCAGCACAGAGCCTGACACGGGGCTTGAACTCACAAACCATGAGATCACGACCTGAGCTAAAGTCAGATGCCCAACTGACTGAGCAACCCAGGAGCCCCTGGTTGATAGTTTTTAAAGGGGCGAGGGTGTCTAGGGAAGTGAATGAGAGGAACATGACAGAGAATCAGATCATATGGGACTTTGACCACCATGGGGGGGGGGGGGGACACTGGATTTTTTTCTAAGTGTTATGGAAAACCAAAAGGGGTTTGAGAGCAAGAGACTGACGTGACCAAATTAAAAATTTTAAAGGGTTACTAGTAATCCTTATAGTGTGGATTGTAGTGTAAGGACTACAAAAGAGAAAGTAGGGAGAGTGATCATTTGAATTTTGCAGTGGTTCAGGCAAAAGATGGTGTTGGCAGCGGCTGTGGCAGTAGCACTGAGAAGATAAGGAGTGGAAAGGATAGATAGAGAAGACAGAAGGATGACTCTAGGGTTTTGATTCTGAATAATTGGGTAGTACCAACTTTCTGAGATGGGAAATACTGAGAGAGGAAGAATTTGGGGGGAAACATTTTGTGTATGTTAACTTTAAGATGCCTATTTAACAACCGAGTGGAGCTACCACGGAATGAGTTGGGTATCTGAGGCTGATGATCAGGGGGTAGTTCGTACCAGACATGCATGTGAAAATGCATGTCATTTGTGCACTATAGGTAATCTTTGGAACCGTGGCCCTGGAGAGGATCACCTGCAGACTGAGTCTAGCTAGAGAAATTTTGGGTTGGATCATTGGGGCACACCAGTAAGCAAAGAAGCCAATAAGCAAAGAGAGCCCAGATGAAGTGACTCAGGAGAGAGGAGGAAAGCCTGAGTTTCTACCATGTGTCTTTAGACCATACACCCTCAGTGTCTTTGTTAAACCAATTGCTAGAATGTGGCTTGATCACTATTTCTCTATTTCTACATTAGGAACCAACATTTATGCCAATGGTTATTAACAACACAACATTGGTAATGAAAAGTAGTTTGAGACATCAACTCAGCCATCTCCCTTTTTCACAGAGTGACTAAAAAACATATAATAAATCTGAATCATCCTTATAACTACCCCCATTAAAGTATAAATCTAAATTGGAAAAAAAAGAGAACACTTACCATATATTAAATATGTATAATTCTCACTCACTTGGGAGTAAACATAACAAATTACAGATATTCCCAAAATAATTTATGATTGGTGTGGGAATTTACTCTTGGACACAGAGTAATGGGCATTTGGTATACCTACATATGTGCCCGCCATGCCTCATATTGATGGCAATCAGGTACTATGTTATGGTAATCAAAGAACAACTTGAACATAGTGGTGAAAAAATCTGAAACTGACTCAGATTATCCAAAAAGGTAGATGACTCAATCATGGATAATCTCAATTTCATTTGACTTTTTGTTGTCTCTTTATAATTCTTTCACCATTGTTCAGTCTCTGGAATTCCCAGCAGACTTAATAGCATTGGTTTAAAGAAATGTTATTAGAAGCAAACATTTAAAATATGGCAAAATCTGAAAGAAGTTTTAAAAGGTTAAATATATACTAAAATTTGAGGTTAATTATTTTTTAAGATGTCTAATTTTGTCAAATCCCCTTGAAGAAATTAAAAAATAACTGTATTTCAGCCTACTAGAGGAAACTGATGTTTTCTCATACAAGGAAGTTTCCAAGAAAGGAACTAATTAGTCATAAGGGCCATTAAATCTCCTAAAATGAACAAAGGGTTCCACTGGAAACTATATAAATATTCATAAAAATATTACTTTTACTGACAAGATGTCATTTGCTTTATTAAAATCACCTAATTTGAGTAAAGTATTCTCAGAGATATACGAGAACACAGGGTGGTAGGAATATTAAACGTGATAAATTTTTAACACTTCAATCCTCCTCTTTAATACTTCTTATTTTTCCTTTTGTAGCAAATGAGTTCAATGAGTTGCTTTAAAACTTGGAAATTATCGTAATGTGTCCCATCATAGTCTTTGGTGCAATGGCTTATTGGTAATCACCACCTGCTACTTCTCACTGATGGAAAAAGGCTACACTGTCTAGAAAACTGCTTGACAAGCATAGGATGCCGAATTAGCTTCCCTGAGTTCTACTTCCAAGTCATTCAAGGAGTTATAAAGCAGAGTATATAAAACTAGGTTTGGCCTATCCACCCTGGCTGACCTTAGAGAGATAGTTTGGTTTTATTTATTTATGTATTTATTTGCTTGTTTGAAGTTTATTAATTTATTTTGAGAGAGAGAGAGCAAGCAGAGGAGAGACAGGGGGAGAGAGAGGATCCAAAGCAGGCTCCTCACTGTCAGCATAGAGCACAATGGGAGGCTCGAACTCACTAACCGTGAGATCATGACTAGAGCCAAAATCAAGTCAGATGCCTAACTGACTAAGCCGCCCAGGTGCCCCAGAGCGATAGTGGGTTTTCGGTCGTGGAATCTGAAAATGTGCTGCTGGATTCCAGGTATAGCAATTATTTATAGTAGAGCTGATGTTTTCTTAATTAAAAATAGAGGACTTAAAAATCATCTCAGATATGTGAATATTTTCCCTCATCAATTTATGTTTCTTGAGAAAAAAAATAGACACAACATATCCTAAAAACTGGCACTAAGCATGTGTCAAAGTTTTAAAAATTGCATAAAGAAAGGAAAAAAATGCTTTCTTCTGAAAACTAAAACTTTCACTTTAATTTTTGCTAACCTAGTCTCTGGTAGTATGTTATTTCTACTCTTGGAAGCAAAAGGTCAGACATTAGAATGTCATTAGAATTGATCTACTTTGGGGCACCTGGGTGGCTCAGTCGGTTACGCATCTGAATTCAGCTCAGGTCATGATCTCACAGTCAGTGAGTTCGAGCCCTGCTTTGAGCTCTGTGCTGACAGCTCAGAGCCTTGAGCCTGCTTCGGATTCTGTGTCTCCCTCTGTCTCTGCTCCTCCCCTCCCTTCCCCTCTCTCTCAAAAATAAATAATCATTAAAAAAAAAAAGAATTGATCTACTTTGTTAAAAGATATATTACTGCAGAGGACCCCAAATCTGTTTTACACACATGTCTTAGAAGCAGAAATAACTATTCTTAAGATATTGGCAATTTTCACCAGGCTCAAATTATGCTAACCTTTTAAATCACATACAATTAATTAAATTACTTCATTAATTTTGAAATTTCATATTATTTCCTGTTCCTCATTTCCAATGTTTCTGTTAGTTTGGAAATATCCATACATTGGTGGGGGGCTTAAACAACAAACATTTATTTGTCACAGTTCTGGAGGATAGGAAGTCCAAGATCAGGCTGCTAGCAGATTTCATGTAGAGTGAGCACACTCTTCCTGGTTTGCAAACATCTACCTTTTTGCTATATCTTCACATGGCCTAGATAATGAAGGCCCTGGACTCTTCGTCTTCTTACAAAGACACTAATCCAATCATGGGGACTCCATCCTCAAGATCTCATCTAAGTCTAATTACTTCCCAAATGCCCTCTCCAAATACCATCACGCTGGGGTTTAGGGCTTCAACATATAAATTTTTGGTGGTGGGGGTAGACACAAACTTTCAGTCCATAGCAGTGTCTTTTTAAGGACTTAAATCAATAATAATGCCAACAATATTAACTTTTATTTATGTAGAATACTTGCTCTGAGCCAAGCACTGTCCTAAGGATATTTTATATATAGAAGCTTATCTAATCCTTACAACAACTCTACAAGGTAGTATACTCTTATCACCTCCATTTTACAGATGGAGAAATAGGAAAAGTGATATTAAGTAGCTTGCTTGAGGTCATTAGGATGGGAGGCTGGCCAAACTGAGATTTAAATTTAGTCTGATTTCAGAGCCTACTCTCTTAACTGACATGCTCCATAGTATTTATTTACTTCTATGTTTTTGTTTAACTTATTAGTATCTTTAAAAAAGAGTATGGTACATAATACTAAGGAAAGCAATCTTTAGTTTTTGCTCAATAACTGATCATTAGCTCTAGTAATTCTTAAAAATATAACTAACTTCTTCAACAACCAGGGCTCTTCTGCAAATCAGTGAATGTGTTTCAGGGCTCTACACAGTTACTGATTTATTTATTTATTACTGCTGAGTTGGGATAATGTGATGGTCTTTGTGAATAGCATGCAGGTAAGTGCATATAAGAAACACGTTTTTTCTAGGCAGGATAATTAAGGAGAAGGTACAGATTAGAAGCAGCCTGGGTAAGCCAAATTTCTCTCTAAATCTGGGGGATGTTTTTACTAGCAGTATCTGACTTAACTCAGGAAATTTTTAACCTTGCTGTTCAGTTATGGAGTTTCTATTATGAATTAAGTATACTTTATGATAATTATGGGTTTCCCTGGATAGCTCAACAGTATATTAGTAACAACAATTTCATTAAAATGACCCATATCAAAACAAGGAATAAAGCATGTTTTTATGTTTCTTTTATGTCCTCTTTTTATTTCAAAAACATTTTGATTATTCATCCATGGATATTTTAAAGAAATCCCTGGGAAAGTCTTCTATACTATTAATTTTCAGTTGCCCATAATAGTGTTCTTTGCTGGTCTTCAAAGAGCTTTTCAACAAAATGTTGTTACATTAAAGAAAATGGCAGCTATCACCAACCGTATCGTACAGACAATCGCTCCTGACACATAGACATATAATGGTCTTGCATGATATTACAAAACAAATTAGTTTCAGAGCTAGACTGTCGATTTAATCTGTATCCATGGCATAATCTGATAAAAAAGTTAAAATTCCTGTAAAATACAAATAATAATAACATCATGAAAATATCTGTTGTAGGGCACAATTCGAGGACATATAAATGTTCCTTTAGAGAATTCTTCAGCTTACAGAGAACTTAGGGAACAATCTTCTCAAATTTCCTGGTAATTTACAGGTAAAAATGAATTGATTTACCTAAAGCTGCATAGTTTTCTCATGATAAAGTACTAGAATTTCATTTTATGTTCATTCTACAGGTATTGAGAGGTTACTACATGCCAATTTTTTGCTGTGTGGCAGGAATTCAAAGATGACTAATGCACTAGTATTGGTAGTAGGAAAGAAAAAGAAGGTAAAAGAATAATTGTATTCTGGCATGATTGTTCTATGAGAGTAGAGAGTCCCTTTCTATCTCTGATACTGCCCTGCCCCATACCACTGCCTCCTCGCTTTCCAAGTCAGGAATACAAATGTACTATTGTTACAATGGTTATTTTTTCTTTCATTTAAAAAAATGTTTATTATTTTTTTTTGAGAGAGAGTGAAAGTGAGCATGGGAGGGGCAGGGAGAGAGAGAGAGAATCTCAAGCAGGTTCTGCACTCTCAGTGCAGAGGCTAATGCTGGGCTTAAACTCATGAACTGTGAGATCATGATCTGAGCTGAAATCAGGAGTTGCTCGCTTAACCAACCGAGCCACCCAGATGCCCCCAAATGATTAATTTTTTATTTGAGTATAATTGACACACAATACTACATTAGTTTCAGGTGTACAATATAGTGATTCAGTTTCTCTATACATCATGCTAGGCTCACTACAATTATAGCTGACACCTGTCACCATGCCACATTATTATAATATCTGACTATATTCCTTATGCTGTGCCTTTTGTTCCCATGGTTTATGTTAAAATAATCAATGTTTGCTTTGAAATTACATTCATAATTATACTTCCAAACTAGAATCTGGAAAAGTCAAGGATATAGTTGGCAAAGTGTTTGGTCAAATTTTGCCAAATGCTATCTTTCTAAAACGATGATCCATTAAGTGTGTGTGTGTGTGTGTGTGTGTGTGTGTGTGTTAGGTTATTAAAGCTATTAATCTCATTATAGTTTATTAAGTTTATTGAAGGTAAATTTTGAGGTATTCTATCCCTTTAATTCTAACTATTCAGTATTCATGTCTGGGTTTTTGTCCTAAGCAAATTATGACAAATGTGAAGCTTTCCCCTGAAGCTTATAATTTGTTATCACTCACCTATAGATGCACAAATCAGCCAAAAAGAAACACTGAATAGATGAAGAAGCTGAATAATTAATTTAAATGATTCATTTTAATTTGGGGCTTTGAGAGTGCTTGTGGATGTTGTAGTAGGGGAAGCCTAGCAGGAAAATGATGAAATGGAAAAAATCATCACTCAAATTCACCTCCAGGATTCCTGGAGGGATTGTGGCAGCAGTGAGAATCAGTGCAATCAAAACACTCTTTTAATCACAAGGAATATAAATTTGATCAGGTGTCTTAAATAGTGCAAGCATCTGGTGTACATTACATTTCCCCCTTATAGGGGAAATAATTTCATCTGGTATTAAAGATTTTTATATCTGCATATTCCCTTAATACACACTACTCTTTTTAAAATTCAAACTAAATTCATACTTCTAAGGGTAAGATAATAGCTTAGAATCTTCTATAATTCCACATTGTATTTTACATAATTGCTTCCCTTTGAGCACATTATTATTACCATTTCTTAATATCTGATCATCATCTGTCTGATCCTAAGCACACCAAAGATAGAATATCATTTCCCACAGACGTTAAATTTATGAAACTAGTTTTGCCAAAAACATCTCTGATATGAAAGGGATATTTTTTCCCAGAGAAGGTTGCCACTCGTTTTCTAAACACATTAGGCATGTCACTGAACCTCTCCATGGTTAATGTTTTTCTCTTTTTAAAAATATTTAAGTATCAGAAAATCTGAGGGCTTTTTTTACAATTTATTTTGAGACACAGAAAGAGTATGGAGGGGGGGTAGGTGCAGAGAGACAGGGAGACAGAAAAATCCCAAGAAGGCTCCATGCTCTCAGTGCAGAGTCTGACGTGGGGCTTGAACTCATGAACCGTGAGATCATGACCTGAGTCCCTGAGTTGAGATCAGGCGCCTTGCCTAAATTCATTTTTTATACTAACAGATGGTATTACAAAAAGATGTTAAACTCTCAAAAAGGAAGTCTCAGAAGTAGTTTTGGTTAATAGGATCAATGTGATTTCTTTAAAAAAAAAAAAAAAAAAAAAACAAGTTAGCAGAGCTTTTGTTCACAGAAAGGACTATTTAAAGTTATCAGGACTTAGGGGCGCCTGGGTGGCGCAGTCGGTTAAGCGTCCGACTTCAGCCAGGTCACGATCTCGCGGTCCGTGAGTTCGAGCCCCGCGTCGGGCTCTGGGCTGATGGCTCAGAGCCTGGAGCCTGTTTCCGGTTCTGTGTCTCCCTCTCTCTCTGCCCCTCCCCCGCTCATGCTCTGTCTCTCTCTGTCCCAAAAATAAATAAACGTTGAAAAAAAAAATAAAAAAAAAATAAATAAAGTTATCAGGATTTAGATAAATATTTAATTTATTAAAGTTAGAAATAAAATAACATAATTTTACATATGCCTTGAAGTTCTACTTACAAATCTCATTATGATATTTATAGATCTAGCAAAATGAGAATATTTCCTTCCAGTTTTTCTTGAATTAGTGCATGACTAAAATTAGAATACAAACCAAAAAAACAGATATTTTGAAGTTTATTTATTTATTTTGAGAGACAGCACACAGCCAGTGAGGGGGGAAGAGAGAGAGAGAGAGAGAAAGAGAGAGAGAGAGAGAGAGAGAGAGAGAGAGAGACAGAGAGGGAGAGAGAGAGAATCTGCACTTTCAGTGCAGAGACTGATGTGGGGCTTGAACTCACGAACTGTGAGATCATGGCCAGGGCTGAAATCAAGAGTCAGACACTTAACTGATTGAACCACCCAAGTGCCCCAAATCAGACTCTTAAATCCAGGGAATAAACTGGTGTCTGCCAGAGGGAAGGTGGGTAAGAAAGATGGGTGAAATATAAAAATGAGATGAAGTGGTACAAACTTCCAGTTATTAAATAAATAAGCTAGAGAGATGGAAAGTACAGCATACTGAATACAGTCAACAATATTGTAATAACATTATATAGTGACTACATTTATTGTGGCAAGCACTGAGTAATGTATGATATTGTTGAATCAATACGTTATACATCTGAAACTATATAAAAATTATGCAAAGAATATAACATTGCATGTTAATATACTTTAGTTAAAAAAAACTGAACAGAATACTTGAAAAACTGAACAGAATTACTTGTTCCCTTAAACAAGTAATTTCATTTACTAATTTTTTTTTTTATTTTTTTTTTTCAACGTTTATTTTTATTTTTGGGGACAGAGAGAGACAGAGCATGAACGGGGGAGGGGCAGCGAGAGAGGGAGACACAGAATCGGAAACAGGCTCCAGGCTCTGAGCCATCAGCCCAGAGCCTGATGCGGGGCTCGAACTCCCGGACCGCGAGATCGTGACCTGGCTGAAGTCGGACACTTAACCGACTGCGCCACCCAGGCGCCCCTCATTTACTAATTTAATTAATTAAGTTTCCTGGAGCATTTTATACTGCTTTTATGAATAAAACATATTTGAGCTATAAAACTTTGCGAAAGAAACTACAAAATACCACTGAAAGACATTAAATAATATCTAAGTAAATTAAGAGATAGTCCATATTCATGGGTCAGAAGACTAAACATTATGAAGATAACAAATCTTCCCAAGATGATCGACAGTAAAGTTTAGCAAAATACAGTAAAGCTTAGCAAAAATCCCAACCGACTCTTTCTGCTAAAATTTACAAGCCAAGTCTAAAATTTCTAATGAAGAGAAAAATTTCCTGAAACAGAACAAAGTTGGAAGACTTACACTACCCAATTTCAAAAACTATTACAAAGCCACAGTAATGAAGACAATGTGGTAAAGATAGACAAATAGATCAATGAAAGAGAGTTGAGAATCCAGAAATGAACCCTCATATATATCACCAATTGAATTCTGATATAGGTACTAAAGCAATTCATTGGGGGAAAAATAGTCTTTTCACCAGAAAATGCTGACAAAATTGATTTTTCATATGCAAAAATATAAATTTAGACCCTTACATCATCATACACTACACAAAAATTACCTCAAAATGGGTCAGACCTAACTTTACCAGCTAAAACTCTAAACTCTTAGAAGAAAACATCAAAGTAAATCTTCATAATATTGGGTTAGGCCAAAATTTCTTAAGAGTGATGCCAGGCACAAGTGATTAAAAAAGACAATATATTTAAAACTTTGTGCTCAAAAAGATGCCGTTTTCAAAATGAAAAGACACAGAAAGGAATAAATCTTTGTAAAACATGTATTTAGCAAATGACTTGTATCCAAAACCATAAACGATTTTTGTAATTCAGTAAGAAGAGAAGTGACCCAAATTAAAAAATTATCAAAAGATTTAGATAGATATTTTACCAGAAAAGATTTATGAATAAACACATGGAAAGATGCTTAGCACAATTAGTCATTAGGGAAATGCAAATTAAAACTGCATTGGGATGTTACTTCACATCCATAATAACGATGATAATCATGAAGACAATAACACATATTGGTGAAATACAGAGAAACTTGAAGCCTCATCCATTGTTGGTAGAAATGTAAAATGGTGGAGTCTCTTTAGAAAACAATTTGTCAGTTTCTTTAAAAAGTTAAGTATAAGTTTACCATGTAACCCAGTAGTTCAACTTTTTTATTTTACATCTTTTTTTTAACACTTTTTAATGTTTACTTATTTTTGAGAGAGAGAGGCAGACTGCAATCGGGGGTGGGCAGAGAGAGAGGGAGACACAGAATCTGAAGCAGGCTCTAGGCTCTAAGCTGTCCACACAGTAGGTGACATGGGGTTTGAACTCACGGGCCCTGAGATTGTGACCTGAGCCGAAGACAGACGCTTAACTAACTGAGCCACCGAGGTGCCCCACATCTTTTTTTTAAAGTTTATTTATTTTGAGAGAGAAAGCTCAAGTGGGGAAGGGGCAGAGAGAGGAAGACTCAGAATCTGAAGCAGGCTCCAGGTTCTGAGCTGTCAGCACACAGCCTGATGCTGGGCTCAAACTCACGACATGTGAGATCATGACTTGAGCACAAGTCAGATACTTAACGAAATGAGCCACCCAGATGCTGCAAGCAATTTTACTTCTAGGTACTTATCCAACCAAAATGAAAACATGCCCACACAAAGGCTTCTATGTAAATGATCATAGCAGTTTGTTTATAATAGCCAATATGTGGAAACAACCCAAATATTTATCAACCAGTGAGTGGTAAACAAAATGTGGTGGATCCATACAACGGAATGCTATTCAGCAACAAAAAAGAGAGATGTTACAGCATGAATGACCCTCCAAACATTATGTTAGGTGAAAGAAGCCACATACGAAGACCACATATTGTTTGATTCCACTTACATGAAATGTTCAAAAAAAAAAAAAAAGCAAATCCATAGAAATAGAAAGTAGATAAATGGTTGCATTGGGGTGTATAACGGGAAATTTGGTAGCTGAATAATGGTCTCCCAAGGTGTCCATGTCTTAATACTCAAAGTTTGTGAATATGTTACCTCATATGGCAAAAGAATTTTGTATAGGTCATTAAGTTAACAATCTTGAAATGGGCAGATTATTCTGGATTATCTGGATGGACCCAGTGTAATCACAATAGTATTTATAAGAGGAAGCAGCAATGTTAGAGTTAGAAAGATTTGAAGATGTTATGTTTCTGGATTTGAAGATGGAGAAAGGCCAAGAGCCAGGGAATGCTGATAGTCTTTGGAAACTAGAGAAATGAAAGACATGGGATTATCCCCGTAAGAAACCACTAGCAAGGGAACAGATTCTCCCTTCGAGCTTCCAGAAGGAACACAACCCTGTCAACATCTTGATTTTAGTACTTCAAAACCTATTTTGGACTTCTGACCTCTAGAACTCTAAGATAAAAAATTTGTTTCCTTAAATCACTAAATTTGTGGTAATTGTTATAGTAATAATAGAAAATAGGGCTACTTTCTTTCTAGAGGCTCTTGGGGAAAACCTGTTTCTTTGACTTTGCTTGATTCTGGAGGCTGCCTACATTCTTTGGCTCATGGTCCCGTATCACTGACTTCTGCCTCCATAGTCACAACCCTTCTTTGACTTCTGCTCCTCTTTTATCTATAAAAACCCTTGTGATCACATTGGGCACACCAAGACAATATATGATAATTTTCCATCTCAGGATCCTTAAATTTATCACATTTGCAAAGCCTCTTTTGCCATGTAACATATTTATAGTTTCCAAGATGCAGACATCTTTGGAGGTCATTATTCTGCCTACCACACTTAGTAAAGATGCTACAAAGTATATGCTTGATACCTATTTAAGATTTTCAAATATTCTGCAGGAAAAATTAAAAATTCTGAGAAAAATATTTTAAAAATGAAAAACTCTCATAGATCTAAAAAAATAATTAAGCTTACAAACACATCAAATCAAGTTTTTGTAATGATTTCAATTCTGCTTACAAACTAAATCAAATTCTTTATGACTTTCTGCTTAAAATCATTAAAATTAATAAAAATTCAAGTTACTCCCTTATTGAAATTTAAAATGTTCGTATTATCGGTTTTATTTATCTCATCATTTCTAAATTTAACTGTAAATCCTCCCAGAGTTGAAAAGATAGTGAACCCACCAGCTTGGTTGAACATTTTTTCTGTCTCAGGAAGACTAAAGTTATTGATACATTGCTTATCAGTCTGAGAATTAAGATGAGGATATATGAATGGGAGCTGTTATGTAGAGGAGTTAATGAGACTTTTTTATGCTTTTTGATATGAAGGTTCATGTTCACAGCCTTTAGACATATTGCTTTTCATATATGAGTCCACCATTTTCAAGTGGCCATTTGCCTAATTCTTTCATAGATCAACCCTTGTTTCCATTTAATATGATTTAACTTACCTATTAACTCTTTGATTGAATCCCACATTTTCTCTTCCAATTTAGCTCACTACAATTCTAAAGTCATTCGAATGGCATCTCTTTAGAATGCTTTGCTGTCCCTTTTTGTTCTTCCTTTTATAGCAAGAATCTGCATGCTAGTGGCAACAGGGAGGTTGTGTTGAAGCTTTGCTAATATCACTTCTCTAAACTCGTTTATACCTCTCCTTACTTTGTGAACAGTCTGTCAAACTGAATATAACCTTTTTAAATTGATAATACATTATCACATTTAAAAATTATTCTGTTATTGATATTGATGAGTTGTTCTGGCCTAAACTTCTTCATAGGATATACACCAAACGGTGCTTTTTTGAAATCTGTGATCTCTATGGGCTTATTTCTTTTTAAGGAATAGAAAATATGCTTGAGAAGTATAACATTATTTTCAGCAAAATTAATTGATATATTGAGCACTGAGGGTTTCTTCTGTTATATTGTATTATATACAATATATACACACATGTACAATGTATTATATTCTATCACATATATACATATCCCATATATATAATAACATTACTAATTCTGTTGTCTTTATCACATCTACTTAGTTGTTTGTAACTTGTAAATAAACAAACTTCCACATCACTAGAGGATCAGTAACTCCTCTTTGTAAGCTTCAATGACTTATTTTCTGTTCAACTTAGGGAGAGACCTCAAAATCACATACAGATATAACATCCTACTTTAGGGATAGGCATGTTTTTCTCATGTGAAAAGGAGTCCAGAAGTCAGTGTTACATGGTTGGTGTGCTGATTGAAAGCAGTCATCAAGGCTAAAGTTCTTTTAGCTTCCTGCTTTCCCATCCTCAACATGAGATTCTCATGGTCATGGTCGTGAGTGTCCATGGCCATACAAAGGCATATGTTAGAGTCATGAATATAAACTTGTATAACAATCATTAATGGCATAAGAAGGTGATTATAATATTGTCTTAGTCCCTTTGGTTTGCTATAATAAAATGCCATAAACTGGATAGTTTATAAACAATGGAGATTTGTTTCTCATAGTTTTAGAGTAAGGGAAGTCTAAGATCAG
The DNA here is from genome assembly GCF_018350155.1 of Leopardus geoffroyi. Classification (NCBI taxonomy): domain Eukaryota; kingdom Metazoa; phylum Chordata; class Mammalia; order Carnivora; family Felidae; genus Leopardus; species Leopardus geoffroyi. The sequence continues at coordinate 68,714,947 of NC_059341.1, forward strand.
GTGCCTGCAGACCCAGTGTCCGGTGAGAGTCTGGCTCACATGGAGGGAAGGACAAGCTTGTTTTCTGGGGTCTCTTTTATAAGAGGACTAATCCCAATCACAAGGGGCACACCCTCATGACCCAATCACTTCACAGGGGCCCCATTTCCAAATACCATCACCTTGGGGTTAGGATTTCAACATATCAATTTGGGGGAACATACATATTCAGACCATAGCAAATATATTAAGTAAAGAAGCAATAACTGAGAAGTGTATATACTTTGTACTCTTTAAAAATAACATTATTTTAAGAGTCTATACAAGTGTGTACAAAGCACTAACAGATTATATATCAAGAACTACCAATGATTATCCGTATAAGGTCAACTATAGATGTACTTATTTTCCCACATCTCTATTCTATAACATTGCATTATTTTCATAATGCAAATATAAAATGGAAAGCATTTTAAAGGGGGGAAATGTTGCTTTCCCCAAAACCCTAACAAAATATACTTCCATTTATATAACCTTGGGCCTGAATGGGGTTGTCTGGTCTTACCTAACTGCCAAGAAACACAGAGAGGTAATTATTTCTGCCCTAAATAAAGTTGGGGTTTTGACTGTGACTAACAAATGAAGGAAGAATGTGTATTGGGTAGGGAAATGGCAGTATCCAGCATGGATGCAATGCATACTGAATTTTGTATTTAATGATTACTCAGCTATAGTATGCCTAAGAGATTAATTTGTAAATAGGTATATATATATACATGAGGGTTACATGTTAGTTTGTGTATAAACAAGACCAGAGGCTCATCATGTAGTGGAAAAAGCATGATTGAATTTGGCCCTGGGTTCTAATCCCATCCCCATCTATCTCATTTTTTTTTTAATTTTTTTTCAACGTTTTTATTTGTTTTTGGGACAGAGAGAGACAGAGCATGAACGGGGGAGGGGCAGAGAGAGAGGGAGACACAGAATCGGAAACAGGCTCCAGGCTCTGAGCCGTCAGCCCAGAGCCTGACGCGGGGCTCGAACTCACGGACCGCGAGATCGTGACCTGACTGAAGTCGGACGCTTAACCGACTGCGCCACCCAGGCGCCCCTCTATCTCATTTTTTATACTGAAAAGAGTGGAAATAATACCTATTTTTTGGTGATGCTTTAAAACAATACAGCTATGAAGTGTGATTTATATAAAGAGAGATAAATCAAGGGTTGAATTTACCAATAAGGTCATATGCTTTAGCCATCCACAGAGAGCTTATTCTAATTCCCCCAAATTGCATTAGGCACATTTGAGTTCCAGAGGTGGGAAACTCACACTTTTTAAGGAATTAATTCTATTTCTAGAGATATCTGACTATCAGAAAGTTCTTTCCTTTACTGACTCAAATCAGTCTTCTATTTTAGAGCCAAAGTTCTTAAAAAGGTAAGAACATCTCTTGGAATTTCAATATACTGTATGATAAATAGATACTTGTCTATGCATGGCGTTGGATTTGGGGTTGTTATTATTGTTAATATAATTTTCGTTTGTTTCAAAGGCAAATATTTTCTGGTATGTTTCCCATTGCAGTGATATTTCTCTTTGATATTTGTTGCCCATGTGCGTCCAGCAAATAACTGCCTTTATAAATTAACTTTGATATTACCTAATTAATGAATATGAATGTGTCCAGTTTTTCCATTTCCTTTCAGGGCAAGCACATCTGGTACTCAGAAGCATTGCCGCAATCTCACACAAAGAGGGTTAGTTGATGAAGCTTCTTGAATATCCCAAGTGCCAATGAAAGTAACTTGGCTTCCTCTGAATACTCTATTTCATGCCCCAAATACTGTGTGAGTGTCTAAAACCGCACATGTCTTTCTGATAGTTTTTTGCTTTCCTGATACCCAGGCCAATGTCAAAGGCATTCCTCTATCTTCTTGGTGCATTAGCTGGATCCCAGGGTATCTTCCAAGCCTGATGTTTTCATGGGACTGAAAGTCAATAGGCCCATCTGCCCCACCGGAAGTAGCTTTGCCATCTGGCTTTAGGAAATTGGGTCATGTCTTACTGGTTTAAAGTGAATTGGTAGTAAATCTTTCTTATGTTGCAGCACAAAACACAATCATGAAAAGACTGCCTTTGTAAGGTAGAGAGACACATCTTTGGATTGATCCTCAGCTCATTTTACCCACATATGCCAACCAGGAAATCATCAGTATCACACCATTTATGGGATGTCTATTATATGCCAGATGTTTTATACTCAGTATCTCTAATACTCACAAGAACCACATGTAAGTTTTCTTTCCCCACTTAACAGATGTATTCCTAGGCTTAGAAAGATTAATTGGGATGCCCAAGGATGTGCGGCCCCACACACATCTTGATTCCAAACCTGTGTGGATTGCATGGCCATACACACCTGCTTTCCATGCCCTAACATCAGATTGTTGTGTCATTCTTCCAATTTCTATGTCATTCACTTACACTGTGGTCAAAAGAAGTTAGTGGGTTTTTTAAATTTATATTTATTATTTATAGGATTTTTTCCTGAAATAATAAACAAGCTTTGAATTTGAAAAACAAAACAAAACAACACAGTACTTGCACTCTAACATTTCCCAAAGCCAGGAAAGCAGAGAGTCTTTGAAATCCTTTCATGGCTTTTCTTTTAGTGCATGTTAGTCATTCTGACTTTCAGCTCTTCGTCAATTGCAAAGATTTGTTTGCCTACTTGAAAACAGAATGTTTTAAGCCAACTTATCAGTATTCATTTGGGTAGAAGAGAAACTTAAGTAGCATGCAAATGTGATTTAAAATGAAAAGTTATTATCTGGTTAAAATTGCTTGATCATTTCAAATGATAAGGCTCAGCCAGAAGAGAACGAAGGCTAAGACCAGATGTGCCACCACCCCAGCGTGGGAATAAAGGGTTCCAGAAAGGAATTATTCTTTTGTTTAAAATCATGGGGATAGCAAACTCAATGGACATTTAAATTTGACCCTCTCATCTTTATTGCTGATTGGAATACAACAGGAAGACAATTTCTTTGCAATCTCCAATAACAATTATTCAATTGAAAGTGTAAAATGAATGTTTTAGAACTCCTAGAATAAAAATTTCAGGGTACCTGGCTGACTCAGTGGGTTAAGTGTCCTACTCTTGATTTTGGTTCAGGTCATGATCTCATGATATGTGAGTTCAAGCCCCACATCAGGTTCTGCACTGCCTCATGGGGACTGCTTGGAATTCTCTCTCTCCCTTTCTCTCTGCTCTTCCCCTGCTCGTGCATGTGCACTCTCTCTCTCTCAAAATAAATCATTACAAAATTTTACAGAACATTAATTTGAGAAGTCATTTTCTGTGGCAAACTGTGTACATGAAAAAAAAAATCTATGCGGACTCTAGAACAAAGAGCTTTATTTCTATCCTTTTTAAAATCCATTCTAGTGTTAAGATGAAATTACATTTGCTTTCAGAGTAAGTGATATATTAATTTTCAGAGAAGGTATATAGATATATACCAACATGGTAAAATGGCATGAATTGGAGCAATAAAGATAAAGAGCAGAAATCAGTAATTACATGCAAGTAATTTCTTTTTACTAGCAAGCTTCCACTTCCAAAATGAACAGACTTCTAAGAAAAGAACCTGAGAAATTTTATTTTTCATGAAGATTTTTTAAAATTTTATTTATTTATTTCGAGAAAAAGAGAGAGCACAAGCAGGGGAAAGGCAGAGAGAGGGGGAGAGATCGAATCCCAAGCAGGCTCTGCGCTGTCCACACAGTGCCCAAAGTGGGGCTCGACCTCCTGAACTGTGAGATCGTGACCTGAGGCAAAACCAAGAGTAGGATGCTTAACTGACTGAGCCTCCCAGGTGCCCCTTTCATGAAGATTTTTCATGATACCCTTCCTTCACAGAAGTCTTTAGGTCATCCAATCTATCGGAGTAGACTTAGGTTCCTGGCCAAAGGCCAGAGTGGACAGTTATCCAGATTCAAGGCTGTGACTGCAAAAGTAACCAGGAACCAGGGCCCACAGATGGAACGTCTAATTCACCTGAAATGGCTACTGATAAATCCTTAGGCAGAAGCAGGCTGAAGGTCAAACCTATAGCATGAGACAGAGATTACAGTTTGTTACAGAGATGGAGACTTTTAAAAAAGCATGGGTTGGATACATAGCAGTCACAGTTAGTGGATCGAGAGAAGAAAAACTAGTGTGAAGGACACATAACAGGATGTGATTCCTCCAGTCCTGCTTTGTCTTGTCCTCTTTCACACTCCCTTGGTGGTATTTTCAGTTATCATGGATTCATGGTGGTATTATATCCTCCCTTGGCGGTATTTTCAGTTATCATGGATTCAAATAACATCTTTATGTTATATTTTTTCACTGAATTCAGAATAAAACCTGAAGTCCTTTCAGTGGTCTAAAGACTTTGCATTGTCCAGGCCTAGCTTCATCTTTCATTACTCTTCCCACCCACCACACCCGTCTAACATCTTCTACGTACTGAATGTTCCAAGCTCTGTCTTATCTCATGCCTTTCACACGTGCTATTTTCTATGTCTAGCATGCACTTATCCCACATTTCTACATGATTAGCTCATTCTCTTCCTTTAGGTCTCAACTTCACTGTTATATCCTTATGAGGTCTATCCCTGATCGCTTTTCCTAATGTACATTCTCATCTGATATTCCAGTGGACCCTCGTTTCCTTCAAAACTGTTATTATACTTTTCCACTGTTAATTTGTCTATTTCCTTTTATCCCATGTTATCCTTACTACCATGTAAGTTCCATGTCTACATTGTTCACCAAAGTATGTCAACACTTTTTAAATGAACGAATTGGTTAATGCTCAAAAGCCTCATTTGTTTGTACCAAGGAACCATTTGAGAAGATGGAACAAGAGAGGCTTCTCTGGTTAGGGGTGGTTTCCAGGGAGTACTGGGCTGACAACATTCGAGAAGAAGAGCTCCTCCAGGATTCCTTGTTAGCCCTGCCTTAACTCAAAGGAATCTGCTTTATCTCTTATATTAATGTTACTGACATTTTACCTGCTAACTGTTAAAGAAGAAATGGAACCACTGAACATTTTAATAACTATGAAAATCAGAGAAGCCTTATGTCCGTTGGAACAAATTCTCTTGGGTTCTCAACAGACTGCTTTTTGGTTAAGCCGGCCTATTATCTTCACAGGGGCTTGAAGTGGGACCAAAAGAGACAGTCCGGTGGCAAAATGGGCTGCCATCAGATGGCAGCAAAGAGTTGTTTCTTCTTGCATGGCTACCTATTAACTTTGCCCCCATTAAGGATATTAAAATATGATTGTTTTCTAGATATATTTAAAGCATTAATGCATTTACCCATGTGGTATTTATATTTCTTTATTTTAAACACTGCTAATTTGTAGAATCAATGGGAAAATTCCATTGCATAAAGGAATATCTTCAGAAAAGAAAAAAAATCTCAAAGTTGCAAACGTATTGAATTAAAATGATAGGTTTTCTCTTTCTAGAAAATTATTTTTTCTCTAAGAATCGTAGAATAAACATAACAATATATATGAGATGACTGGTATGATATAAATGTTTTCTATTTGAAGATGAATTAATTCACTTGACACCAATTTTAGTCAAAGAAAATGAGAAAAGGTATGTGTGTTGTATCAGATGCTGTCAATAGTAACATGCTAACACCTGTGTGATTTTATTAATCGTTATGATCATTTTGCTCCCCTCTTAGAACTGAACTACTTAGGGTAGCACAGAAGCTTTTAACATCTTGAACCTGAATTAGCTTTACCAATGCTAGGGTAGCTACAATCATTTCCCTCTTCCTCACCTACTCTAGTCACGGAGAACTCACCAAGCCCTAAACATTTCATTCACTTCCGTGCTTTCACTTGTGCTAGTCCCAGTTCTGGGAATAATCTACCAGCTCTTTCTACCTGACAAGCCCTACTTATTTTGCAAGCCCCGTAGTGAATGTAACTTCCGCTGAGAGCTTTTCTCCCTTTCATTTTCCTTCAGGCCACAAGACACTCTTCTTTTAGTTTCTGGATTTCATAACTATAGATGGCACTTCAGTCATTCATCTAGGAAATAATTATTTAATTAGCCATGAACTACACTGAATGCCAAGAAATACAATCATCATGTCACTGCTGTCATACACACTAGCAAAGTAAGGAGACATTATACGAACAATTAGTAGTATGATGAAGGGTATGAAGACGTTAGGAAAACATGCCTTTTACATGTAATAGAGGTGCTTTTGGGGAATAATTCTGAGAATGAGAAGTTAGCCAGCCAAAGAGACAAGCATCCCAGGCAGAGGAAAGAGCATGCATAAACCCCCTCAGTGAGAGGATGGCATGTATTAGTTTGAGGAACCATGAGAAGCCCCTTGTGCTGGAACAGAGTCAGTGAGGGGAAGAAGAGCATGTCTGAAGTGGAGAGCTGGCAGGGGCTGGTTTGGGAACCTTTCGTAAAGTCTTGGTGTGGATACTGGACTCTCCCCAACAGTGAGAAGAAATCATCAGAAGCTTTTAAGAAGGGGAATAAATAACCAGATGTAGTTCTGACCTATTACTCTGATTGCAAAATGGAGACTGGGTAGAGGAGAACACAGTAGGTTTGGGAAAGTGTAGGGAGGTTTTTATAATAGTTTAGGCAAGAGATTTTAGTAGATTGGATGGGAGCTACAACCATGGGGATGGAAAGAAGTATGGTGATTTGAGTGTTATTTAAGAGGCAAAATTGACAGGACCTGGTGTTTGGCTTTGGGAAGTGAGAGAGAAGGAATCAAGAGAGGCTTTGAAGCTTCTAGTTTGAGCAATCAGATAGACGGATGGTTGTGCTAATTCTAGGAGCGAATGGATTTTTACATTACCAATTAATATTTAGAATTACAATGATACTCTATTTTTAATGTGGTCAAAAGTGTATAAGAATGCATACATATAAGTGTATAAGAATGTGTAAGTGTCAAGAATGAATGTAAGCATACATTAAATCTAGGATATGGAATTTCTAAGATTTTTAAAATTTTATTTATTTATTTTGAGAGAGACAGAGACAGAGTGAGTGGGGGAGGGGCAAAGAGAGACAGAAAGAGAAAATCCCAAGCATGCTTCTCTCAGCACAGAGCCCAATGTGGGGCTCGAACTCACGAACAGTGAGATCATGACCTGAGCCTAAACCAAGAGAGGATGCTCAACCGACTGAGCCACCCAGGTGCCCTTGGAATTTCTAAAATTCGTATTAAAAAGAAATTCTGGGATTCCTGGGATTCCTAAGTAATATGAGTTGTAGGAATTTTTTTTGCCCTGATAGGGATGGCTATATTGGACCAAGACATTTGCGGTAATAATAATACCTGCTGTCACCAAACTCTGTGGCTGCTTCTTAAAGGAAGCATTTGCAGCTCCCACTCTTTATTTTACTGTTCCTGGTAGGGTTCACACCCTTCTGCATTTTGCATACATAATAACTTAAAGATTAAAAATAGAATCACCAAGCTGCAGAGATTATAATTGAACATTTTAATAACTTCTCTCTCTCTCTCTCTCTCTTTTGGTGTTAATCAACTTTCTAAAGTGTGAGCTATTTTTAGCACCAGTTACACTTGTACCTTTGGGTCCAATTCTAATTCTCTTCACATCGCAGACGATCTCTCTGCAGCAGTCTCTTTGAAATCAATCAGTGCTTTCAGGAGAGAAAGTTATGCAGTGAAGGATAGAACTGGGTCATGGCGAGCATTCTTCCTCACATAATGCCGAATTCTTTTACTTCCAGGTGCAGAGACAGGGTTAGATGATTACTATTTAGAGAGCACAAAAAGGACCATTAGAGTAAACCAAAGAAAGAAAGAAAGAAAGAAAGAAAGAAAGAAAGAAAGAAAGAAAGAAAGAAAGAAGAGAAAAGAAAAAAAAAAAGCTCACCTCAGTAAGGTTATTTTAGACTGGCTGTGTTGTGGTTTCCAGAATTTTGACTTTACCAATAAACAAATTACACCGAGCATAATTATTATTAAAAGAAAATTCCCAGTCTTAAAAATGGCAGGCAGTTTCTAATGCAGCCTCCTCACACCCACACTTCTCATGTAGAATCTTGAGGAAGCCGGCAGGCAATCCATTGCATGACAGATCATCGACTTCCAGGAACCTTAGCAATTTCCATTAATTTTAAATTTCATGGGATTTGGAGTGAGAAAAATAGAGTGATTTGCCCACTTTTATTCTCTAAGGGAAAGAAAGCAAACCTACCCATCTGAAAGAAGGTTGCAAGACCTATGATCCTTCCCCACTGGTCTATCTTTTCATTAGCAGTTCAGATTCTTGATCAACCAGAGAAAAAGAAAATCATTCCTTTGACAGTGTCATCCTTATTTTGAATTTGGTCAGAAGGCTATTCTTTTGGTCTTTTCTCTCCACCCCCATCATTCAGGTAAAGGGAAGCAGCTTAGGTTTGGCTAGACAGGAGTCCTGAAGAATCCAGGAGATTTTTATCTGCATGTACTACATTAATTCACTGTAGAAAACCAGGAAGGGAACACAAGAGGATATTTCTACCTCATAAGAAAGGCTATGAGGGGCGCCTGGGTGGCTCAGTAGGTTAAGTGCCCGACTTCGGCTCAGGTCATAATCTCACGGCTTGTGAGTTCGAGCCCTGCATCGGGCTCTGTGCTGACAGCTCAGAGCCTGGAACCTCTTCAGATTCTGTGTCTCTCTCTCTCTCTGCCCCTCCCCTACTCACACTCTGTCTCTCTCTGTCTCTCAAAAATAAATAAACATTTAAAAAATTAAAAAAAAGAAAAGAAAGGCTATGAGAGGAATATTTGGGGAGTGGTATGAAATTTGGAGCTATAGCTTCTAATTTTTCACAAAGATGCAATTTCTTATTCATCCACCTACCCACTGACCCATTGAAGCAACTGCTCCTTATTGCCTTAAGTGCATTTCTACTGCCTCTGAAAAGGGAGGACATGAAACATTTTAGGGAAAAAAAGAAATTTCTGAATGATTTCTTAAGTAACAACGTACCAGGAAGAATGGTCTCTAAATACAAGAAAAAGAAAAATGATTTTAATTTCCAAAGAAATATGTAAATATAAAAATAGAAGCTTTGAGAATCCCGAGGTAAAACTTAACAGAAGAAAATGTAATGGGCTGGAGAGAAAGTAGATGAGTCAGTTTCTGGTTCTTTCCACTATATACATCTTCCTCTTTCATGACACAGAAGATAGATAATAAAAGTCCTTTATGGTCTGAGAGAAAAAGGTTAAAATTCGGCAAAAGAAACATTCTTCTATGTGGGCACTTAGGAAAGGTATCTTGCCTTTCTCCCTCTCAAGGCCAAAGTCTGGGTTGGTCTTGATAGATATTTTCAAAGGGGTTTGTCAATTGGAAAGCAGGGGTGCCCTGTCCTCTTCCTCTTATTCGAATTGTTAGGAGGGGGGGACATTAACACAGAGTGCCTAGTCATAATGGAACAAGAATGGATGCAGGGCAGTTATAGAATGACAGGCTATTACTCATTTCCTCCTTCTCTCCAAGGACCAAGAACAGTATACGTGAGCACCTGAATGATTTCTATGTCCCCTTGAAAATGATACAGAGGAAGGCTGAGAAAGTACAGATGGCGTTACATATGCCTTGGCGCCGTGATGGGGAATATGTAGGGTGAGGTACATTATCCTAGCAAGTGGAGAACAAGACAGTATCACAGGTATTAGCAGCTGACAGCAGAGGGAATGAATATCAAACATTCTAGAGCAATATGGATTATATATCTCAGTGAAGGTAAACTAGGGAAGAAAATGGTAATGGATAGATATCAACTAACCAACTATTCCTTGCAGGGGAGAAGGGAAGGGAAAGGGAATAAATATTCTTGAATGAACAGAACTAAAACTCTGTTAGTACAGACTGAGTTTAAAGAGAACTGGCAGATTACAATTTGTCTTTAGTAAAAACAAAATGGAGGCTTGAGAGCTAAGTTTAAGTTCAATTGAGGAGAATCAAAAGAAAGTTCAATTTTTGCACATCTGAGTTTTATGATTCTGAAGACCCCTTAGATGTAATAGGCATATAATACTCAGCATGGAGCTTATCTTCTGAAAATGTGTTACTACAATACAATGGATGTATAGTTCTTGACCAAATGGATTATGTTCTTGACCCAAACTTGTCTATATATTCTGTTTCTGGCACCCCATGGTTCTCTACAGCTTTGGCCACATTTATTGTTGAAAAGCTCAATGGAAAAAAATACCCTCAATATGGAATTTCTGAGAAGATCCAGTGCTGTAGCATTAAGAAAACAAGCATTAACATGAAAAAGAAAAAGATTCTAGGACGCTAATTATTACAAGAAAACATTGTGGCATTCTGAGTAGCATAAAAGAACACATAGCCACAATAAAAGAGGTTAACTCCAAGAGATAAAACAATGGCTTAAAAAAATGAAGACTGTTTGCAAAACAAACAAATGCAAAATAAACAAAACAAACACCCCAAATTGCTATCAATGAATGACTTAAAATATATTTGCAAGGAGGTAAGGTACCAAATTGACTCTTGGGAAAGAGAACCACTGATATTGGGGATAAACTAGAATGGCACTTATTGAATACAGAGGAAAGAACAAAGAACTAAAATAACAAGTTAGGTGAGGATAGATGTAGAGGATGAAGAGGAGAAAACCGAAGAATCAAGGTTATTCTTAACGAAAATATAAACATAACACAACAGAAATGATTGTTACAGGCAAAATTGAAGATAAAAATTCTGACGCTCATCCTCCCTCCTCCCACCCCAACAAAAGAGATCAAATGATCTTACAAGTACCCCATTCCCTTTAGGTATTTGACTTTTTGTGCTTTAGATAGCTAGAGTGTAGAGTGATTCTTGTTTCCTGCATCTGAATTCTGAATAACAGCACAGGAAGCACCATATACAGGAAGTGGTATGGTCAATGCACCCTCATGGATAGAAATGTGGGATTGCAGATTTGATAAAATTTGGGTTTAAAGGTGGGGAGGGACCCATTGCCATTAAACAATGAGGCACTGGTAACACATGGTAGATAGTGACAAAGTCATTCTTGAAATTGTTACTTTTGATCTGGGATGAAGTAAGTGTCTTGCTAAAAGCAAAGCTTCGTGGATAAAACGGCTACTTTATTTATTTGTTTTTGATGAGGAATAAAATATTTATTTAGAACTAAAATATCTCCTCACAGAATTAATACTCATTAATTCCAAATGGAAAAAATAGTAACTTTATTTTGGAGTTACCTGATTGTGGCGAAGCCTGGCAGACACCATTTATTTTATTTTATTTTATTTTATTTTATTTTTTTTTCAACGTTTATTATTTATTTTTGGGACAGAGAGAGACAGAGCATGAACGGGGGAGGGGCAGAGAGAGAGGGAGACACAGAATCGGAAACAGGCTCCAGGCTCTGAGCCATCAGCCCAGAGCCCGACGCGGGGCTCGAACTCACGGACCGCGAGATGGCGACCTGGCTGAAGTCGGACGCCTAACCGACTGCGCCACCCAGGCGCCCCTTATTTTTTAATTTAAATCCAAATTAGCATATAGTGCAACAATGATTTCAGGAGTAGATTCCTTAATGCCCCTTACCCATTTAGCCCATCCTCCCCCCACAACCCCTCCAGTAACCCTCTGTTTGTTCTCCATATTTGAGTCTCTTCTGTTTTGTCCCCCTCCCTGTTTTTATATTATTTTTGTTTCCCTTCCCTTATGTTCATCTGTTTTGTATCTTAAAGTCCTCATATGAGTAAAGTCATATGGTATTTGTCTTTCTCTGACTAATTTCACTTAGCATAATTAACCCTCCAGTTCCATCCACGTAGTTGCAGACGGTAAAGTGGCTACTCTTACACAAATACTGAATACACTAAAAATCATGAATTTATACTTAAAAATGAATTTTATGGTACATTAATTATACATCGATAAAGTTGTTGTTAAGAAAAATAAATTTAAGGGGCACCTGGGTGACTCAGTCAGTTAAGCATCTAACTTTGGCTCAGGTCATGACCTCACGTCTCGTAGGTTCAAGCCCCACATTGGGCTCTGCACTGACACTTGGAGCCTGGAGACTGCTTCAGATTCTGTGTCTCCCTCTTTCTCTGTCTGTCCTCTGCTTCCGTCTTCTCTCTCTCTCTCTCTGTCTGTCTCTCTGTCTCTCTCTCTTTCTCTCAAAAATAAATATATAAATAAATGAAATGAAAAAAATTTTTAGAGAGATCGAAATAGGAAATTGTTTTTTATATTATTAACAAAATCCATGGAATAGATGTTCTGAAGCATATTTATAAAGCAGTTTGGGAAGTTACTAAGTGATACAGTTACAGAATGTGAAAAATCACTTTTTACGCAGTGTTTTTTAAAAAGGAATTTATTCAAAATGCATTCATTTTATTGGACAGTGACAACCTGAAAAGGATAAAGAGTTTATTGCTAATTATATGCAGCAAACACAAAAACAAGAGAAATCAAGTCAAAAGAAGACACAAATAGTTCTGGGGAGTGGATTAAGGCTTCCATGAAAGGTCACCCCTGAGCATTGTGGCTGTGATACAGATTTAGCTTTTGTGACATCTTATCTTCTTGTGTCAGTTTCCTAGTGCTTATAATTCCTTCAACACAGAGCATGACTTCTATTCCCTTCAGTTTCTCCAAAAGCTACCAAAAACAGTGTTGGATTTTAATTCCCTGGCAATTAGTTATTAAAGAAATAAAAGAAGCTTGCATCTTGCCGCCACAGAATTAAACTTAGTAAAAGAGGTTTTCACTCAGTAAGAGAAATCCCAATGTTGTTATAATTACCATTTGACTACAGAGTAGCAGAGTCAGTAAGCTGGAAACAAGTTTTTGTGCATCAACAAATTGTGTAGGATCTATCTGCACCCCCTCCGAGGCACCCACAGCCTTAACCAACCCTCCCTGAGCTATTTTGTAACCTGCTGAGGAAGACAAAAACACAAAAACAGTTTGCAATAGCGCTTGTGGTATGTGCTCCGTATTGAAGTTCTGGCTTAAAGTACTGTGTTCGAATTTCATACAGAAATGGTGAAGTAGATTGTTAACTTCAGAATGAAAATATTGAGGCTGAAAAGTCCCAATGCTGGAGATGTACAAATGTAAAGACCAAACCCTCTAACTTTGAAGCCCAGGAAAGGGGCGTTATGATTTGTGAACTATCTTAAGAGCTACACTATAAACAGTGCAGTTTATATTTACTAGAGTATTTCTAGTGAGGCAGTGCTTCAGATGGAGAATGTTCTTTTCTCTTTCATTAGCCCGATTCAAATGTCTGAGAAACAGAATCTCCTTTGTCTCCTAGAATGTAGTGGAACCACTATCTCAGGGATTTGGTATTTCCCTTCCTTTACAAAACATACTCAGCAAACTGTACCAGTTAACCACAGACTGCTAAATTAGTTTACTATAATTGTGACATCTGTAATGTGTTGTAAGTCAATTGGTTCAATAAATCACAAATGTGGGAGCATAAAAATAATTCCACGAGTAAGATTTATGCATCTTTCTTAGTCTATCCCCCAGCCAGTCCAGTGCTTATTCAAGGCATTGAGAGACAGGGACAAAATGGCCATGGTGGCATTTATGTATGGATTTCTCCTCACCAAGGCTAATTTGTCTAATAGTACTGTGACGTGTCCCACTTGCCCAAATCTCTGTTTTGTACCTCTAAATGCTGTACAACATATGCTGGCTTATCCCAGAAGTACCAGAAAATGTTTGCAGGCGGGTTGATTACTCTGAGCCACGTCACAGTGATTTGTTCTCTCTAGAACAGACACTTATCCATGGTCTTACTGAATACCTCATTCACAGCTTCAGGATTCCTTGTAATGTTGTTTCCACACAATGGACTTGTTTTCATGGGAAAAGTGGGACAATGTCCTGAAGCCTGAGGAATTTTCTGGTTGTACTATGTTTCCTGTTACCCCGAAGGAGATGCCTTTTTCGAATAACAAAATAGCATATTGAAGCCTCAGTTTTAGCACTTTGGGGAAGATAGTACCTTGTGAGTCTAAGGAGAATGCATTATATGATCTTAAGCAGTGATTCATGTCGTAACTGGCCTTGATTATAAGGAGCATCGTTACTTTAAGTACTGTTAAGAAGGAAAAATACGGGGGGCGCCTGGGTGGCGCAGTCGGTTAAGCGCCCGACTTCAGCCAGGTCACGATCTCGCGGTCCGGGAGTTCGAGCCCCGCGTCGGGCTCTGGGCTGATGGCTCGGAGCCTGGAGCCTGTTTCCGATTCTGTGTCTCCCTCTCTCTCTGCCCCTCCCCTGTTCATGCTCTGTCTCTCTCTGTCCCAAAAATAAATAAACGTTAAAAAAAAAAAAATTTAAAAAAAAAAAAAAAAGAAGGAAAAATACGGTATCAGGTAAACTATGATTTGCAATCATTTTAAGAAGCAGGCCAATGTCAGAGACACAAAAATCTAAAACAGAACCAAACAGAATGCAAAGACTTAAAATAGAAGAAATATTGTAAAGGACACTCCCCCACCCCCATAGCCATAATATAAGAGTTGAGGAACCAAGGAGTGGACATGAAAGTGATGTTCTAGCCTACAGGAGCAACGTCACCTTCAAAAAAACCTCTTCCACTTAAAAACAAAAATCTATTCTGACAGTTTAATTATGTGAACCTGTCAAAACTTTATTTCAGGGTTGTTCAAGGAAAGGGGCCTAAGCAGACCAATTCAAAGGCTTATCTCTTTCTAGTGCCATTTACAGAAAAGTGTGGCTCGTAGCCAGAACAGATCTTAGGCTTATTACAGTTCCTTAGGCAAGTATTCAATGATACCTAAGCAATTTCATTAGAAATGCCATTTTTTTTTTTTCTCCGAAGGAGGTTAAGAAATAGGTATCATACCAGGCTTGGGGCAATATTTTTGTCAAGTTACTGAAGGGAAGAATGCTTCTACAGGGGACACGGTGAATTATGGTTGCATTTTAGACTCTTTTTGCAACAAGCGAAACAAAATAAAATTAAGCAACATCCACCAGGGTGAGGCTAGAATAACTTTGTTTTCTAGTGATTTATCTAATTTCCAAAGGGAAATAGGGTTAGTGCCTTGCGATGGGAACAAAGCGGAATGTGGTTGGGGTCAAGTGATCTCTGAGTTGCCTCCTGTACTGGCCAATCTAGTGGTAAAACTTAATAGATGATACTGACCAAATGGTCATTCGGGCAAGACCATGAAGAGGCCAGATATCTCAGAAGAGAGGACTTGGATCAACCTACAGACCAAACAAATAAACCATCAAGCAAAGTAAGCAAAGGTAACCAGCCAAGTGTTGCATGAAAGCAAGATGATGTGGCATAGGCCTTGTGACTACTATTAGAAACACATAATTTCTTTGTGTCTATGTTAGGTATGTATTTAACTTACGAATTAATTTTTCTCCTTTTTCTTTCTGTCACTCTTTTTTATATAAGATACATCATTGATGTTCAATTTTTAATTAAAATTTTAGGTTTATGGATAAGAGAACAATCAAAGCTGCTACTGTGGTAACTCAATCCATAATAGGGTGGCTTAAGAGAAAAGTCATGTCTCTCTCATATATTAGTCTGGACTGTGGTCTAAGGCTGGATGATAGTTTGAGCCATTGTCAGGGATTGGAACTCTTTTCATTGCTTATTGTCCCATTCCTAAATGGTGACCCTACCCATCACGTCAAATATGGCTCACCTCCACATCTGTATTCAGCCTGGAAGAGAGAACGATGAAAAGAAAAATGGGACGGAATGTTTACGATGCCATTTGGGTTTAATTGAAGAGGAATGAGTATCATCTAGAGGTGAAAACAGTCTTTGATGAGACTGATTCTACCTTCCTGAGGGGAGGGTAAATGCATTTATATCTGTATGACAATGGGTATTGTAGGTTGCCATTGTTGTTGGAAGTATAAGGAGAAATGGGTGTAAAAATTATTTTCATAAAGATTGGATTTGGTGGATATGGTGAAATGACACATTTTCCTCCAGCTTTCTCCTGATGTGGCCTCCTCCAATGCAAAAGTTGGAAAATAAAAAGTCCATTTTTAAAACTCCCTTGAAGGGGCACCTGGATGGCTCAGCTGGTTAAGCCTCTGACTTCAGCTCAGGTCATGATCTCATGGTTCATGAATTGGAGCCCTGTGTCGGGCTCTGTGCTGACAGCTCAGGGCCTGGAGCCCATTTCGGATGTCTCCCTTCTCTCTCTGCCCCTCCCCTGCTCATCCCCTGTCTCTCCCTCTTTCTCAAAAAATAAAATAAACATTGAAAAATGAATAAATAAATAAATAAATAAATAAATAAATAAAATTCCCTTGAAGGTTGAGGATAAGAATTGGGTTGTGTCCTTTGGATGGAACAGCCTAATGCAGGGAAGGCAGAACTCTCCTGTTTCATTGGGTATTGTTTCTGGCAGACAGCATTGTATACTTGTTGGGTTTTTCTAAAATGGCATTCCAACCACTGACTTCTAGAGTAGAGGTTGGCATTACTTTTTCTTTAGAGAGACAGACTGTATATCTGTTACATTCTGTGGGCCCAGAGGCCACACACAAACTCTGTCGCAACTACTCAACTCTGCTGTTGTGGTGAGTGAAGCCATGGACAAACTGTAAACACAGGAGTTTGGCTGTGTTTGCTGATTGAACCCGGCCTGGGGAGCCGAAGTCTGCCAAGCTCCTTTTAGAGCATGGTTTACAAAGGCAGATGCAAGGGACATTTGTGGTCCAACTCAGCATTTTGTTTTCTAGTCACTCACTTCGTGGCTGCCAGGAAGTAGTGGCAGAGGTAGTGGCTTCTGATTCTCTGGGTCACAGCCATTCTTTGGATCACAATTTCAGAGATGCCCTCCTTGTCTCTCCAATCTCCTTTTGGTAAAGATTGTAGCTCCCTGGTGGGTCAGTTCAATGGTATTGATCTTGGAGTCACTAAAGCCTGCTTTTCCTTCAGTGATTTTTGTAAGCACCCAATTTCCTATGTTTTAAACCAATGTCTTCTTAAAATGTTTCTAAAGTGTGTTGTTTCCTGCAACTGAAAGCTGTCTGTTCCTAGCTTATCTCTATGTATCATTCAGAGACCATAAATCACAATGAGCAGCATACCACGGAAGCAGGGCAATGGCTAAGTGCATTCTGGGATTTTGGTTGCCAGGGATTTTTTTTTTTTCCTCAGTAGAAAGCAGGAATAACACTGTAAACAGCACCCATTGGTAATTAGTTCGAAATCCCTGCCAGGAAAGTGTAAGAGCTGACATTAGACTCCTCAAAACCAGCCTGGATTATGGTTAGGTACTATCAGTTGATATTATCAAGCTTTCTTTCCATTTGTACTGAAGGCTATGAGTAGCCAAGTGGGCTATAAGTGGTACAAGAGATAGTCTACTTTGTCTTTTAGCAGATGCTAGGCTCATTCTCCAAAGTAGTAAAGAGAAAATAATTCACAGATATAGTTAAAAATGCTAATGGCTGAGAGGTATAGTTGCGAACATTCATTTCCATTCGAAATGGAACATTAGAGGGCACCTGGGTGGCTCAGTCCTTAAGCATCTAACTTTGGCTCAGGTCATGATCTCACGGTTTGGTTTATGAGTTTGAATCCCACATTGGGTGAGCTCATGCCCCGCTTAAGGCAAACATGAGCCCAGCTTCAGGTAAGCCCCAATTCTATCTTTCTCTGTCTCTGCCCCTCTTGGGATTCTCTCTCTCTTCCCCCTCCTCTCCCTCTGCCCCTCGCTCACTTGCACGTCTCTCTCAGAAGAAGAAAAAGAAGAAGAAGAAGAAGAAGAAGAAGAAGAAGAAGAAGAAGAAGAACAGAATACTAGAACATGTTAAAAGACATCTGACTGAAGCAGATATGGAATAGTAGAAACCCCTGGGGAGTACGAAGTAAAGGCAAGGACATAAAAGGAAATGGCAGAAGTGAAAAGGTATGGATAGAAATACCGAAAGCAATCACAATTTAAAAATCAGTATTGGAGAAGAGAACATAAAATATTTGATATTTGCAGAAATAATTACGCCCAACATGGGGCTCACACTTACAACCCCAAGATCAGGAGTCACATACTCTTCCAACTGAGCCATAGTGCTTCTTCCATTGATCACACTCCCCATTGGCTAAGATATTTTGTTTAAGACATTTGTGTCATTATACATGAATATTTTAATTTTAGTCATCTTCTCAGTCAAGAGGAAATGACCTTTGTTTGACATTGTTTATTTTGTTGTAAATTGTACTTAAATAACTTCCATTAATACCACTGTGGGACCTAAGAAATATTCCAAAGGAAACTGGACATAATAAGCAATTACTTTATAGAAAATTCTTCTGAGCTGAAGAAGAACCTGCATGTTTTGGACTGCATGTACTCACCAAATCCCAGGCAACAGCAACAGAAACGAAAACAACAAAGAGAGGACCTATCCAAGTTTACATTTCCAAAGAAAAAAGGTTAAAAATTTAAAAAGTAACCTTAAGAGGGATAATTCATCTCTCATCCCTTCTGCCATGAGATGATACAACAGAAAGTCAGCAGTCTACAACGTGGCAGAGGCCTCTCACCACGACCTGACCTTGCTGGCACCCTGACCACAGACTTCTAGAGCTGTGAGAAATAAGTTTGTTATTTATAAGCCAAAAGAAAAAAAAAAGGAAAAAAAAAGGAAAGAGGTATATTCAAAATAATGCATTTAACAATCAGTCTGGCACAGAAACAGACCAACATGATGGATGCTGGCACTGGCCTGGCATGGCCTGACTAGTAAGTACTGGCTAAACAGATTATGACCTGAGTGACCTGTTTTCACATTTGTGTGAATTAAGTGAGAGGTATTCTTAAGTATGCAAGGTCTCAGATCATATAGTGCTAAGAACATATTTCTTGCCAGGAAAACTACTTGAAAGTGCTCCCAACAAAGGATGGATTAAAATCAATATTTGGTGGTGATAATTAAAAACAAATATGGAGATTTAATCATAAGCACTTCTGTGTATAAAGTCATAAAAATAAATGCAAAACCAAGAATCTTATTTTCTTTTATTTAAGTTGAATTTATGTACGATGAAATGCACAAATTGTGATTTTAGTTTGATGTTAATATGTCTACATGTGTGAAACCGCCAAATAGAACAAGATAGAGAATATTACCAGCACCCCCAATGGCTCTCTGATGTTCCCCCACAGGCGAGAGTGCTCCCTCAAGATAACCAGTTTTCTGGTGTTTATCTTCAGTTTTGCCTCTTCTCACTGCTCACTTTCCTACAGTATCTTTTTTTTTTTCATGTTTATTTTTATTTATTTTGAGAGAGGGAAACAGAGTGTGGGAGGGGCAGAGAGAGAGGGAGAGAGAGAATCCCAAGCTGGCTCTGTACTGTCATTATGGAGCCCAATGCAGGGCTTGATCCCATGAACCATGAGATCATGACCTGAGCTGAAATCAAGAGTTGGATGCTTAACTGACTGAGCCACCCAGGTGCCCCTTACAGTATCCTTTAATGACAGAACTTGCTAATTTAATGAAGAACAATTTATTAATCTTTCTCTTTCTGATGTTTTATGTTCTGTTTAGAGAATCTGTATACCTCAGGCCATAAAGTTATTTGCCTATGCTCTCTTCTAAAAACTTATGAATTTATGTTTCACAATTAGGTCTGTGAATTCATTATTGTGCATAATGCAACATGGAAGTCAATATATTTTTTTTCATATGCATGTCCATTGGATCCAGCACCATTTATCAGGAAAAAAATAATTTCCCTATTGATTGTTAGTGACACTTTTGTCATAAATTAGATTGATTGTGTGTATGTGTCTCCTTCTGGATTGTCTTTTATTTCATTGGTGTCTACTTACCATCCTTGTATAATACCACATTGTCATAATTACTGTAGCTCTACAATCAGTCATGATACCTGGAATTGTAAGTTCTTTACATATATTCTTCAAGATTGTTTTGTGTTCTTTAACTTCTTTGGAATTTCATGTAAATTTTAGAATTAATTTGTTATATTCCTGAAACCAGTATTAAACTATGTGTTAACTAACTAGAATTTAAATAAAAACTTGCAACAAAAGAAAAATAATTAATTTGTCAACTTTTACATACCTGATGAGAATTTAATTGTGCAAATACTAGATCTATAAATCAATTTAGGGAGAATTGAAATGATCTATACTATTACAAATACAACAATGGTGCTTCTCTTGACAAGTTTGTAACTGCAATAATTACAATGGCTTAGAGAAAAGAAGGACTCATTTTAAAGTGTCTTTTGAAGTCACTGAGATTTGTCAGCTTAGAAAAATATCCTGGGCTCTTGGGATGCCTGAGTGGCTCAGTCGGTTAAACATCAGTCTTTGGCTCAGGTCTTGATCTCACTGTTTGTGAGTTCAAGCCTTGGGTCAGGTTCCATGCTGACAGCTCAGAGCCTGGAGCCTGTTTCAGATTCTGTGTCTCCCTCTCTCTCTACCCCTCCCTCACTTGCACTCTTTCTCTCAAAAATAAATAAACATTAAAAACATTTAAATTAAAAAAATATTCTGGACTCTTGAAAATCAAAAACAGTAACTTCTATCTTAGGAAAATACACATAACACAGTGAAAATATTGCCTAATACACTATTTTTTTCTTCAAAAGAACCTGGAACTAGTAACATTCTAGATAATTATATTGATTTATGGCTGCTACTACCAGCAAATGCTTACATGGAGCTTTCCAATTTAATATATTTTTATAAGTGTAAATTTCTGCTATAGTTGCTGAACTTCCCACATTGGTATTAATGGAAGTTATTTAAGTACAATTTACAACAAAATAAACAATGTCAAACAAAGGTCATTTCCTCTTGACTGAGAAGATGACTAAAATTAAAATATTCATGTGTAATGACACAAATGTCTTAAACAAAATATCTTAGCCAATGGGGAGTGTGATCAATGGAAGAAGCACTATGGTTCAGTTGGAAGAGTATGTGACTCCTGATCTTGGGGTTGTAAGTGTGAGCCCCATGTTGGGCATAAACATTACTTAAAAATAAAATCTTTAAAAAATATCTAAACTTTCATTAATGCCCTGATTAAATGAAATAATATTAGAGATTTTTTATTTCAACTTGACCCCAACTCCCATTCTGCATTGGAAAGGCTGCTGATGGAAACTGTCAAGTTGAAGAATATTACTTTCTAACTGTTTGATTTCAATACACATCCAATTTGACTATCTATCATGTCAGTATCTATCATTTCAAATTCCACCGTGATATCTTGTACATGGCATGTAAACAGACTCAGCTTCTAAGATTGCTACATAGGTAGTGATTTATCTTTACTCCCCTCCTTTCTGTACCCATTCCTACCTCCCCTCCTCACTCCCACCTCCCATACTTTCAGAGTCTGGATACTGTTGCTGTCAGCCTACTTGTCACTGCTTCCCAGAAATTGCTAGTAGTTTCTAACATCCATATTCACCTCTAATTCCCACTGCCACGGCTACATTACGTGGTCTAGTCCCTTCACAGGTGTGGCAATGAGGATGAGTTTGGTGATATACAGCATTTATAAGCCTCACCCCTAAAATCCCTTTCAAGGTGCCCTTTCTCTTGCACCCCCCCTTCTCTTTGAGCCAGACAGGGAAGCCTAGGTTACAGGGTCATTTGACAGAAGCAACCTGAGTGCATGGAAGACCATGCAGGACAGGGCAATCCACTTCCCACTGGCTCCATCCCAACCAACGTCCACATTGTACCTAGATGGGAGTCAAAAGTAACTGATTTTGTTAAGTTATGGTATTTGGAGATGGTTTGTAACAGAAGTTAGAGTATTTTGGAAAATAAAGTGCTACCATTAAAGATAATTTGTTCACTTCGCACCTACCCTTCACGGAGGGGTTGGGAAACTACAGACTTGATCAAATCTCACCGTGGCCTGTTTTTGTGCAGCCTGCCTCTAAAACTGTGTTTAATTTTTTTTAAAGGGTCTACTTAAAAAGGAAGAGGAGGAAGGGTGGGAGGGGGAAGAAGAGGAGAAGGAGGACAAGAAGGAGGATGGTGGGAAAAGGAGACACAATGTGACAGAGATAGCATGTGGCATAAAAACCAAAAATATTTACCATCTGGTCTTTTCCAGAAAAAGTTTGCCAACCTCGACTCTAGAATATGAACAGGCTCAAATCCTTTGTAAAAGCCTCGGTGTGCCAGGATTGTCAATCAAAAGACCACCAATAACCATGCCAAGAATGCACACTACCACAGCTTTCAGCATCCAGGTATCTAAACAGCGCAGGGCTCTCTGCAGAGACAGGTGTGGAAGCTGAGGTCGGTGGTTGTCCGGACACAGCCTTGAGTATGATTTCTACCCATGACCCCAAAGCAGCTCTCTTTGTGCTCCGAGTCTCACAACTTATCTTTAAGAAGTGCTATAAGCTTTGGTTTTAACTCTCCATGGGCTGAAAACCAGTCTCAAATGCCTGGGGAAAGAAAAAGTCCTCACTATCCCTCTCATGGTTTCCATGTTCTAATTTAAGTCCCCATCTTCTTTTCTCTATCAGAGTAAACCTTGTCCCCACAAATCTCTCATGGACATAAAAGCAAGAATGGAGAGTACCTGATACCAGCTATTCATGTAGGGAGTGTGTACCTGAATGTCTGTGTGTGTCTGTGTGTGTGTGTGTGTGTGTGTGTGTGTGTGTGTGTGAGTGTGTAGGGTGTTATCTATGCTAGCAGGCAGGTAGTTAAAAATACTGTTTTCACATTTGTATTTATAGAGGGCTGATCACCTAATAAAGTTACTGAAATTTTAAGTGGCCAGTAAAGAAGATATCCATGTCAGGCATTGCATTTTGGAAGCATGAGTTTCCTGTCCCTGAAACTATAAAAACTGGTAATTACTGAGTCAAATATATTTACTTATATATTTATATAAGAACATTCTAAAAAGCAAAAACTGAGGTACTGGGGATAGGGAGAAAATACCATGGCTTCTCTTGTTTGAGTAAAATCATGTGTACCTCAGCAGATGGTGGGAGACATAGTCATAGTAGATAAACAATAGGGATGAATTTTATAATGGCAGTACCTAACCCAAACTACCCCATGAAATGTAACCAAATCTGGCAACTGAACTATCATAGAATACAAAACACAATTTACAATCAATGAAGAACTTTAAAATCCTGGCATTTAAACTCATGCTGGACTAAATCATAGTTTCATTAAAATAAATTTGAAGGCCAAAAGAAAAATAGTATAAAGAAATGGCTGGTTGCCAAAACAATTCCAGACTTCATGACACCTGCTGACTGTGCGATTATTTGGTGTTTGCAATGTTTGGTTGAAAAATAAAGCTTATCCCAGATATGTAATGATATCTAAGCAATCATGAACTTTCAATGAGGTTAGGTTGGGAAAGGTTTTAAGCAGAATCAAGTTTTAAATCCTGGGTATTAGAGAACATTCAAACAAGGCCAAGTGTTATTATGCTTTGCCAATAAAGATCACATATCTGAGCTAGAATAAATCACCTATTTCCCTAAAGTTGATGGACCACAGAATGTACACGTCTAACTCTCTCTTCCATGTCTGAGAGAAACATTGCAGAGCCAAGGAGACTTTCTGGACTGAAGAACACATGGAGAAAGCAGTCCTGTTGCCAAGCTCCCTCCACTGACTTCCAGGGAATTAACACTGACAGGTTTCCTGATGTCAGTCCATCTCCTCCCCCAGGCTTCTGATTCATTTTAATTCCCTGATGGATTGACTGGATAAACAAATCCACACTAGGTTGGCATCAAAAACTAACATTTTATGTGACTTCCACAAATTTAATAACTTTGGCTTTTTGGCAAGGTTTGCTTTCTTAGGGAATAGCATGTCAAAACCTTTCATAAAATCCTACAGTTATTCTTACTTGTTTAAAGTTATTTTAAACAGAATGCTTAAAGGTAGAAAAATTGGCATGAGCTGTCAGCTTTTAATGTTGTTGATTTAAACTGGAAGCAACATGGCATATAAGATCTTTCTCTTTCTGGGGAAAATGGTGATGTTTCTTAGCAGGTAAAGGTCTTAGAATTTATATAAGGGGTTTTTTAATTTGCTCTTTTCCCAAAGGAAAATCAATGTTTTTTTGGAGGACAACATATTTTAACATGCTTTAACACATTTTAATCATTCCTAGAATGACTGGCTAATTTAAACTTCAGAGAAGAACTAAGGATGAAATTCCAAGAAAGGCTGGCATCAAAGACTAAACCTTGGACAGGGCTAATATTTCTTGTACATGATCAAAATCTAAAGACAGCCATATGGCTTCTATAGGAGGGCAGTTTGCCTGGATGAGCATGTCTGTACTCTTAGAATGATATCCCATTACTAGCTTCACAAGCCATTCCCACCTTTGTCATAAAAGAAAATGGGAGAAAGTTTCTTCTGGTGTCTCACTCCCTTGTTGTCCAATCACCTTCTTTTTCTTCTCTTCACTGACAGAGCCCTTTAATAGAGACCTCTAGGAATATTGCAGGGCCTCTGCCTACTCCAGACCCTTCTCTTGGAATTCTGGAGCTTTGGATTTCATACTCTCTAGTGCTAATTCTGATTTGATCTTAAAACAGTATTTCCTAAAATGAAGGTTAATTTTTCTTCTTCCATAATAGTTTAGATTATTTATACATTTTTAAAACTATATTATAAAAGCTCATTTATCACTATTTGATGTTGTATTTTTTTCCTATATCACCTCGTAATTTATTTGAATAATTGATGGTGTCTCATAAAACAGTACAGACCTTTGAGTTTTGAATGTCTATTTTCTTTTTTTAAATTGATGTACAAAGATTGTACATATTTAATTTATATATTTTGATGAGTTTGGACATATGCATACACCTATGGTACCATCACACAATGAAGGTACTAAACATATCTATCACCTCCAAAAATCTCCTTGTGTTCCTTTGTGTGTGTCTGTGTGTGTGTGTGTGTGTGTGTGTGTGTGTTGGGGGGGTTGTGGGTGTGTTCTGGGTAAGAACACTTAATATGAGATTAACTTCCAAAAATTTTAAAGTGCACAATATCATATTGTTAACTATGGCCACTGTGTTGTACAGCAGACAGATCTCTAGAACTTACTCCTCTTCTTTAACTGAAACTATATACCCAATAGATCAATAGCTCCCCATTTCCCTGTCTCTCATGTCTGTTTTCTTGTATTCTCAGTATTTCCATGCCTTGACTAAATGGCTATAAAAACCAACTCTTTGTAGAAGAATCATTTACAATAATAATTTTGATAAAATGTTAATACAATTTCTTAGGAATATCTGTGAAATTGCAAAGCTGTATTTTACTCATGCCTTGAAGAAGGCAAGAGTCACCTAGAATATTTTGTTTCATATCTACCTAAGCCATGGGAAAGAATATTACAAAATACTTCATTAAGTCTTAGATGGTTCATAATCTTGAATGAAATTATTTGAATCAAACTAAGTAAAGACAATTGGGAGATAATCAATGAAGAGAAATTGACAATTTAGACAGGAATCAACAACAGCAGCCATTTATCACCCCGCTGTGAGAGGTAATTTCATAACCTTGGGATGTTTCTGAGATGACGGAAGGCCAGGCAGATGAGAAAGCTGATGTGACTGTTAAGAGTTCAAGAACTTTTTGTTCAAGCAAAAATAACATGTGTCTTGTAGACAGGAAGAGAAGACTGAATTTACTTTCAGAGTAGTTCCTTAAAGGCAGAATTTTCTTTTTCCACCCTTGAGGTATTTTTATATACTTAAGATCTTAGGTTTATAAAACAATATACAAAAATGTAATAACCATATTACTCCAGAAAGTTTCTGTTCTTTTTTTCCCTTTTTTTTAAATGTTTATTTATTTTTTGAGAGAGAGAGAGTACAAGCAAGGGAGGGGCAAAGAGAGGGAGATAGAGGATCGGAAGCAGGCTCTGTGCCGACAGCAGAGAGCCAGATGCAGGGCTCAAAGTCATGAACCAAACTGTGAGATCATGACCTGAGCCGAAGTCGGACACTTAAGAGTGTCCAGGCCCCCTAAGTTTCTGTTATTTTAAAAGAAAGTGCCTGATACATTGCAGGAAATATATATTCTGACTTCACCCTATCCATGGTAACATTCACAAGAACAGGGTCAATGGGGAACTTTCTGGGAAGTCATACTAAATCTCAGGGGCAGAGATACTATAAAATACGTGTAGTTAAGAAATTTCAAATACAAATCAGAATTAAAGCAATAGGATTCTGTGACAAATAGCAGACCTATGTTTCCTATAAGTGCATGAATTTATCACAGTTTCTACTGATACACGGAGGCGGGAGGATAATACATTGAAATAAAACGTTCCCTGTCAACACGTGATAGTAATGGGATTTAGTGCCTGAAAAAGGAAAGAGAGAAAAGGAGGAAAGGGAGAGAACCATTTGAGAATGAGGAAAGGAGGTAGGGAGGAAGAAGAGGAAAGGAAAGAAGAAAGCAAAGAAAATGAACCGGTTTCTGAGGGCTTACTATTTTAGGCACAATGATTGGTGCTTTCATATACATCACCTGATCTAATCTTTAAAATAACTTCTAGATAAATATTATTACCCCATTTATACATGTGGAGAAACTGAGACCCATGAAAAATTCAAGTAAACTGAAGCTAGGATTCAAATTCATTTTGACTGTGAAGCTCATTCATTTTCCATGCTCTCATAATTCATCCTGTGGAAATCATAAAGATTAATCTTCTTGCATTTAAATGACTAATCACTGCTCAGTGAAGTGGATTTAAGTCCTAGAGATGCTCATTTTCCATTCAAAGCTTGAATCTCCAAAGGGACCTCGATGTTTTGGCTCCAAACCACGTACAGTATGTTTTAACTGTGGAATCCACAATATAGGAATCAGGACAGGCAATCCAAGGAGACTCTGGCATCCATCAAATTATTAGAATATATGGATGGAGAATCCTTTTGTGATGGTTGCTGTTTTCTGAGTCAGAATAGTGATCTTCCTTTTAAGATAGAGAATAGTATAGCTACTAAGAGGGAAGAATATCATTGTGGAGACTCTCCTTTATAATTAACCTCCAGATTCCTGAACCAGGAAATGGTTTTGCACCTCAGGATTTCCATTGTCTCCTATATTGCTATTTCTCCTTTCATTCTCTAAGTCTGTCTTTCCTCATAAGCTCCACTCTCAGTTATTAAACAGACTCTCTTCCTGTCCCACATCTTTTATTGAAGGTCATTTTGATTCCTGCTCTGTCTCTTGCATCTTTGCATTATTGATTGCACCTTGGTTACGTATCTGGATTTGCCTCTTGCTCCATTTTAACCTTAAGCTCCTTGTTTTCTGGTTTGAGCCACACTGCCCTCCTCCCAATCTCTTTGAAAGCAAGGTCCAGGATTTTATATGATTTCCTTCTTTCTGCATTTATGCTGAATCTCTGGGGGCCTCACTAAAGCTGGGATATTGTTAACAATATGTACCTGATGACTGTGCTGGAATATATTGACTTAACTATTCTCTTACATACTCTTGCCCCCTATTTTCCCCACTGTCCTGACCTTCATTCTCAAGAGAGCCCTCCATGTCACCCAGCAATTCCACCATGTTTTCTTAGTATATTCATATATCTGCTGAAATATATGACTATTTAATGCCTTCATTTCTCTCCTCCAACCATTGGTATATCCTTTCTCCTTTCCAATCTGAACTGTTGACTTTTCTTCCTCCACAGAAAATAGAGAAAACCAGATGGAAAAAAATTCACATCTTCCCAACGCCATCCCTACAAATGTACTGGTAAATTTACTTTTCCCTTGTCACTATGGATGACATATGCACCATCCTATCTAAAGTCAATCCCTTCATTTGGACACAGGATCCCAACCTTTCATGCCAATTCAATAACATTAATTCATCCAGTCTCTTTTCCATGGTATCATCAATTCCCGCCCGTTTTTGGATCTTTCCCAACATCAGACCAATAAGCTGTAATATCCCTAATCCATGACTTTCTTGCTACTGTCCCATTTTCCATTCCCCTTTCCAGTAAAACTTTTTGAAAATGTTGTCTATGTTTGCTGTCTCTATTCCTCTCTTCTAATCTTTTTCTGAACCCATGCCAATTAGGCTTTTAATTCACTGAAACAGCTCTTTTCGGGGTCTCCAATGACCTATTCGTTGCCAAGTACAGTGGTCAATTCTCTGTTCTCATCTAATATTTAATGGAGTTGAACATTTCCTCACTTTCACTTAATTCACGTGGCTTCTAGAATCAATCAATCCCTCTCTCTGTCTCCTCCCATCACCCCATCTCTCTCCCCTTGCCTTCCCCCCATTTCCTCTCTCTTCTTCCTTATTAGCTACACCCTCACAGTTTCTTTTGCTGGTTCCTACTCATCTCTCCTAACTCTAAAATGGAGGGCTCCATCACTCAGTACTCAAACATCTTTCATCACTTCTTAGGTGA